>NW_005434667.1:922437-951731 GCF_000315625.1 Guillardia theta CCMP2712
TCCCCCTCCTCTCTCTCTCTCGCCCCTCTCCTTCAGTTCTCTCCCTCTCTGGACCTCTCCCTCCCCTTGACTCCCTCCCTCCCTCCCTCCCTCCCTCCCCTCTTCCGCTTCCGTCTCGCCCGGCCGGCGCCATCAAATTTCGGAGACCGGTCAACGGACTCTTTCCTGTAGTTCTCCAACTCGAGATCTGAGTGGGTAGGGGTACTGATCGTACCGGTCATATAAATATCTAAAACACCGGTATGATTGAAGTACATTGGGGTCATCATGACCCTACCCCAATCTGTAATGTGAAGGAGGGTGACAGGCTGGCAGGAGAGGGTAGGGGTCAATTGTACCAGAAATCATGAGACTTGGAAGGGTGGGTGGCGGTTATGTGTTACAAAAGTGGGGTGGGTGGATGGCTGGGGTACGAAGAGACATCCATGCAGGTACGCCGCGGGAAAACTAGGAGGAGATGCAACAGAATGGAGAGGAACAGAAACAGAAACAGAAGCAGGAACAGAAGCAGGAACAGGAACAGGAACAGGAGCAGGAACAGGGACAGGGACAGAAGCAGGAACAGGAGCAGGAACAGGAACAGGGACAGAAGCAGGAACAGGAACATGAATTGGGAGATGATGTGGGAGGAGAGGAGAGGAGAGGAGAGGAGATGAGGGAGAGAAGTTAGCAGACATGATGAATAGTGGTACATTTGGTGAAAGTCCTCTTCTTGGTGCATGTTCAAGCTATGACATACTTGTAAAGATAGTAGAACATGTTCTGTGTACATAATTCGAGTCCATCACGGGAATACGTGTCCGTTTGACGCATGCTCACTTTCGCTTGGCTCGGAACTCACTGACATGTTTTAACAGGACATCACCATTCTTTTCCAGAAGGCCTTGCCGACTTTTGGCAGCTACGGCTACTCCAAGGTGAGTGGCGTCGCAACGCGACATGCTCGCTGGACATGATGTCGTTGTTCAGATGGCGAACAAGCTCGGACTTGGCACCAACTGCGTGTTCGGCGTTCACGACCGCCCGGTAACACTTAATGCCCCGCCTTTGCTGCCGTGCTGATGCTCCTGCAGGAGTTGGATCAGCCAGCAGCGATCCATTAGAGAGGCTCGCGAACGAGTCTGTTCGACTGGCAGCTGCGAAGGATTTCTGTGATGGTTGGTTGGGACTCCGAGCAATCGCACAGCTAGACATGTAAACTAAGTAACGTGGTCCACGAGGATCGCAGTTGTAGGAGTTGGAAGTCCGGGAGCTGACCTGCTTGCCTGATTGTGAACTTCTACTTTGCAGCTGGCAACTTGTGGTAAAGGATTGCAAGCAACAGCTCGATGGCTGGGTACAGTCTTATGCCTGACATTATCTTGAGCCAGCAAGATCTTTTCTAACATCGCTCAAAAACTCGGTAGAGCTGAGACGTGCAGACAAGCTGCACGACGCTCCCGTCATCCGAGAAGGACTTGGGTGGCTGTAGGAGAAACCGTATCGAGGGAAACATAACGTGCTGCATGGTCCAAGACCATTCAGCATTCCGAAGCTTTTCTGCCTGTGACTCCGCTGATGCTTCGCGATCGTTTCCCTCTCCCCCTGATCGGTTCTCCGCACCGCCCTCTTCTTCTGGCGCTCGAACTTCGTCTTCTCGCTCTGCTCTCTCAACATTCGATGCTCCTTGCGCGACATGTTTCCGAAGTTCCGGAGGTAGCCGCCCGCTCAGGCACCCAGGACGCACCATGTAGAAGTCCGCCAGCTCCTTGGCTATGGTGTGGAAACATTTCTCCTCGTTCGTCCAGTCAACCTGAATGAGAAGCCATTTCACCAACTCACCACCCTGCGGGTGACATCACCTGAATGGCAAGCCGAAGCAAGAACATTGGAAGGAGCTCCATCGGAGGGAGCAAGTTGTCGATCAATTCAGGCAGGCTACAAATTGTCTCATTCTGGTAGCAACGAGGTCAGCGTGAGTGAGAGTTAGTCGGGTTTCACATGAGATAGAAGATAGCAGACACTACAGACCTGGTCATCAAACTTCATAGCAAAGTAGACATCCAGCATCTCACCCTTTTGTCTCACAAGCAAATCTGTGACGTACTGCCAGTGCAAGGCAAAGAATTAGTCATACGCGTGATTCCTCCTGACGAACCTCAGAGATCTCATCCTTGTCACCATCTTCAGGGGTCCAGCCGCTCTGTGGAGTATCCAAGACCGCACGAACAAGATCTCTAATCGGTGCTGGAGTTGTTAACTCGATCCTGTCGAAGTCTCCAAACCTTTCAGCAAATCAGGATCCAACACTGCTGCTCCGATCCAATCAGACCTCTTCAGGCAGGATTGATAGACCGTCTCTCTAGAAACAGCAGGCAAGTCAATAAGGTAAAGCTTAGTACTATGTTGTATCAACGCCAGGGTCTCTGATGCACATCCAACAAACGCATGATCACGAAAAATCTCCGCGAGCGCCTCGTGTGTCTTGTTTTCAACCCGGTTGATGAGATTCTTGATCGACGTCAAGTTGCACTCAGCCCGCTGTCTCTGTCGTTTGCGTACCGTTGGTGGCAAGGATTCTGTCTCTGCATCCAACACCCGCCTATCTGACGGAACCAGTCCACCTGCTGGATCGCCGCGCTGCCTCTTGCTGAAAAAGGAGAAGATGATCCAAGGTCACCGAGCATAGCACACTGGAATTATTATCGACCTTGTGACTCTGGCTTGAGAAGTATCGGTGATGGGAGGGAGTCGCGTGACGAATCTTTCCATCTGACCAGCTTCGGTTGCTGCTGTTACACGTACTTGTTTACTCGGCGCCACATTATTTACAGAACGGTTCGCAGGCTGTCAAAGTCTCAGCTCTGCAAAGCACTGCCTGTGATGATCTGCACCTGCTCGTCGTCGGAATCGGCTTTAGATTTCTCAGGGGCACCAGGTAGCAGTGTTTGGATAGAAAATGTCCGTGATGCATTGGCACCTAAGAGACATTTTTCGATTTCATCCTGGGGAGAAGAAATATGAGGTAAGGGAACTGCAATGAAATATTTGTGAATACTTGGATGTATTGAACTACTTCTTCTTCATCGAGGAACCGTACTTCCTGCACAACATTTACTTTGATGCGGACAGGAACGGGAGCAAAAAAACCTGTTTTGTTGGATGCACGTTGACATCTAGTTGACTGGGGGGGAACTTGAGCGACATATACACAAATGGATGAGATCCTTTCGGCAGATACTGTTCCTCTGTCAACTGCACAATGCAAACAAAGTTCATATGGTGTAGGCATGCCTGCGAGTAGACGCTTTCAAGAACCCTTTTGATTGGGCCACTTTCCACCAATCTCCCATTAATAAAAAGGATAAAAATCTGTATCTAGTCATGTCTTGTAAATGATTGAAAGCCCATACCGTTCTTTTCACGCTGTAATTTGGATTACTCAATTGCATGTTCAGCTGGAAACCAGAAATAAGGCACTTGTGTCGGCAATCAGGGTAGAGTACTTTCACTTTCAACGACTCGCTTTCGGCTGAGGACTGAGGACAAGAACACAGTTAGAAGCAATGAGGCTCACATATTCAATCTTAGATGAGCACCTCAATGAGTTCGCGAGCAAGTGCAGCACCGTAGATGTTTCTAATGTTCTCCTTTGAAGAAGAATTAACTCTGGTTCTGACATCTCCTGAATTTTCTCCAGCCTGCTGCAGCTTTAATGCAACAGTGGATACAAACGTGTCTTGCCTTTTTGCAAGTGAATGCTACATGAGGGTATTCTATGGAATATCTTCCTACGACCTGAGCTCATATTTCAGTTCGTTCCCGATGAACCCGGCGTGCCGCAAACAAACAAGTTACCTCTACTATCTTATTGTATTCCTCTGTGGGATTTTTTAATGCCTGAGAAGGGGTCATTACAAGCAAATCATCACTTGAATGTTTCCATGCCTTTAGCCGGTTGGGTACATTGTAAAACAAATCCTCCACCGTGATGGTTGTTCCTTTTACACCAGCACAAGCCTTGGGTTCAGCCGATTCGCCATCCTGCATACTTTACTTTAAGCAGAGATGTCATAATCTCCAGCTCGGCTTACAACTGGCGGAATGAGTTTTGAGTCTTTGTAGTGAGCTTTGTACGCGCAGGCACTGTCGGCCGTCATAGTTGTTATGTTTAAGTGAGCTACATGACTAATGCTTGCAAGTGCTTCTCCTCTATGGAAGCAAGTCAGGTTCTACCCAAGGCAGATTACACGCTCTACCTGAATCCAAATGTGCTTATGGAAGTAAGATCCTCGTACTTAGACAACTTGCTCGTTGTGAATCGCTCTACTGCGATCTTCAAATCCTCCTTTTTGATTCCATGCCCATTGTCTGTTACTTGTAGTAGTTTTAGTCCACCAGACTTGACTTGAATCGAAATGGTGGTCGAGCCTGCATCGATGCTAATGACGAAATACCATGTTAATGGGAGTCGACTTGGTCTGATATTGAACGTGAACCTGTTTTCAAGCAACTCTTTGAGTGCGTTTGCTGGTCTATGAATGACCTGCGGGGAGGTTACACCTTCCCAAAAATCGTATCCAAGCATCCACCTCTCCAGCAGCTATTCGATTCACAGTCTCCTCATCAAGCCGCCTTGAATATCAAGTCAGACTCCAGAAACATCTTTCCTATACACAATCATGCTGATCGGAATCCACAAACTTACAAATGCACCATAGCCATGTAGAAAATCATAAGTTTTTCATGAAAAACAAGAGAAGATATGTCGTTTGATATCAATCCTTCATCATTCTCCTCTTGTTCGCACCCTTCCTCCCCAAGCCTCTCCTCCGCTCTCCCCGGCAACCTGATGCTTCCTTCTGCCATCGCCGCCTCCCGCCAAATTTCCACTTGCGAGAAGGGTATGAGGGAGATGAGTGGGAATAAGGATGGGTGTAGTTTCAGTTTTTGAAGTTCAGTAGTGCAGAGAGCAGGAGAGAGAGAGAGAGAGAGAGTAGTGCGAGACAGTCAGTCAGTCAGTCAGTCAGTCAGTCAGTCAGTCAGTCAGTCAGTCAGTCAGTCAGTCAGTCAGTCAGTCAGTCAGTCAGTCAGTCAGTCAGTCAGTCAGTCAGTCAGTCAGTCAGTCAGTCAGTCAGTCAGTCAGTCAGTCAGTCAGTCAGTCAGTCAGTCAGTCAGTCAGTCAGTCAGTCAGTCAGTCAGTCAGTCAGTCAGTCAGTCAGTCAGTCAGTCAGTCAGTCAGTCAGTCAGTCAGTCAGTCAGTCAGTCAGTCAGTCAGTCAGTCAGACAGACAGACATAAGGAGGGAGGGCTAGTGAAAAAGTAGGTGGGAACAAACAGTCTTCGAGAGTCATTGAACTATGCGGAGACAAAATGCTACCACTGCTTCGAGCGGCACCGTGAAATACCCGCCGACAGGATCAGGTATGGATTACAACACCTCTATCATGATCCTTGATTGAAAATGTCAGGAAAAGTTTCGCACAAGCCATCTACACTTGGGCCTCAGATACCAACGGTGTGCTCTCCACCCTCTGCTCGCATTCTCACATGCCTGCGGTTTCTAGGTTGCAAGCACGATCCGCGCTCAGCCATTGTCGCGACAAGTAGTCGGAGATCGAGGGCAGCCGCTAGTCGGAATTCAGCGGTAGCTGATTGCTCTTCTACCATCCTCGTGACTGATTTCGTGGACCAAGGGTGGGACCCATCAGACAATATGACAGCAGCAGGCCTCCGATAGGAAGCGACAAGAACTACAAGACTCCATTCAAGACGCCTGGGTTCACTGAGCAGAAGAAGAACGTCTGCGTCGATGTCGCGCACTGCAAAAACATGAAGGGCAGATTCGAGCATGCCTTTGACGTTCCTAGCGCCGCGGACAGCTGCCAACCAAGATCTGTCTACGGGTGCATTTCTGGCTCACAGTTCGGGAAGGTGGAACGGCCGAGCTCTGCCAGCAGGTACCTGTGCTGTGAGGTACGCCGAGGGGCTGAGTTACTGAGTGTGGATATCAGGATGCTGGGGTTCAGGAACGTTTGCAGGGAGTCCCCGTCGGAGAGACCGAGTTCAGCCAACATGCGCAAAGACGCGGCTTATCAGGCATTTCGATTCATTTAGATGGGTTTCGCAAGTTCTAACTTAAGTACAGGGCAATGTGTCCCTCGACAATGTCCTGGTGAGGGCAGGAATCTGAAGCTTCGCTCCCGGAATGAAATCATCTCTTCCCGTTGAACAAAGCGACCTGCGATCCTTTAATATCGACGAGTCAGGGGAGTGCGCAAGGGACCTTCTCGTGGACGTCGGTGTTTGATGGAGAGTGGCCGTCATCCTGTCCATCATCAGCATTCATCCAAGTGTACGATATGTCGAGATCGAGATCTCAAATAGAACATCTTACTCTGTCATTGTACTGCCCCTCTTGCACGTCCACTGTCAATTTCAGCTGCTTGCATGCCAAGTCAATATTCGAGTTTGAAAGGTTATTTGTCACCTGGTCATGCGAATCTGTGTCGTTGCGATTGTTGAGCGAGTCCATGTCGACAAGAGCGATCATGTCACTGGATGACAACTCACACGTGTGTTATCAGGGAAAAGCAAGTTTACCTGTCAAACATCTTCTCGATGCGGCTGATATCGTCTTGAAGGATGGGTGGAGGGCTGCGCAGAGATCGTCCTTCTGAAATGAGATAAACCCCCACGCCAGCGAGCATCACTCCTACAACAGCTTCCTCGTCAGCATGCAGCGGGTGCACAGCATGCAAATTTCAGCCATGTACCTAGCGTGAAGAGTAGAATGGCACCCATCGACGCTCCTTCGAATTCTCGGTAAACGATTGCAGCACCAATGATACACGCCAAAGTGAAAGTGGCATAATAAGTAGGAATGACCTTGTTGTTATCATGAAATCGCATTGCCATTTGCAGATAATGTACAGACCATACAGCACATACAATAATGACCAAGAGAACCAAAAATGGGAACAGAGCCTGCGGGAACTGCGAGAATTGATTCCTACCCTTTTCAACTGTCAAGCGGAAAAATGCCATGAAGGACTTGCAACCAAGAACAGTCCAAGATGCAATCATGGAGCACAAGAGAGGGTAGACGATGACATAAGTCTTGCCATATTTCTCAGCAACTGATAAAAGAAGTAATGTACAAGAGATGATAGCGATAAAATACACGATTGCTTGTATCGTTCCAAAGTAATCACGAATAGCCTCTTCCACGGTTGGCTCTATCACAGCTTCTGTTCCCTTACTGTACACTATCAGGACCACTCCTCCAACAACGAATAAAAAGCCAACGAAATCAGTTTTGGAAAATGGCTCCTTAAGCACAAAAGTGGCGATGATCGCTCCAAAAATGACACCCACAGCGCCAATGGGTGTGACAACTGTTGCCTCAGCATAACCATAAGCTATCAGATTCCCCACCTCTCCGAAAGCATTCAAAGCTAGTCCAAACCACCAGATCGGAAGTGATGTGTATGGCTTCCTGGCCGCACCAAGAGCCTCGTTTTTCATGTGTGCATACTTTTGGATGTTAAGAGATGCAGATATCAGGCCATTACTTGCAATAGCTAGACCAATACCCAGCCATGTGATATCATCGTGTGTATGACCGTCCCCGGGTTCTGGAAGCGGCATACGAAATGTTCAAAGAAAACAAGAAATCCTTCAAACAACGGCCCTCAACATTCACGGCTGCAAGGATGATGTAGATCCCATCGATCACCTACAACTTTGAATCAGGGGCGAGAATCTTTCTCTTGAAACGGGATGTTTGATTGCAGTAGTGCCATAGAATTTCCTGATTATGTTCAGCTCTCACATTCCTCCTCTCTCCTTTCAAAATTATGCCTGCAGAATCTTTCTCATCTCCCTTTGCCTATCTTCTTCGCTCCTGCACACACAAATACAAAATACAAACACCAACACAAACACAAACACAAACACAAACACAAACACAAACACAAACACACAAAACTCACTTCTGCCCATCTATTCGAAATTCTTGTCTGCCCATGATTATCGCACGGATCCCAAAAATCGATCGATCGATCGTCTCATCGTGTTCTGCATTGTCACAGGGTCTCTTCTGACATTCCCATCATAATCTTAGTCGTTGAAAAAGTCATGATAGTCGTTGTCGCCCTTACAACGCCAACATCAACATCAACACTGCCTGCTCCTCAACCTGATTTTCGACCAGCCTCATCATATCCATCGTCGTGCCAATCATCATCGGCAATCCTCCTCCTCCTCCATCATAGCTGTTGCTATCACCATGAACCGAAAACCAAACAAATCGTCGTCATCATCATTACAACACCGTCATCGCGATCATCACTTCACTCTCCATCCCCACCACCGCGCCATCTCAACTTCAAAAAATTTCAACCTTCAGGGTATGACCACTACCCCTACCCCCTCCAAATCGCTCTACACCACCCCATCCCCATTTGACCAATGAGACCCAAACCACCCTCCACCCCAGCATTGTTCACCACCCCTACCTTGGGAGTTCTCTCGGATCCAGGGGTACTAGGCCCAGCAGCAAGCAGCCGGACAGCCGGTACAAAATACGTTGAATAACTAAAAATTCTGATGGTGCCGTGGCCCTGGCACTGCCAGCCGCTGAGCGCCGGGGTGACCTTGAGTCACTGGGCCACTTCCTCCGACGCGCCATGACGGTGACTCGCTGAAGCCCGGCTTCGGCGGGAGGGCCTGAACTTGGGGGCCCGAGTCGTGAGTGACGCAGGCGGACTCGGCCGGGAGGGCCTCCGACGCTCGGACTCCGGGAGCGGCGCGGCCCGGGCCCGGGGGCGCGGCCGCCGCCCCCGGCGGGCCGCCACCGGGTCGACACTCGGATCCGATCGGACAGAGTGACTTTAGACTTGGCGTTTTTAACTTGACTTGGGTTCAGTGTCGGACCACGAGTTGACTAAACCGGGCGATAGGCCGTACGACGGTCAGAGTCTGACTGGAAGTTGAGGAATGATGAGATGTTCAAGCCTCGGAGGGGTCAGGGTGGTGCCAGTACTGAGAGTAGAGGCCGGGGGTACTCTAGCTATGCATAAATCATCACTGAGGCTGACTCAAACTGGTGGGGTAGGGGTCATGCGATCCGCCGGGCTCACTGAGGGAACTTCCCAGGGTCTGAGGGTGGGTGGTGCTGGCGTAGGGTGGGTGAGGCCCTACCTGCCTCAACAATTTTTTCAATTTCATCGGTAAAACATGCAGAGCAGTCGCTGATAGGTTGGGAAGAGAACTGGCTTGAGATGCAAGGAGAGTCTTGCAAATATTTGAGGGAGCTAGCTGAATACAATGAACGCGGCAAGCCTACTACAAGATATTACCACATAATTCAGTGTTTTATACATAGATGATTTCATCATATCTTTGTCATTGCTTTCATCTGAGATAGAACATATTCTTGGCATAAATGTTGATCATATGCATGCGAATTACTCTCATTCACAATCACTTGGTAATCTACCAAGGAATCGTGAGATTCATATGCGAATAAGTCATGATGTAAAAAGTCAAAAATTGCCATGATTGTTTGTTTTGATTTGTAACTTCTGAAATCAAGCCAATGTGTGCGTAATGCATGTTTATCTCCTGCAATGAGTAGTTGTGTATTCGATTAGAGCAGTGGGACAGATTGGGATCAGAATGCTCATGCGGCCAGTTGACAAACTTCGAATTATGCTGATGATAATCAAAAGAAATGACTCGAAACTTGGAATGCAGGTGAATAGCACACCTCTCTTCGCTGTCACTGTGTCAAATGCTGGTACGTTGCTTGGATATTGAAGGGAACTTCTCATACTTGAGCAGGAGATGGAGCAAGTTAGGTTGGAGAATCTGCCATCATTGCCAAGCATCAATCACTTGGCAGAAAACGATGCTGTACATCCCTTTAGCACTGAAAATAATCGCAAAGTCGTACTGGATGACGAGATCATGCAAACGTCAGTGTGCTTGATATCCATGGCGCTGCAAGCACAGGGCATGACAGCAGCACAAGCTTTCGAAACGGTAGACTACGACAATGACAGCAGAATCTCTTTATCTGATCTTCAGGTGTGTTGGGGTTTTCCTTTTTATGATGGGGTTATTCTGATTCACTTTGCTCAGTCCTTGATCCAAATACTGGCTTTGCAGATGGAAGAGTCCACAGTGAACAGTCTTCATGCAGAGCTCGACACTGATCATTCCGGTTACATCAGCAAGATCATCTGGATCAGTGTGATTGAAGGTGCTGATGAGTATTCGGAGACTGTAATGCAGCCATTCCATGATCACCGAGTTGCACCCGACGGGGTGCAGCTGGATTGTCAAGAAACTGAGAAGAAAGGAAACTGGATTTATTGCAACGATATCGAGGAAGGGCAGCTCGAGGAGGATGTTCCATGTTACGATATAATGACAGATTCACGAGAGACACCTGAAGAGCTCAAGGAAGAATTGAAAGGAGGCCTTCAGTTCAGCCGCGAGGTCGAAGAGGGGCAACTTGTCGAAGGAGTTCCTGCATATGAGACTGACAAAATATGCGTCATTTCCTAATTTTTTGTTGAGTTTGAGATTCATTGTTGAGTTTGAGATTCAAAAAATTGTTTTGATAGGAAGAGGTTGAACGTCTTGCGGGATGCACCCAACTGATCAGTGTTTAGGTATTGCTTTACTTTCGTGATAAATAAATTACAATAAATTACATGATTCAGTTGTCGATTTTGTGAATATATTTTCCCAACCGATCAAGATTTTCGGTCATGAAGCTAATCGCCCTACTTGCATAAAGTTTAAGACTGTGAATTCTCTGATACAGAGCACCGTTTGGCGGATTTTCCTCAGTTCTGAGAAAACGTCTGTGGCCAGAGAGGTTATGAGAAATGAGCTGCAAAGCTTTCACTGCAATCCTCTTAAATTCTTGAGGGTACAATATCCTGGCAAGAAACGCGACAGGGAGCAAAGCTGCCATCATGAACAACAGCGAGCAAATCCCAAGGAAAACGGCAGAGGAAAACAATATTATCCCACCGAAGAGGGAGACTCCGAAGCCGCTGAAAAGAGCGAACCCTGTGAATATGACAGGAAGGTAGAGAAGGACAAGAGCAGGAGCTGCAACAACTGCCAGTCCCTTCACGTCCGATGCGAGCGACATCATCGCCAACGCGGTTCCCTTCCTCTCCATGGCGACTCACAAGCCTGAGATCAGTGGAGGGCTTGAATTTTTAAAAATATTCACTACCCCCCACCCTGTATACCAATAGACCCACCCCTGTATTATCAGATGAATGAAGAGCCAAGTACCGGTATTTGCAACTAACCCCTACCCCCTGTTCGCACAATTTGAATCCCTTGCCCTTAGGTTTTTGAAAGGTTACCATCGAAGGGGTGGCATAAACATATTTGGAGGGGTGATTAAAACATGGGGTCAGTGCAGGGGGTAGGGGTTATTATGACAGCGACCAATGATACAGTAAGAAAGGGGGGTAGATATCCAATGTTGGTTGTCTAACAGGAGGGTGGGGGTGGGTCGAAGAGGGTGGGTGGATATTCGTCATTTGTGAAAGTTGACCAGATCTGAGTTTAGCAGCTCGGATGCATGAGGCAAAGTCGGGTAGGGGTATATAAGGGAGGGGTGATAGAAGATTTGTAGGGGTGATAATCAGAATGTGTGCAGATTATCCCGCAGGGGTGTAGACAAATATATTACCAAATAAGGGGTAATTGATACAACTGGGGGGTGAAAAAATTATTATGGGGGTAGGGGGTCATCTTCGGCACAATTCGTGCGATGGGGGACAAACCAGGATGGACGA
This sequence comes from Guillardia theta CCMP2712, assembly GCF_000315625.1. Classification (NCBI taxonomy): domain Eukaryota; class Cryptophyceae; order Pyrenomonadales; family Geminigeraceae; genus Guillardia; species Guillardia theta. Next base: position 934,250 of record NW_005434667.1, read on the forward strand.
CGACTAGAAGAATGGCGAGAGGAGTGGAAGAAGAGTCGCAAGGGATGGAAATGGCGGACCAGGAATGGAATGCAAGAGGGAGAGAGAACAGGGAGGAGAGAGAGGAGAACAGAACACGAGATATGGCAGCTTGAGGTTGATGGTAGTATGCTAACTGATCGAGGAGGTGGAGTGCAGGAATCAGAGAACAGCTGGTAGACTTTCCTTGACGTACGCATAAGATAAAGAGAGATGCGAGGATTGTGAACATAGACATAGCAGTGACTCTATCAAATTGAAGTAGATAGTGATTGACTCTAGCAAATAATACAGCAGAAAGGTAGACAAAGGCGCTGGATAAGTGAAGCTGAACAACATCGCACAGGCGTGAAACTCGAGTAGCAAGCACGGAAAGCAAGCTTTTCTCATGTAGAAGGGTTGGACACATCAACCTTGAAACATGTATCACACAAGTTCCGAATCAGCCAAATGGATACCTCCGCTATGCTTGAGTGCAGACGCAGATTCGCTTCTTCAACAGGGCCCCGCGCAGCAGTTGGGCAAGCTGCTTGGGTTCTGTTTGGCAGCTCTTTCTGCTGCTTGCTTGCTGAAGATCCACACGTATGCTGTCAAGGTGAAGCTAAGAGACTTTGCCTTGTTTGGACTCATTCTGGTCACAGGAGGACATGTTGTCGCATCTTTCCTCCCCGTCAGAAGGTGAAGCATCGCAAGGGGAAGAGGCTCAACATGAGACTGGAAGCTCCACAGAGGAACAATGTCCAGCACATGAGCAGCAGGCCTACCAGGCAGTGACTGCGAACCCCCGGATCCGACTGGGAGCAGCAAGACGAGACCCTGATGCCTTGCCGACCCTTCGCCCCTTCCGCTTGCCCGGGCTGAGTCCGCAGGACATTTTTCAGATCGGCGCAGACTCCTCTGCCGGCTCAACGGGGTTGAGCAGCTTCCGCTCCGTTGAGAGCATGACGGATCCAGCGATGGACATGAATGTCATGGAGCTGCAAAGGGAGATCAGGGCAGCGATGGAGAAACTGCAGTCGCTGGAGTCCCGGCTGTGCTCAGTGGAGAAGGGGAGCGTGTCCGGGAACGAGGATGAAGCTGTGAGTGGCTCCGCCTCCCTCTCTGACCACGAGGCTGCTGGTTACTACTCACTGGGAGGGAGGGAGAGCGAGGTGAAGTCGGAGCCTGCTATGGCTGGTTGGGAGGGGAGGCTGGAGGGGAGCAGGGAAGAGGCGGGCCCAGTTGCCAGCAAGAGCCCACGGAGCGTTGAGAATCGCTCGGAAGCTTCAACCATCTGCTCTGTGCAGACTGACGGGCAGCCAGACTCGCTCTTCCTCGACGGTATCCCGATGCATCAATCCCTGCGGCACTGCCAGGACGCTGAGGACTTCTTCCTTGTCCACAACCCATCCTCGAGGGAGATTCCTCAGGAGGAGGAAGAGAGGGACGCCAACAGTGTGCAGGTCAGCCGTTTGCAATCCTGTGTGTTTCTCGCTCCGCTGACTGCTTGCTTTCGCATCTACAGACATTTTTTCAGACCATTATGAGCAAGAGCTTCTCGAGAGAGCTTCACTTCTGAATCTGCTTGCTCCCCAGCCCCCGCCTCCTCCTCTCCCCGCATGTACATCTCCGCTTCTCTCCTTCCCTCCCATTAAACACTAGCGATCACTGATGATGAGCGATGCAAGCACCTGTAGCATGCCAGTTATCTATCCCCCCCCCCCCCGCCTACTCCACGTATTCATACTCACAGCATAATTTCCCGACGGCTGGGAAGCCGCTGTTGCTCCTAGAGGCTCCACACTGAAAAATTCCCATCAATACGAGATGAGTATAAGAGCAACGAGGAGCAGGAGGAGCAGGAGGAGGAGGAGGAGGAGGAGGATCAGCAGCAAGAATCTTGTGGAGTCCTCCCACCTGATGTGCAGACATTCTACCGGCCGAAAGCATTCGCGCATCACTTGCTGTAAAGAAGTCACGCCTGGGAGTGACAGGGGAAGGCGTACGCTCATCATGTCCTCTCTGACACACTTCTGCGCCTGAGGGTAGCCCTGATCGCCTCCGCCACGAGATGATCCTGACATGGTCAAGTCATCGCAAGCAACGTCTTGACTCCTCCCCTCCTCTGCCTCCCCCTCCTTCTCCAACCTTCTCCTCCTCCTTCCCTCCACCTCCTCCTCCTCATCCTCCAACCGTTCTTGTCATCGATGCCCAAGATCGCGTCGACAGCAAGAATCGCACTGATTCTGCATGGCATCGCCATAGACCCTCGAGGAGGTCTCCTACACTCGTGTCAGTGATTCCTGATGGAGCAGGAGAAGAGAGGAAGGAGAGGAGGATGATGAGGGAGGGAGGGGAGGGAGGACGCAGAAGGACATGGAGAGATGAGGAGAGAGGAGGGGGGAGGAAGGAAGGAGATACTTCTTGTCTGCCACGGAGGCAGCAAGCGAGTTGTATGTTGGATCCCATGTCCTCGGAAACTTGGCACTGCTGTATGTCCCTGCACATGCTGGTGAGACCAACTCCGCTCCTCTCCTCCTTCACCGATGGCCAGGGACCGAGCGACTGCCTCCCCCAGCCCCCCGAAGGTCTTCGCGCTTCCTCCTCCTCGCTCTTCCGACGGCTTCGGATCCATCAAGAGATCTCGCAGCTCCATCACGGGGAGCAGGAGGTGGTTCTGTGCTGCAAGCTCGCCCTCCCTCTCCGCGCCCTCCCGCACGTCCAGCCCTTTAGAGAGGAAGGGAACTCCTTCGAACTTCCCAATAAGAAGAGCAGCAGAGGTGGAGGTTGGGACCTGGCAGGCGGACATAAAGGAAGACATAGCCTTCCTCATCGCCTTCCAGATCGCCTCCTGGTTTGGAACCGTGCTCACGAACACAACAAGTCTATCCCCCGCCCGCCTCCTGGACAGGTCCAGCAGCACAGCAAGCATTCCTCCGTAGCTCCCCTTGGGCAGGTTGATCCCTGGATGGCTGCAGCCATCGTGCCCCGGGAAAGAGAAGAAGCGATGGGAAAGGACGGGAAACTTGGACGCGAGGAGGATGCCGGAGTCTCCAGTGAGGCCAAGCGAGCGACAGCCAACCTCGGCGACGACGTGAGCGAGTCCCAGAGGAGTCGAGAACGACTTGAGGAGCTCGAGACGCGCGGCCTCAGCATGGACTCCAAGGAGGACAAGGATGTCGAGGTTGCCCTCCTTCTCCAGCCCGCTGAGGGGGAAGGAGCAGCGGTGCAGCCACGAGACGATGTGCCTTGTCCTCTCCCGCGTGCATCGGAGCCCCGCGTGAAGGTCGCAGTCCAGCTGGAAGAGGTTTAGGGGATGCTGTCGCAGGGAGGAACTCCCTTCCTTCCTCTGCCTGTGACCCATCCTGTAGCTTTCCTGCAGGGCGATGAAGCTCAGCGGGCAGGGGGTGCGGAGGAGGAAGAAGCGCGAGGTCGCATGGCTGCCGCTGTTGCCGTTGAGGTACTCCCTCTCCACGTGCCATCCTGGCGACGCGCTGGAGGAGAAGACGACGCGTCCTGAAAGGGATAACTCCCACCGCATGTAGAACTCAACGCTGCCGAAGCCGCCGCTGCTTTCTCCTCCTCCTCCTTCTCCTGTCTTCACCTCGTACGCCACCTCAGCCGAGGGACTGGAGAGTAAACCACCAAGAGACTCGCTGGCCATCACGATCTCCTCCCCCGGCGAGATCTCGGGAGGAGGGAGGATCGCCCAACGCATCTGCTCTCCACCGTAGCGCTGGAGGGACAGCGAGAGAGTCGTGCAGTTCAGCACATGGAGCATGACGCTCTTCTGCCCTCGGGACGAGGAGGAACGGAGGGGCCCAGATAGTCTCTGCTCCGCCTCCACCTGCAGGGTGGCCACAGGGATCTGCCGCAGGCTGGAGACGATCTCCCAAGACCTCTCGTCCAGCTTCTTGAGCTCGTCCAGGTTGCAGTCTGTCCACAGGGCTTCTCTCTTACTCACATGCTCGAACTCATCCCCTCCAGAGGAATGCTCGTCCTCGTTCGATGAGTTTCCCCCCTCGTAACCTTCCTCGTGAACCTGATGCTCCTCCTGCTCATCAGCTGCAATCTCCTCCTGCTCCTCCTCCTGCTCCTGCTCATTCTCCTGCTCCTGCTCCTGATCCTGCCCCTTTTGATCCCCTGGTCCCTCCTGTTCATCGTGCTGCCGCTTCTCCTCTTCCTTAGCCGAGATTCCCTCCATGTCTCCTTTCAGCATCCCTCCATCCCTCCCTCTCTTCTCCTCCTCGTAGATACAGTCTGACGGAGACTTTCTCTCACTTTCCCGTTGCTGGCGGTGAGACCGTAGAATATGAAGGTCGAGGATGTTCATGGCTCTTGCGGCCGCCGCCATGATCTCCTCCTCTGAGATCTCATTGAAGCTGTCCTGCTGGTGGGTTGAAGCTCCCTCTTCCGGTTCAGAAACCTGCTCATCCTCCTCTTTCCTGCTCGCAGCTCCATCTTCTCGAGATCGTGCTGGAGAAAGTTGGGTGGGATGACCAGCGGGAGATGCCGTTCCGAGTCCTTCACCCATCTTTGAAAGTAAGCTCCGTTCCACTTCGTCCTCGTGGTCCTCCTCCTCTCCTTTTCCTCTATCCTGCTCTTCTCCTTCACCCCCATTCTGCTTCTCCATTGACTCCTCGTCGTTGTTGTTGCTCGCATCCAGGTTTTGCTTCTCGTTCTCTAACTTAACAACCTGCTCCTCAACTCTCTTCTCGTCTCCATTCATCATCGCTTCAGCAGACCAGTGACAACTATTTTGATCCTCCGGGAACAGCTTTGGGCTGAAAAGTCGATTAGCTGGAGACGAAGAGACTGCAAGTGGAAGCATAAATCACCTTTCTCCTCGCCGCTGCTTCTCCATCCTCGAAGACGAATTTGTCTTCGGGCTCCTCTGCCCGTTGCGCGAAAGACTCGTTGGACTCGATGGAAGGTCGAGATGATGAGAGACTTTCTTGGTGGGCGACCTGACGTCGATACGTTCGTGGAATCTTTGCGCTTTCTTCTCGAACGCAGCGCAGCTCATCTTTTTCCTTAGGTCTGGAAAATTGCAAAACTGAGCACGCAACCGACTTTACAGCAAGGGTAACCGGGATCATCAAACGCCATGATGCTTGACTTGGCACACTCCTTGGCGCCATGCAGCTTTGACATCCTCGACGTCTTCAACACTGTATGCTTCACCTGAATGCCTGTGTGCCTTTGCGTGAGAGGCCCGAGGTTGAGAAAGTTACGAATATTGACGATGAACGTGTGGTCTCTGCGCAAGGTGAGGGATCACATGGAGAGCTCTGCAATCATGGGCATGCATTACATTCGGTTCAGCCTTGAGGCGAGAGGATCATCTCTCGGGTTGAAAAGCGACAAATCGAGGAGCTTCTCCTGCTGCCAAATCCCCTCCTGCCATCAACCGCGGATCAGAAGTCGCTGACAAGGAGGAGGAGGAGAGCAAGAGCTCACCAACATCCGATCCGTGACAGCGAGGAAAGGAGCAGTTACACGAAGGAGCGCCAGCCACTCTCCTATCAAGTTTCGCACGCTCTAGCAACGAGCTGTCAGGGAGTAGCGGACGTGGTGGCGGTTACCAGTGCGATGACTGCCGTCAGTTGAGCCGCAGGGATCAAGACTTGGAAAGGCGATGAAGAGCTCGGGATTTGACCCACAGCACTGATTTGTTGGACTCCATCCAGAGAGAAATTGTTGTTGGGCCTGCTCTCTTTCGATTTTCTTGCAGTCTCCACGTAGCGACTCTTGACAAGTGACAGATTATTTTGAAGGATAGGTGAGACCGATCTTGTATATTCATCTGGCTTCAAGATCGATTTCATCTTCACAGCTTCAACATGTTTTGACTCCTTCCGTACTCACCAGCATCTCATTCGGCGTGCGAGGAACGAAGTCGGCGTATACCACAGAAATCGATTCCTCTGTGTGAACCTTGCAAAGTCCTGAATGAGCACCGTTCTCAACATCCCGAGCACTCACGATCTCGACGAGCAGGTGTGGCATCAAGGAATGATCAGAATCTACGATGGCGAGGAGTCTCGAGTGAGTCTGCTGCAATCCTGTTGAGGGGGTGAGGAAAACTAGTGCCATACTATGAACCAATGTGGGGAGATCATCAAACATATATAATGACCCATTTTTCTGTCAAGATTCATAACAACGACGATGTCAAGGGGGATACCGTTCAGGTGTACTTGGATGAAGACTATCTTGATGATCTGGAATGTCTCGATCAGAGCTCTGAGTCCCCTCCTTACTCTCCTCACGCTCGTCTCGGAGATGCCGAAAGTTTTGATACTCTGACAGTGAATCCTTCCCACGTCCTGCTTGCTGTTGCTCAACTTCAAGGAATCCTGTCACCCTGTTTCAGTGATCATCAAGCCAGTCGCTCCTGACCTGTTGGATCTTTTCATCGATGACAGTATCCACTTCTTCGTTGACGAACGATAGAATTCCTTCCAAAAGTTCGCCATGTAGGATTTTCATGTGATCGTAACTCATCCTTGTCTCGTGGCGACGATGAACCGTTGTCCTCGCCATGATTGCAGCTGTGTCTGTGTTCTCTTCACGCTTCGTTCATGTGCATAATTCAGTCATGCCTCATGATGGATCGCTCCATTTCATTCAGATATGAGCGTCTCCAGCTTCTGCGGATATGTGCGTCTCCAGCTCCTCTGTTGCATCCCGACAGATCGGGAGTTATCTGGACTTGTATGACCAGCGGCAGCATGCACACTGGGAACCATGGGGAAGGAGCATAAGACTTCACGCGCTTTCTATGTCCTGCATTGAGTCCCTCCTCTTGTTCGTCATCCTCCTCATACAACCATCGCAACTCCAGACCTACGCAACTTCTCAGACCATCGCGGGCTCAATGTTCCGAGTTTGACAGAGGCGGGTTAGCTGCGGGGTATTTGAGTAATACTATTGAATATACTTATTACCCGGCTGCCGCTGTGCCAGTCGCGGCGCACCACTGGCACTGAGTCGACGGCCCGGCGGGTGCCGCAGCTGAGACGGCGGCCCACCACTCTCCAAGGCTCATATGCCAGTCAGAGTGATGGAACCGTCCGTATGCCAGCCGTGCTAGTCAGATAGCGCCGAGTTAACCGTTGAAAAACTCCGAGTCAGCCTCCTGTAAACCAAGCTGAATGCTTGGGCTTTACCGTCGAGTCTTGAGCAACAGTGAACTCCGAAACTGTCTTGTCGCCGGAAGTCAAGTTAGGCTGGCACCACACTGTGATGCTCAGTGCTCAGCCTGTCACCCGGGCCCGGCGAGTGGAATAGCAACGTGTCGGCGGGCCGCCGGCGCGCGGCGCGCCGCCGGCCCGCCGGGCCGCCCGGAGTCCGAGCCGGCGGGGGGCGATAATGAGTAAAATTCAAACGGCAGTGTTGCGACTCCTGAGATGAGGCTCCTGACTCTTGCAGTGCTGGGCCGCTAGTCTCTGACTGCCGGTACCGACCCCAGTAAAAAAGGGGGTGGGGTGTTGATATAAATCCCCTACCCTTGTCCGATATACCCCTGTTTACGAGGTGAATTCTACCCGTCCCTCCTCTCACCAATGCAGGGATGTACAAAAGTTCCCCACAACCCCTGCACCACCCCGCCAGTTCGAATTCAGGCTTCCGACCCCACAGATGTGGCGGACTACCCCCTACCCATCATACCTGATTTAGAACCATGCTCTTTCCCTGATATCACCCTCAGATGTGACCAGGGGGTGGTAAATTGTACCCTCTCTTCGCCCTGTCATGGCCCTTCCTGAGTTCCAACCCGCGCAACAAGAAATTTGTACAGGTGGGGGTATATTGGGTACCCCTTGTTTTGACAATGAATCTTGTGGTAGTCTTTCAACGAATGAGTAGGGGTGATACCCTCATTAGATTTTAAAATAGTGGTTACAAGAATATACAAGAATAACCGATGAATACGGCTTCATCGCATTTCAGGAAAGAAGCATGCAGCGAGGCCGTCGAGGAATGGCGGCTTTTCAGGCCCTCCGCGTCTGTTTCGGCTCTATTCTTGCTGTTATGCTTGATGAGACTACTGCATTCAATCATCTTGCCACTTCTCCAGCGTTTCAGAGACATGCAGTCAAGCCCGGCGCAAGTTGCACGAAGCGGGGGACATTTGATCACGTGCAGTCTGTTCGTCCTTTCCAGTTGAGAATGTCTAGCAGAGAAGACGATTCCAAATCACCATTCGTCTACTTCAAAGATGTAGAGTTCTACAGTGATGACGGCAATAGTTTGGAGACTCTCTCGACCCGTCCTTTGGGTAGAGTGGAAGAAATCGGCATTTTCCCGCTGGGCTTGGTTTTGAATCCTGGTGCGCGTGTGCCACTTCACATCATGGAAATGAGATACCGGCAACTTTTTACAAAGACGTGGGAAGGAAAACAGAAGGTAGTGAATTTTTTTTGTGTTCGAAGACGTTGTACTAATCTGGAGTGTCAGGTTGGATTCGTGATGTATGACAAGGATCGTAACCGATGGGCAAAGGTTGGTACAACGGCGAGACTGATCAGTTTTGATACCAAGCCTGATGGGAAGATCATGACCTTGGGGGAGGGTGATGAGAGATTTAGAGTGCTCAAAGTCACGAGGATTGGAAGCCAGATGGAATATATGAAGGCATTGGTGGAGTACATCGATGATGAAAACACTGAAGAGGATTTGAAACCGCTGGAAGAAAACGTTTGGGAATCTCTCAAGCAAGTTTTGTCCCTTTCCAATGAACTCTACGGCAAGAAGTTGGATTTGAAAGATAGTCTAAAATCTCTTGCTCCGCGCAAGTCATACAACATGGGGAAGAAACCGCTAAGGTCAGAAATCGTACGACAAAGGTTGTTTTCGTTTGCTGTTGCCCAGGTTTTGGACATGCCTCTCCTCGAACAGCAATCATTGCTGCAAGTTCAAGACACGAAGGAGAGATTCCGCAGGGAGATGGGCATGCTGGAAATGGCTCAACAATTTTTGACTGCGCAAGTGTCTCTGAAGAATGCGTTTGGATCCAGCACGGAATGATTGCAAACTCACTGTCGAACTGTTTAATAGAATGAAGGTTAACAAAAGCTGAGGATTTAGATATTGATATGTCCTCTCTTTTAACGATTTGATTTACCTGTGCAAAATGACTGAATAAAAGTACGAAATTTTGGAACGGAATAACACATCATCTCATCTCAGATGTTTGTTGAGCCATCCTCAACACCAAATCTGATTTATTCCATAGCAAGGTACCGTTTAACATCCGTTGAAGATGTTATTTGTGACAAGAACATCTACGCTTGATCGGTCTTGAGGGTACTCAGCTTGGGCGTTCTGTAGGAAACATATGGTCTGAGCTGTGTTGCTGTTTCAGTTTCATGGATGAGTCAAATCAAATCCTGCTTACATCACAGTCCGTGAAATCTGGGACAACCAATTCTTCGATCTTGTGCTCCTGCCTATGAAAGTTTCCTGCAAGTATTTAATGTCAGACAGAAGGAGACAGGCAGCAGATCGATCGGGTAACGTACCATGCTTGGTAATAAATCCTGTACTCTTGGCTCCTTTTCCTTTGTAAAAATTCCTCTGTATGCAAATCAGGTCATCACCATTACAGCAATGCGGTAGAAAGGTAAGGAGAACAATCAAGATCAAACGACACGTACAGGGCCTCTCTTGGATGTCATGGGGAATCGTCCAAAGCTATGTCCCTGCCTGTTACTGAACTTTCCTCTGATGTTCTCCATCATGCTCGCAAGCGCAGCCGCCACAGGTCTCCTCGCTGCCTCCATCGCGATCAGCCGGCGCCTCCAGCCCCCTGAGGCCGACGCGAGGCAGTGAGCTCTGAGGCGAGCTTGAATTTATTCTGAGGCGAAGCGCATCGCTTTCAGCTTTGATCCTCACGGTCTGCATCGATAGTCATTTCTCTATTTGTATGTTGCTGCCTTTTTTTGTGCCTATTCGCTTGCTCTGACTTTGCTCGCAAAGTTGCTACAACAGGCCCATCGGGCCTTCCGGTCGCCATGCAGGAGTACGACGAAGAGTTCGCCATCGGCTCCAACGTTGTCGTTGCCAAGGTGAAGGAGGAAGGGCACTTGAGCTTAAGAACGCTGAGAGGGAGAATCACATGAGGTTCCGGGAGTCGAGCAACGACGATGGGATAGCAGGCAGGCAGGCAGGCAGGCAGGCAGGCAGGCAGGCAGGCAGGCAGGCAGGCAGGCAGGCAGGCAGGCAGGCAGGCAGGCAGGCAGGCAGGCAGGCAGGCAGGCAGGCAGGCAGGCAGGCAGGCAGGCAGGCAGGCAGGCAGGCAGGCAGGCAGGCAGGCAGACACCTACTGCAGTACACAACATTCAACTTGTTCTGACAGGGACGTATGGACCATCAACGCTATGCGATCAAGAAATGCGACAGCCTGTTCAAGCACAGTCGAGAGATGAATCTCAAACTTGCATACACCATCCAAGAAGCAAGAATATTTCTGCATGTGAAGCATCCGAACCTGGTCAGCATCGTTGTAGATCACCTTGGTTTGCTCATCATGTCTCCACATAGGTGAGAGTCTTCGACTTCTTCACGGACGGGCCATGTTTCTGTGTGGTGCTGGAGTATTGCTCGCTGGGAACTTTACGGCATCAGGTCGATCACGCCATGAAACATCAGCTGCAGGTTTGCTGCCTGCCTCGCTGACTGCTGCCGAAGTTGTGAGAGCAAGATTTCAGCTGTCTGAGCCAACACTGTGGCGGTGGATGACGGAGATTCTGCTCGGGGTGTCATTCTTGCACAAGATGAGGATCGTACATCGTGATCTGAAGCCAGAAAACGTCTTCTTAGCTGGTTCTCAACTACCAGGAACGATCAAGGTGAGCATTGGTGAGCGAATAAAGATGCGGGAGGTGACAGGTAGAGGCTCAGGTCGGCGATCTTGGCAGCGCTAGGATCATGAAGGGTGGGGAGACGGCTCTCAAGACAAACTTCGTCGGAACAGAAGGATATGCTGTGAGCCGTGAGAGAATGGTTGGAACTGTCTCACTACTGGACAGGCGCCGGAAATACACCAATCACAACCTTACGATGAGAGAGTCGACTTGTGGAGCCTTGGAATCGTGTGTATAGAGCTTGCTTGTTTGAAGCGACCGTCGGAAAGGAGCTTGAGTAGCAGCGGCTTCCTAGAGAAGACATTTTCTCCTTATCCGAGGTGTGCCATAGATTTGCTCTCCGCTGACAGTTCCCTGAAGTCATTGCAGTCAGAGGTGCTGGATAGAGCTTTCTAGCAGGATGACGAGGAGGTTGGAGCAGAGAATTTCTGCAGAGGGAGCGCTACAGCTCTTGAAAGATATGGAAGTGACCACAAGTCATCGCGCTAGAGGAGGCAGTGGAGGGTCAGAAAACGGCGCTCCTGATCTCCTCGACCCGCAGCACGGGGTAAGTAGACCGGAGAGTTGTAATCAGATGTCAGGGCAGGAGATGCATCATTGATGCATCGTAAGGCAGAAAATTGTACATGTACATATCCATGTTAAATTAAGAAACTTTGCTATCTAAGTGAATGAAAACAAGTTGAAAGCTCCATGAACGCTGTATCACTGGAATGAAGTTTGCAAAATATGCCTCACGGATTTTGATGTCGAGAGATCGAATGCTTTCCTTCCAGTCTCATCTCTCATCATGCAGTCTGCTCCCTGCTCAATCAAATTCCGCACGCATTCCTCGCTGTTGGATCTGGAGGCCAGATGCAGGGGAGTCATACCAAAGTCATCCTGCACGTTAACCTGGAACTGTTGAGCTGTCAGGAGGTTTCGGAAGTTGAGATAGAGAGACCTGTCCAGTCTTGAACAGCATCTTCATAATCGGCAAGTTGCCATTCATCGCTGCGTAATGCAGTGCATTCCTTCCAACATCATCGGCCGCGACGAGGTTGACGTCTAGTTTCTCCTTGTCGCTGTTGACGAGAGATTCTCTAGTCAAAGTGGTCACTAGACATCACAATCATCCTCTTGTCTTGTCTCACCCCTCAAGGAACCATTGGACCATCTCCCGGTTGTTGCAAGACACGTGGAAATTGAAGGCTGTCCTCCCCTTCTTGTCCTGAACGTTGACGTCCGGGTCGAGCTTGGCGCCGTGTAGTCTCGCTCGGATCAGTCTGACAGGAAAAGGAATCAACAGCACCAGTCTGACGTCAGCTACTCCTCACCTTTGCGCAACCTCGGGCTTCTTGATCGAGTGCAGGGGCGTAGAGCCGAAGGAATCCTTGTGACAGGGATCTGCTCCTGCACCCAGCAGCGATCCCGCTGACATCCCCTCCTTCACGTAATGCAGGGCCGTGCGATTGCTGAGATCGGTCTTGCTCACAAGGACGGTTCGCAGTTCAGGAGGAGAAGAGAGCAGGGCATCGACAAACAGGTGCCAACCCTGCTAACTGCATGAGATGCGACAAGAAACAGGCAGCCATGCGCTCTCGGTCTTACCCTCTCCGCAGCGATGTGCAACGGGGTTTTCCCCAAGTCATCTGATTCTTGTGACAGCCGCTCGTGATCTTTTGCCACCTTTGTCGATGATGATAAGAAGCAACATTATGAAAGAGGAACTTGCCTTGACCGCCTTCTTCACTTCATCCAGGACCCTAGTTTCGTCGTCCCGATATTCTTCAAGAAGACTCATCAATATCATACTGCTCTTCAACGCCTTTGGGGAAAAGGCATCAGAACTTGAAACCTCAAAGGGGACTAAAAGAATAGATGCAGAAAGCGATAGTAGATCCGGCCATAGTAGATCCGGCAAGGTGAGGAAAGAGGAGAAGTGGAGAAGAAAATGATTATTAAAGAATTACTTCGTGAGTCTGATACATCATGCTTCCAATGCGCATTTCCTCCCTCAGTGAAAAGGACCCTGTTCCGAGTCTTGATGACGAATGTCAGACGTGAGGCAGAGATTCACAATCATAACACATACAGGATGAGGTCGACATCGACGACACCATCAGTCAACCCATTCTCCGTCCATTCATCTCTCATTTCGTTCCGAAACCTTTCGAAGGAGGACGCGCTCCGGATTTCCGTCCATTCGTTCTTGTGGTTGATATGCCTTCAAAAAGTCTCTCAACTTATCGTCCGTGGAAGAACAAACCTTACCTGAAATGTGCGACCTTCCGAAATCTTTCTTTTAGCAAATTGCACAATTCGGGCCATTCAATGTTGAATGGGAATTTGACTTCTATAATTGATTCATCGGCGTACGGTAAATGATTCGAAATTTTCAATGTTATGCTCCTGAAGCTCTTTAGAGGTTTGTCGCAATCATCAAAATGCTTTGAACCTTATGGAATCATTCCTAGCTTTTTCTGAATTGCTATGGCTGCTTTGAGAAGATGCAATAAGCTCTTTCTGCTTTTTCATTCTTTCTTCTCGAAGGGCTGTTGGGTCTTTTTCATCTGCAGCAAAAGTCATGGTGACCCACTCATGGATAGGAAGCAAACAGTACCTATCGCCTGTGCGATGATAATGATATCTTGCTTGATCTTCATGAGATCTTTTCTCTCGTCAACAACGGTGTTGACAACAGCCTCCAGCCTCGAGCTCGTATGTCCAGTGGTAGAAGGCGGTCTTGCCTCAAGATCTTCAAGAAGCCTTGTTCTCATTTCTTGGATAAACATCAGATCCAAGTAAGAAACAAACGCACACATTACGCTTGACGAACAGCTGATGTGAAATCTCTGAATCTACTCGATTCCTCTTCTTGCCTCCTTCTTCGAACCACAGGAACCCGGTGACCTTCTGTTTGACCAGAGCCCTGGCGTCTTTCAAGAAAGTGAAGAAATCGTCTTCAGAGCTTGAATTGAAATCATCAGCTCGAACAGAAACGGCCCATTAGCTTCTCACCTCATTTCTAGAACAAACTCTGGCTGATGGCTCTCCAGCAACATCATAAACCTGGACGGTTCAGCTGCAAGATAGGTGAGCATGTGAAGAAGAGGATAGGTTGGATATTCTGGGAGCACTGACGTAATGCTCGCACACTCGTTCGTCTTCCTGTTATCCGCCCGCACTCTCGTCCTCGTCCTCGTCCTTGTATTCATCGTCCTTATCGTCCACATCCTAGTAGCCTAACCTCAACTTCCTCGACCTTCTCGATCTCATCATTCTCATTGTCATCGTCGATGTCTCAAATCTCCTTCGCTTGCCCAGCTCTTGCTGCTGCACCTGTGCCTCCTCCCTCCTCCCCCCTGCTCCTGCTCCTGCTCTGCTCCTGATCATTATCCTCCTCCTGTGCTGTGTTGATGTCCATCCTCCTCCTCCTCCTCCCCCCCCCCCAACCACCCCCTCCTCGCCTTACCCTCTGCCATGATGTTCTTGTGAGGTCCCGCCAAGGCTACTCCGACAGTACCCTCCCCCTTTCTGACCCGCATCCCCGCGCTTTCCCATCAGGGAAACAAAAGAAGGAAATTTGCGACCCCCTGTAGCAGACAAGTGGAGGAGGAACTATACGACGATGGCGAAGACAATGCAGACATTAGAGTGAGAGTGAGAGTGAGAGTGAGAGAGCATGATATGAAGATGAAGATGGAGAAGATGATGGGAGCAAAGATGAAGGGGGGATCTGCCATAACGAGACTCATCGTGATAGCCGTTGTAGTCCTGTTAACATCGCAACCACTCGCCGGCTCCCGTGATGGAAATTTTGGACGCTCGAGCGTAGAAGGACCGGGTTGGAGAAGGAGAGCCACAAGGAAACTCGGGGCCTGTCTTTCGGATGGCGTCCAGACTCTGCGGCTGACTGGAGGAGGTCCAAATGAGGAGGGGCAAGTGCAAAGGAACGCTTTCGAGTCGTTCTTGTCGTTCTTGTCCTTGACTCATCAGAAAGAGGCCCGGTTGCTGGCATATGACACTGTCATCTACATCATGGATCAGACCATCAAAATGCTAGTCAACAGGAATCAAGATAACTCTCGCGAGCCTGTCATACATTACTCGATCGAAATGGAAGAACGCATAGCCGGTCCGGGATCGCCGCAAGGAGCAGAGAAGGTTCAGCACCTTACTGATTTCTCCTCGATATCTCTTCATCTTGACTGCGCATGCCTCACCACAGGTGATGGAGTTCCTCTCATCCATAGGGCTCGAACCTATCGGCCCCCTGGCGTCCTCGGGAACTGAAAAGAAGCTCCGGCTGCAGCGGATCTGTGACATCACCGTTCTGAGAGACTCAAGGAGAATTGCGTTGGAAGCGATGAATGATCTTCGCCTTCGGAGCCAGCACGAGAGGCATGAAGATGCGATGGACGTGGAGGAGGATGCCCGCGGTGACCTGCGGGCAAGCGGCGATGTCCGTGTCGAGCTACTGGAGAAGGAGATGCAGAAGGCTGCGAGTGAACTGAGATTCGAAGATGCTGCGAAGCTGAGGGATGCATTGGAAGTCCTCAGGCGGCAGTCTTCTGATTCAAACGCCCAGCAACAGTCGAAATCCCCAAGAGTGGGCGGAGCTAAACCAAACAGCGATTTCCCATGTACAAGCGGTATTCGAAAGTCTTCAAATAGTCCGCCAGGTGCTATTGGTGCTCGGAAACCCTATCAGCGGCCGAGCCCGACTCTTTGGCCACAGAATGATAATGAATTTCAAGGTTTGCTCCACTTGTGTTTCCTCTCCCCATATTGCGTTTGACTCAAGCTCTTGACAGACAGTGACTCTGAGAAGGTAGATCCAAGAGACTCGGCGATGTCTGAGGTGAGATATGACAAGTGATCGAAGTGGTTGATGTCTGGTTGTTAGATCCTGAAACAAGCCAAGGAGGCGATGAACAAAGTTGCAGATGATGAACTCAACATCCGACAAGTAGGCTTTCAGACACCTTCTTTCCCCTGATTTGATTCTCTCGGACCAGGCTGCGTTGGCGAGTGAAAAGAAGTTGAAAGAACTTGTTTCAGCGAAAAAAGGTGATTCGGGCCGTTCAGGTTTTTCAGTCGGAACTGAATTCATTGCAGATAAAGAGAAAGTGAGCACTTTATTATCTTCTCTTCAGCTCTTACATGGCATCTTCACTCGAGTAAGAATTTTTGCTGTTGTCTTGGAAAACTCACGAATTATTCCTAGGTAATCGAGTCACCTGGAGAGCAGGATCTCAGAATTGTGCTTCCATCTTCTGAAAACTTTCTAGAGCGTATGACAGGCTATACCTCTATGTGAGGGTCACATGCACGCAGAGTCTGGATGTTTACATTCCACAGTGTCGAACTATCTACAGGTGAACAGATCCCCCCCTTGCTAGCCCGATTGACTCGCTGCTCCTCAGTCTGTTGGCTTCTACCACGACGGTCACGGTGAAGTTTTGCGAAATTCCATACAACTTGATTTACTTTTTGACGCAGAAAAGCTTGTGTTACCAGACGATTACCCTCTCTTTCTGATTCGAGAAGCCGCGGCATCAGTCGGTACATATATTATCACGACGTTTTGTGAATGTGACTTGTGTGAATGTGACATATTTTAAGAACTCGAAATGGATCCACTGCTTGCAAAAGCGACGGAACAAGTCGTTGGAATTCCTTTATTTCTTTGTTGTCTGATGAGGGCGCGATCAAGCAGGATATTATTTCGCGATATCCCGACTATGCATCGAGAAATCCAATAATCCTCCTGCCAGCAGATCGTAGCGGCAAACCACAAGCAGAGGTAGACTTGAACAGAGACAGAGTGATCAGACGTGACTTCGGCATCAGGATTATCCCGAGGAGGTGTACGACTTCAATGCTAAGTACTTTCCTCCTGTCTTTGGGTCCACCCGGTTGATGGTTGCCGCAGAGACTTGCTTCTCTGCCTTGAGAGCAACAAACGACGATACGAGGAGAGCTCTCAGCTAATGTGGGTTCAGTCTGCGAGCTCTGCAGTGCGGTGTCTTCTGATGAGGCTGTTTGCTGCGTAGGACACGGAAGATGCGAGAGGCTCGTCATAGCACTAGGAAGAACATCTCAGAGCCGGGCAACATCAGAATCCGGTTCGGCGACGGGTGTTTCCTCCAAGGGACTTTCGACGGAGATGTAGGGCAATGAGATTTGGTTTGTGCGCGTGACCCTTGGGCAGGAGAAGATTTCGTCCATCTTCCATTTTGTTTCTGCATCTTTGAAGGAAAGAAGAGATTTCACCCTCAAGGTGCTATCGAGCTCTTCAATAGCCTTCACCTTACCTTGTCATGCAGACTGTGCCGCCTGTCAAGTACCTCGAAAAATTCCTCGACAACAAGATTGCTGGTGATGCCTCAACAAGATCTTTGTGGCAATGACATACTTGACGAAGACATGAATCTATTTCCCAACGGGATCGTTAATGTCCTATGCAAGGTTTGCATCGAGCAAAATTGACGTAGCAGGGCTTTCTGAATCGTGGTCTTTCCAGGAAGGAGCAAAACTGATCAGAGAAGGCATCCGAGACGACATTCCACTACAGATGCAAGGCTGACAGTCTCCCTCCCTCCCTCCCCTCCCCTCCCCTCCCTCCCCTC
>NW_005434667.1:951831-1180600 GCF_000315625.1 Guillardia theta CCMP2712
ATCACTCGCGTTCTGCTTTCCCTTCCGGCTTCTTCTGTCATCCCTCGCCCCTTCTCCGATCAGCCTCTTACCCATCTATCCTTCTGTTGCTCCCAACGTCCATTTGAAACATCTTTTTTCCCACCTTTCTTCGACTTCCACAGTTTTGTACTGCTTCTTACCATGCTAAGGTCCCATCTCTTCGCTCCTCTCTCTCATCTCTTACTTCTTCCCTTCCCTTCCCTTCCCTTCCTCTTCACTTCACTCGCTTCTCCTGTTATCATCTACCTACTACCTCACGCCTGCATTTTTCTCCGTGACGTAGAAACAAAAAGGTCAAGTTACAACCCCCCCCCACAAGAAAAGCACCCACCCCTTCAAATACCAAAGAAGCACCCCAAAACAGCAGGTAGTACCCACATATGCTTCATTCCCACCCCTTGTTTTATGCCCCTTGGTAACGGTCCCAGTCACCATGCAGAGGCGGGATAGAGGACATTGAGTTTTAGGGGAGGAGAGGGAGGAGGGAGGAGAGCAGAAGAACAGGAGGGGAAGAACAGGAGAAGGAGGAAGAGGAAGAGGAGGAAGGGGGGGTGGGGGATGAAAGTGACGGGAGGAGATGGTTCATGATAACGATAGATGTGCAGAGAAACGATAATCGATTTTTCTTACAGGAGGGTTTTGAAAATTTCTTACTCCTTCAACAGTGACCATGGAGCAAAGCCGCAGAGCAAACACGTGGGACCCCAGGACTATGAATGACAAACTGCCAGTGCCGACAGGTCTAGACCCGGAGACCTTTGAAGCCATGTTCGAAGGCATGGGGGTGTCGCCAGCGTCGCGGCAGACATTCCCGTCTGAACCTCGACCTGGTCTCAGCGATGATCCCATGACGAGCAGCAAGGAGAGGTCCAGTGCCATCTTTCACCCGGACACGCTGCTTCCTATAGAAGAGAACTCCTTCCCTTCCAATGGCACCCCACGGGGTTCTTCCAGTGACATGCCTTGGCCTGTTGGGATGGTTCTTGCTAACCACGGGATCTTGAGCAAGATCGTGCCCAACTCCCCGGTGTCGCGAGCAGAGCTTGTGTACGAGACAACGGTGAGCTCGGGGAGAGAGCGATCTTGTGTGCGCTGCTGACTCGCCTTGTCACTTGCCAGCCGGGACTGTGGCGGGGAGGATGCGAGGTTGGCGATCGGCTCGTTGAGATTGACGGGCAACGGGTGGACTCCATCACGCACAAGAGAGACCTGGCAGAGATGTTGAAGCGACTGACCAAGGTCAAGAGAGAGATCAAGCTATCCTTCTCGAGGAACGAAAGTGACTTGTTCGGTGGGATCTTGATCTGACCTTCATGTCCTTCATTCACTTGTACGTCCCAGGCTCGTCAATGACCAGCAGGGTCTACGTTGTGCTCGTGAGATGCGCAAGGCCGACAGACTCTGTGAGGTTCGAGGTTGCGATGGAACAGCAGAGCAGGAACGAGTGGAACGAGCGATACATGGAGGAGGCAGAGAAGCTGAGAGAGGTTGTCCTCGAGATGTTCTCTTGATGAGCTGACGAGAATCGTAGGAGACCGACACGAGGACCAAGATGGAAGAAGTGATCTTGACCTTTGGCATCAGCATGTTGATCGCTCAGATCTTGTGCAGGAGGAGGCGTACAACGCCATCGAGCTCGAGTTGAAGTGCGCTGCTCGCTGTGTCTCTTAGATACTCTCCTGATCATGAGGCTGCAGGAAGATGCAGGACAGGATCCTCGCAGCTGATGCCGAGTCGAGCGTCTTGCGATCTGAGAACCGACAGCTGCAGTCGCTGCTGGAGGAAGCTGAGAATCGTCTGGCAAAAGTTGACAGCCGTAGGTGTCGATTTCGTGGCTGACGTGCCTCAGGTACCGCTGGAGCAGGCGAAGGCCAAGCAAGAGCAGATGAGGCTGCAGGAAGCGGAGAAGCAGGTGTCGCAGGTGAAGGAGGGGAGTTCGGTTCTTCTCGATCTCACTCATTGTGCAGTTGACGGAGGTCAACAGAGATCTGTCCAACAGACTTCAGTCGTCTGAGACGAAGGTGACGGAGGTGAATTCAAGCGCTCAGCTGAGAGACCGTAGATGAGCAACCTGGCGGTCGAGAAGGCCAGACTGATGGAGGAGCTGGAGAGTCTGAGGAGGGCGGAAGGCAACGAGACCAGCCAAGAGCTCCAGCTGCTGAAGAGACAGGTCCCTTGCTCGCTCCCTCTCAGTCTCGCGACCCTGACCATTGAACTTCCTTAGCTCGAGGAGCGGAGCGACAGGATCGCGGAGCTGGAGGACCTGCTGGAGGAGTCGAGGAGCAAGGCGATGCGGGAGATGCAGCAGTCGATCTCTCTGGAATCTCAGATTCAATCCCTGCAGCTGAGGAACGAGGAGCTGGAGGGGAAGGTGGGTCCATCCTTTGTGCTGCTTAGACGCTCCCTTACTTTCTCTCCAGCTCATCTCTGCCAACAGCGCCCTATCGCAGCCCCAGTCGCAAGATGACCTACTCAAGATACGTGAGCTTCAGGCCCGGGTGAGGACGAGCGTTCTGGCGTATTGGTCGCTGACAAGCCAGGCAGGCGGAGGAACTTTCCTACGACAACTTGCAGGCCAACAATGAGATCCAGGAGCTGCAAGAGAGGCTGCAGCTGGCGTATGAGGAGAAGGAGAGGAGCGACGAGAGGAGCCAGGAGCTGGAGGTCCTCGTGCGCAACCTCAACCACGAGAAATCTTCCCTTGCTGCCGAGCTTGAGGTCGCTCGTAGCAGCAGGCAGCAGCCCGACGTCTCCTCCTCCTTCCCAGTCGACAAGAGCCGAGGCTATGGCACCGTCCCCGAGCAGGCTATGCGGGAGACTTACAACTTCCGCCAGACGAGGGAGGAGCAGCGGGGGTCGGCTGTCATGCCCAGGACGATCCCAGCAAGGGAGGAGAAGCTGGATGAGTTCCTCAGCAAGCCCCTGGACGAGTTCATGCAGGCTCGGCCGCTCGACTACGATCGCGAGCCGCAGGGTGGGGGGACGCGCTACGAGCCCTGGGGGAGAGACGGGAGCGACTCCCCCGAGTACAGCGACGAGGATCAGGACAACGACGTGCAGAAGCAGAGCTCGGAGAGGATCTCCGCCCTCCAGGTCGACCACTTGTGCTTGGATGACGTCTGAGAGCCATGCAGGCGAGGGCCAACATGCTAGACCAAGAGCTCCGTCAGCTGACGCAGCGAGAGGCTCCTCCTCGGTAACTCACCTCCTCCATTTCCTTCCCTCCTACCATGCTCTTCCGTTTCTTCTTTTCTATTGTCCTCCCTCCCTCCATCCATCCATCCCTCCCTCTCCCCTTCTCTCGCTTCCCTTCTTTCCACCTCGACTCACACGAATGGCTGCAGGAACTCTGGTAAATCTGCCTTCTACTCTGCATACAGGGAGCAGGAGAGCAGCGAAGACGACACTCCGCCTGTGCCCAACAACCCGACCAGCAAGCCTCCGGTCCAGCAGTCCGCCGCCATTGTAGGGCAGGAGCCGCGATCTAGTTGGGACTGACGTGTGTTGGCTCGCAGGCTGCGGAGAAGATGATGAAGAACTGGGACTCGGAGGACGAATCCGACGAGTACGACGACTACATCGACACCCTGACGCGAGGAGGAAAGCAGCAGCAGCAGCAGCAGCAGCAGCAGCAGCAGCAGCAGCAGCAGAATGTTATCAGCGAAGACCTTATGTGACCTTTCTTCCCTTCATTTCAAGATTCCCTTCACATACAAACAATTGAAATATTTGTCTTTGTCAAGATGAGCTGGCATTGCACCATCTACACCCTCGTAATGAACATCTTCGGAAACTTCTCCTCGATGGTAAAGCAAGCAGCAATCGCCTCCTCCTCCTGACCCCCCCGTCCTCCCCGTCCCCCTCCCCCAGCACAGATGAAGCATTGCAACGCGCACAATTTCGCTTCCATGAGACTGGACTCGATGGTCGGACAACTTCTAGTCGATCTCCATCGCTGCTTCCACCGAGTAGGGAGAGGGGCTCCTCCTCCTCTCCACCGCCTGTTCTCCCACGTTCTCTGTGGGATAGTGCACGTGCGAGTCGAGGACTTGGATCCTGTCATCCTCGCATGCCCTATCAAGATCCTTGGAGGCATCGAGCTCGCTCGTCGAGCTTCCTGGCATTCCCTCCAGCCAAGGAGAGTACAAGATGATGTCACGGCAGACTGGAACGCCAGAGCCCAGCAGGTTGGCGGTGGCGATCGCCGAAGCCTGTTCGAACAAGGCAGGAAGATGCTCCTTCATGTGTACTCTTCCTGTTGACAGCAAATACTTGAGAGTCTCCAGGTTTAGCTTGTCGCTGAACCCAAAGGCAGAGCTGTTCACCTCGAAGCTCCTCCTTCTTGCCCCAATGGCCGGAACATTCGCTAACGCATTGCAGCTCTCGATTGTCACAACTTCTGTACATCCCTCACCGCTTGCACCGGCTTCCTCCTCAACCTTGGAGCTTTCAGCCTGCAACATCGACGATGTTCCTTCGCCCTCATCGCCCGATTTTGCACGTTCCCCTGAAACTGTTTGATTGCGGAGACTATCTTCAAGTTCCACGGCCCTCTTCCTAGCTGCTTTCAGATGCTCCTCGCGCTCTCTGACATATCTCCGCATGCACATATCCTTCAGCACATCCTTCGATCTGCTACCGGGCATGTCCGCAGACAGAAGATTCACCCTGCCTGTCGGTCGCGCCATTACATTTCCTCCCCTTATGGGCTCGACCTCACTCGCCCAGTTCGAGTTCCTTCCATCGCCTCTCAGCAATGGGGGAGGGGCCGCAGCTTGCGCAAAGACTGAACATAGAAGAAACAGAGAGAAAAGGCGCTTGGGCCACCAGGTCCTCAGTGCCCGGCGAGATAAACTGAGGGGGCGGATTGTGAGGAAGCAGGGGGGGCAGGGGAATGAGGAGGAGGGGGCGGGGGGGAAGGAGGAGAGGAGGAGGAGGAGAATGGAGACAAGGATGGAGGACTTGAGGACGTCAGGTGGGGGGGAGGAGGAAGAGGGGGGGGGGAAGCGACGCATGCTAAGCAGAGTCTTCCGCTTCCTCCACCATGTCGAACAATCTTTACCGTTATAATTCGTTACAAAAGTGGTTATAAACGGTTGGGTTCTCGTGGCCGTGAGTCAGCATGGCGGAGGTGGATCTTGCAACGAAGCAGGATGGCCAGGTGAGGAGAGGAGAGGAGAGGAGAGAAGTATGGAGGAACGTAAGAGAATGAAGAGGAGAGGAGAGGAAAGGAGAGAAATATGGAGGAACGAAATAGAATGAAGAGGAGAGGAGAGGAGAGGAGAGGAGAGAAATATGGAGGAACGAAAGAAAGATGAAGAGGAGAGGAGAGGAGAGAAAGATGGCTACATCGAGAGAGATCAAAGGGGAGAGAAATATGGAAGAATGAGAATGAAGAGGAAAGGAGGGGAAAAGAGAGGAGAGGAGATCAATGTGGGAAGAGCAAGGGAGAACAGAGGCGGAGAAGAGAAAAGTGCGATATCACAAGATGAGGGGAGCACGTTGGAGGGAAATGCGATATGATTGTGAAAATTGAAGCATCATCCGAAAGGGATGCAGAATTTGTTCATGTAATTTCATGATTTCAAGTGATATTTGCGGGGATTGAAGAGAGGACAACCTCGTTGCGATTAATTTCTTCAGTGCCCGATCTTGACAGAACCATCCTAGTTGAGGAGGTTAATGCTGATATAGAAGAGAGACTTGTTGGCACGGATGAAGACAGTCAGGGAATGACTTTGTTTGTACAGGTGGTTACACCATGGGAGGTGGAAGCAGACGGCGAGGAAGGCATCGACTATGACAAGCTCATCGATCGCTTTGGGTCTCAGCGAATCTCTCCTGAGCTCATCGAGAGAATGGAAAGGCTGACTGGAGTCAAAGCGTAAGAAAAGTGAATGCCTTGTTCTCTTTTTATGACTGGTCTACTTTCCTATGCTTGCAGACACCCGTGGCTGCGCAGGGGAATCTTCTTCTCCCACAGAGATTTTGAACAGATTCTTGACTTGTACGAACAGAAGAAGCCTTTCTACCTTTACACGGGAAGAGGCCCTTCATCTGATGCGCTCCACATGGGCCATCTTATCCCTTTCATGTTCACGAAATGGCTGCAAGACACCTTCGACGTGCCTCTGGTGATCCAAATGACGGATGACGAGAAGTATCTGTGGAAAGGCGACCACGAGACCAACACGATCGAGAAGTATGACACTTGTGTCGTCTCGCCGGGAACCACTTAATCTCTGTTTGCAAGGTTTTATGAGCTGGGAAAGGAGAATGCAAAAGACATCATAGCGTGCGGGTTCGACATCAACAAGACTTTCATCTTCTCAAACCTCGAGTACATTGGGTAGGATTCTCCCTTCCTTCTTAATGCAGCTGACGTCCGTCCTCAGACACATGTATCCCACCATCGTTCGGATTGAGAAGGCTGTCACGTACAGCCAGGCCAAGGGGATCTTTGGGTTTACTGACAGCGACAACATTGGAAAGCATTCGTTCCCAGCCATTCAGGTAGCAGTGGAGGAGGAAGATCGGCTCCTCTGAGTCCACACAGGCCGCTCCTTCCTTTCCTGTAGCGTTCCCTCACATCTTCGGTACCCGAGGGTGTCTCGTCGACATCACGACTGATTTCCGAGCAGGAAACGACACGGAGCCGTTGTGCCTCATCCCGTGTGCCATTGATCAGGATCCTTACTTCCGAATGACCCGTGACGTGGCCCCGCGTCTCGGGTGGAAGAAGCCAGCGCTCCTCCATAGGTGGGACTGGATCGCTGCATCACCTTAATATCCTCACCGCTGCTGTTCAGCAAGTTCTTTCCTGCGCTCACCGGCTCGAAGACAAAAATGAGCGCGTCTGACGCGTCGACAACGATTTATGTCTCCGACACCCCAGACATGATCAAGACCAAGGTATGTGCCTGAGATATCCTGCTTCCATTGCAGTTGACACGTGACGACAACAGGTGAACAAGTATGCGTTCAGTGGAGGACAGGTTTGACCACTTTTCCGTACTCTGCTTGCCCGTGTGACCTTCTCAAAGGTTTCCCTCGAAGATCAGAAGAATACTGGAGCAAACTTGGAAGTCGATGTCGCCTACCAGGTGAGGGTCAATGGAGATGTCATGTTGTTGACTTTAAACTCAGTGGATGCGATTTTTCTGCGACGACGACTCTGTCCTTCAGAAGATAGAACAGGAATATGGTCCAGGACCAGTCCGTGCTGGCAACAAGATGCTCACAGGAGAGGCCAAGCAGCTGCTCATCTCCACTCTCCAACCCATCATTTCAAGACATCAGCAGGTTTCCAACTTCGCCGGGTTCTTTCCATCCTGGTGACTTTCCTTGTTTGCAGGCAAGAGCTGCTGTCTCGAATGAGATGGTAGAAACCTTCATGACCCCCAGAACTCTGAAATTCACGAGATGAAGTCTCTCGATTAGGAAGCAGAAAATAAACATGTCGCAAGGAACATCTTGGAAACGACTACTAGTAGTCTTGCACTCAGATTGCTGGGAAGTTACGTTGACAGCATCTCTCACGCGCGTTCTCTTTCGTGAGACATCATGTCGTCTGCTGCGTTGCAACTAGGATGTAGTTGTTGCAGCCATCAGGATGTACCCAGCGCGTCGAGAACTTGCGGGAGTATGCGGCCTTTACATCCGATCTTGCCTGTTCACTACCACCCAGTACATTCATGATTAAGTTCCCAGTAACTCGAGCAACGAGATCAACAAAGTCATGCGTGCAGAACTCTCTTGGAGGAGCATCCAAGGCCTCGTTGCTCGGAGCGTTCAGATCCACAAGAACCACATCGAAGGATCCGACACTCCTGCGCAAGAAGCTGCTTCCGTCATCATGCTGTGCTGTCACCCTGTCGTTGAAGTGCTTCCTCCCGAGCCGCAGCACCGCAGGGTTGGAGTCCACAGCACATATCTCGAACCTCAACAATGTGCTCAAGAACGATGAAAGGGCCCCCGCTCCATGACCAAGGACGCAAACTTTCTTCACCACAGTGGGAAGGCGGCACATCGCATCATACATCACTCGATGATACTGCAGCATGAGCCTAGTGGGATCCGGGGTCCCCTCCGCAGTAAGCGCCATTTCAGTTTGTATGTGATCGCTGACCAGCTCATGAGAAGTTTGATCGAGAGTGAAGAACCTCAGTCTTCTGACTCTTGCCCCATCCTCCCCTACCTCGTCGCTAACCATGATTGGAGCATCCTGGTTCTCGGAATCGATCTCCACTACTGAGCCATGAAACCCCACGATAGAATTTTCCTCGCGAACATCCCTGTTCCTTTTCTTCTTCTGCTTCCTGGCTTGATCCTCGACATTACTGCGTTTCTCTCTATTTCGATGTTTCTTACCCTTCCCCTGATCCATTATGGTCATATCGAAGTCGCCCGTACAATCAAACATTCTTCCTGTTCTGGACCTTCGAGTTGGGCAGGCCTGCATAGTTCATCTTTTAACCGTCTTCCGACCACCATCAGCCTCCCAGAACTTTTCGCGTCCCTTTCCCTCCGCGCCCCTGACGCCATGACCTCCTCGGATCTACTTTTACTCAAGTGCAAGGTAACAAAAAGAGCCTGAGTCCGCCTCAAAGGAGAGATAGGAAAAACAGAAGAGGCAGCGAGAACCGAGGACAAGGAGCAGTAGCGTTGAGACTGGAGTTTACTTTTACTCAATCATCTACACCCCTGGCCCCAGGGCCTCTAAAGGTGAGGGTCTCGCATCAAAGTTGACAACTTCTGCGGTCTTGGTTGACTAATCGTTGACCGGTTGAACTCCTGTACCCCTCCTCTTCCCCTGCCCCACCCTACCGTTGACCACCATCATCCGATCGGAACCCTTGGTGAATTATTGCTGACTATTGCGGGGCACCGTCTCCGAGGGGGTGGGTACTTTCATCGGGAATCATGTGGGTGGGGGCACTCATCGGAGCATCACGTTCATTTTACAAGGGCATGTCACTACCCCACCCCTCTTCAAAAGGTCTGATTGGTGGGTCAAAGAAGTCTGTGACTACCAGTACTGTCGCCTATGAACCACCCCCTCTATCCAGCACCGAAAATGACCGTGTTGACCTACAAAGGGGATAACCCCTACCCTCCTTCCATAGCCTCCTCTGCAATCTGTCGGAGAGCGAAGCCATGCTGCTCGGGGTCTTGCTATGCGCGGGGCTACTGGCCTCTGGCGTCCTGGGAGACTCCCCGACAATCTCGTACGGATCAAGCTCTGCTGGACTGATGGGCTCCGCGAGGCGACAAGTCTCCTCCTCTCTTTGCGAGCCCCCATCGGACTTGAAAATTGTCATTGGGAACCTGGTTGCTTCGAAGCCAAACATTGATGCGTGCTTGCAAAGATGTCTTCCAGATGTCTTGAGTCCTTTCTCACAATATGCTCTGAGTTCATTCACGGTTGCGACATACGTTTGCCCTGCTACAACTACACCACTGATAGCAACTCCTCCTCCTTCCCTTGCAAATTTCACTGGCAATCACACAACCGCTGCCTTAGGATCAGTATCACCCACGAATTCTACAACAGCAGAAGCGACAACATCAACTACTCCTGCACCTGTGACTACATCAACTACTTCTGCATCGCTTGGTTCAGTAGAGAATACAACCAGCATACAACAAACGACAATTGCTGCGACACCAACGGAAAATTACACCATCGTGACTGGCATTAATTCGACAGCTTCCAATACTAGCATTGCTGATACGACATCTTCTGCTCAAACAAGCACCACCGTGATTCCATCGACCAGCACTTCCCCTTTGACAACTAGCACAGTCGAAACGTCCACCCCCGCTCCAACCAACACCTCGGGCATTCCAGTGACAAGCAATTTCTCTATACCAAGCGTGACCCCGCCACCTTCGATATCCTTCACCGGAACATGCACGACATGTCCTGACTACTTGATACAATTCATGACTTGCATGTGTAGCAGTTGCTGCCAGACCGTCAAGGACACCTTTGACAAGATTGTGTTTCCTGCTTCCACTTTCTTGAGCTCCACGTGCATGAATGCGACTTGTTCCTACGTCCCTCCTTTGCTGCCAACGACTACTCCTATTCCTACTACTCCTCCACCTGCAGCAGCGCTCTCTCCCGCTCTCAAAGCACAGGCCGATACAGCATCAGCTGTCGTCGGTGAGAACCCTTGTAGAGGACCATTTTCATGTGCTCACTCACCCCATTGCAGCCGTGGTGGTGGCAGCGACTGTTGCGGGATCTGTGGCTGGTTCTGTAGCAGGTGAAAAGAGTTCGTGATCTCATCTCTCCTTGACATTTCGTGAAGGTGCGGTTGCCGGCTCCTCGGCTGCCCCTGCTCCTGGTGCATCGATCTATCAGCTCATCGGAGCGACGCAATTCATGGGATTGTTTGGAAGCATGCTCGACGATACTCCAGTCCCCTCCAGCACAGCTCCACCTACCAACAATCGACGATTGCTTGCAACTGAACAAAAGCAAGAAAATGAAGGACAGGCCTTTAGCTCCGCCTTTGCTTGGGCAAACCTACGATTCGATGGCATCTTCAGTTTGAAGAAGGATACTTGTGCTGGTGCGTACATGCAAGGCTACTTCGGTGTGGCGGGGACGTTCATCGCCGGGCTAGGAGCAGCTCTCATCCTCCGCCTTATCTTGCTACATGGGGTCTCTCGGATCTTCCAAAACGTTTCTGGTGCGACTCCTGCGAAGCCGCCCAAGGGGATGGGCTTCGGCGAGCACGAGCTGCACGTGGTCAAGACTTCTCACCTCGGCCTTTGCCAGATCACAGGGATCCTCATGGCCATCGGCAAGTACGCCTACTGCCCTTGCGGTTGGCTCAACAAAGCTGCGTGGGCGATGGCCTTCATGTGGTTGATCAGCGTGCCAGCCGGATTTCTGGTCTTCATGGCTTGGTACATCATCAAGAGCAAGAGGAACAGCGACATCACGTTCAAGCGCAACGAAAACAGCTGCACATGGTCTGAATTCTTCGGCAAGGTGATGGCAGCCAAAGGAACGGCAGAAGACTTCTGTGAGCCGAACGTGATCTACGCCTCTTTCAAGATTCTCTTTGGAGTTACCGGGGTTTTGTTTGTGCTGCTTGGTCTACGAGGAAGCTTGAGCGGCAATTACATAGAGTGCAATGCAAGCGCTCGCTGCACTTGTGTTGGGGATGAGTGCGCTTTGACCATCGTCTTCTGGATCCTCGGCGTCATTATCGCCTTTCTTCCACCCGCACTGAACACAAAGCTTGGACGACACTTTGTGATCTTCAATACGAACCTTGTCTCAGCAGCTGTTGGCAAGAAATATGTGATGGACAGCAACGGAGTTGTCGATGAGGTCAAGACAGGCGGTACAAACTGCCTCGCGCCGCTTTTAAATGTTCTGGGAGATCTCGTTGCCAAGTTGAACACCATGACAGATCCTCGTGTGCAAAAAGGCCTCCGAAATCGAGGCAAGTGGGAGAAGAAAGACAACTTCTCCATGTTCTACGAGGAGTACAACGAATATGGTGGATACTTCGCTTGCTTCGTCATGCTCAAGAACTTGTTCATCGGAATCCTGCTCGTCACTGATCCCTTCCCTCTGGTGGATCCGACAGCCAAGGCTTGGTGCATCACTGTTCTCTTCCTGTCAGAGGTGATCATCTTGTTCTTCTTCTCTCCCGACATCGACGCAATCAACGGGCTCAAGATGGGAGTGCAGCAGCTGCAGCAGACGGTGATCATGCTGATCGCCACCCTGACTGTCAGTGGCAAGGTCAACAAAGACGTAGGAATCTCAGCTGTCATCACCTTCAGCACCATCCAAGTCGTGCTGGCCATGCCCGAGCAGATCTGGGGAGTGATTCGCTCCTTCGTTGCTCCTGCTGCTAAACCAGGGATGAAAGGATTTCCCATGACAGCCACGGAGCTGAGGGCCAAGAAGCTTGCCTCGACAGGCATCATGCAGAAGTATCACCTGGCAAGAAGCTCCATATCCGACCTGAAACCCATCGGAAGCTCCCTCATGTCCGGTAAACTGCCGGCAGTCTTCACAGAGCTCTTCACCAACGACAAGCTACTGCTCAAACTCAACACCCTGAAGCCTGGCTGCCTCAACCCGTGAGTGATGGCGTGGAGGTGCCTTGAAAGTGACTCAGTCGTTTCAGGTTCTTCAAGCAGGTGTTCGATATGGACATGATAAGGGAAGGCCTCTCAACCATCGCTGAAGAAGTCACCCTCCTCTCAAGCCACATCAACCAGCTGCTGGAAGTTGAATGGGAATCAGCTTCGGACTTTCTTGTGGGCATTCAATCGTTCTTTGGGATAAAGAATTGTTTAGAGGGATTCACAAACGTCTTTCGTCATGTACTTCTCTTGTACTGCCATCTGTCACTTCTCTGACCTCTTTCTCTTCAGTTGACATCTGGCGACCTCAAAGTGGCGATGCAGGCTTGCCTGGAGTGTCCGGATCTGCTCGTGTCTCTTGAGTCCCTGGCGACTGAGAACGGGGTGATCTCGTCCTTGGAGGAGATGCTCCGGAAGATCATGAAGCATCAGTCCATACAGAGCTGCTTGGCTGAGTTGGAGTCCAAGGTGCCCGAGCAGATCCTGCCGAGTTTCGATGCTCTCGCCGAGATCGACTGGGAAGCTTCAGGCATCATCTCAGAGTTCGCCGTCGTTTGCGGGAGCATCATGAACGACTTGAAGCTCTTGGAAGCTTCAGTCAAAGGGCAGATGGAGCTGGCCTTCTCCTTCCCTCGAGATATCTTCGCGCGACTTGACGGGAACATGGCCATTGACGCTTTGAAGACCGTCGCTCTCTCCATCCCTGCGCCCTTGGACCAGGCCTTCTCCAAGATGCTGGAGCTGCAGGCGCTTAAACCAGCCATCACTGAGCTTCTGGCAAAGGTACGAGAGCTGCGGTAGAGCATCATCGGGTGACTTTATCTTCCAGCTAAACGTCTCCGACTTCCTTGGAGCCATTACCGTCTTCTTCAAAGACCCCAAGGTCTTCGACCTTCTCGGTAAGTTCCTGCCCACGAACATGCTCGAGGAGGTCATCAAGAAAGTCTGGATGGACGAGACTATCCTAGCAAGGCTAAAGGCGATGAGCGCAAAATTTCCTGTCATCTCCCCAGAGCTCAACGCGCTGATCAAGTTGGACTTCCAAGCTCCAGATCTCCTCTCGACCTTCACAGCCAAGATGAGCGAGTTACAGCTGGCGATCATGAAGCCCGAGTTCAACATCCTCAACCAGATCTCCTTCCCTGGAGACCTCCTCTCCTCTCTCGACCCTCGAGTCATCGTGGGCTGCATCGGCCCCATCCTCATGCCCCTCGAGAAAATCTTCAAAGTCAAACTGCCAGATCACCTGCAAGACATGCTCAAGAATGTCGACGTGCCAGCCATTGAGCTCCCTAAGGCCCAACTCCCTGACTTCCAAGTTGTCATCAAGAAGATCATCGGGATGGTCTGAACTCCTTGCTCTCTCCTCCTCTCGCTGATATTTCTCCTTCAGATTGACCCGGAGCAGTTTACAGACATTCTCGATGAAATCAAGAATTCCCTTCCCGGCCCTGCTCAGGTTCGTTCCCCTGGACCGCCTCCTGCTCTCAATTCGATTGCTGAGCATGCGAGTGCAGGAGCTCATGGGGGGGGCCTTCACTGCCGCCAAAGAACTTTCCGCTCAGAAGCCAGAGGTACCTCAGATGGACCGGGAGGCGCAAAACCTTCCAACCAAGGCCTGGTGGAGATACCCGGAGACTTGGGTGAGAAGTTCGACGTAGGAGCTCGGCAGAGTTGTGAGCTTTTTCTCAGTTCCTCAGCTTTATCGGACTCTGCGCCGCCATCACTCTGTTCATCATGGCTGCAATGGTGAGATAGAGCAAACCATGAGGTTTTTAGCATGAGACCCTAACGTATGGCGTGACAGGCTGCGTCCAGTGACTGTGGTTGCGTATGCAAGGCGTAGAAGTTTCCATCATGTTTATTCATCGCACCTCAAGGAATCGCGAATGCAAACTGAAGTTTTTGGCTGACCAGGACGATGGGTGCTGGAAGTGGTGGAGGAATTAAAGTTGACAACTTGTATTCTTACTCTTTCATAATCAAGCTCTATTTGTGTTTGATTAAAAAATCTAGACCATGGACTTCAAGTTTCATCCACAATTTTTGATATGTCAATGGTGTATGTGATTTTCCACTGAGTGTCGTATCTCTTCATCCTATCGGTCAGTGCGATCTCACACGAGCTAGAGATATCCGATGTCACTAGGCGCTGTCTTAATCAATATCCTACAACTGATTTGAATAATAGCGCGGGGGAGATAAATAAGATGTTCTTGAGCAATCATTTGACAGATTGAACACACAGCTTGAAGTTGTTTCAACTTCTGGTAGATATAAATGACTTTGTCTTCCAAAACAAGAGACATTCTCATTGTCGTGTAATGAACTTTCATTCAAGACATGAGACATCACAATCATCGATGCATTGAGCAGACAACCAACTGGCCCTGCATTAGTAGTAGACAATCTCCCTGACGGGGCGTTTCTCAAGGAACAGCTTCTGCGAAGGCCTCAACACGGGCCTGCGTGCCCAGTGCTGTGACGGGGTCGTTCCTACGCTGCAGTCCATCGGTCCCTTCGGCCCGCACCCGAAGCTGTTCTTCGTCTGGCCGCTGATGCCCATCCACATCCCGTACTGGCCCTGCGCCTCCATCAATGCCCTCCTAAACAACAATGCCCCCCTCGCATGCATCACATATCAGCATGAACACCCCCTGATATCCTCACACATACAGATTGATGGCGTGCGCTCAGGGGGATCTTGACCTATCTCATCTCACACATCTCCTCACCTTGGGTCCGAACGCGTCTGCTCCGTCCTTGGTGTTGTACTCCTCTGGGTGCTCACTGTCGGCAAAGACATCGTTCTTTGCTCCCTCAGGGAGCCCGTTCCACTCAAGGGTGGGGACAGTGTTCTCAGTGAAGAGAGGGCTCAACTGCTGCTTGATCGCCGACTGTCTCCTGCGAACAGCCCAGTGCTGTGACGGGGTCGTTCCTACGCTGCAGTCCATCGGTCCCTTCGGCCCGCACCCGAAGCTGTTCTTCGTCTGGCCGCTGATGCCCATCCACATCCCGTACTGGCCCTGCGCCTCTATCAATGCCCTCCTAAACAACAATGCCCCCCTCGCATGCATTACATATCAGCATGAACACCCCCTGATATCCTCACACATACAGATTGATGGCGTGCGCTCAGGGGGATCTTGACCTATCTCATCTCACACATCTCCTCACCTTGGGTCCGAACGCGTCTGCTCCGTCCTTGGTGTTGTACTCCTCTGGGTGCTCACTGTCGGCAAAGACATCGTTCTTTGCTCCCTCAGGGAGCCCGTTCCACTCAAGGGTGGGGACAGTGTTCTCAGTGAAGAGAGGGCTCAAGACGGTCTTTCTCGCATGCTTCACCATAACGCTGCTCACTCCTACAAGAAGCACAAGCGCCGAGAAAGCCGCGCATGCCGCAAGCAGCTGCGCCGCTCTCTTGCCGCTAGCCATGGCGTCTCTTCGTGTATGAAGTTAACCAGGAAGGTGGTAGACCAGAACGAGGAATTTCTAATCTGAGCAGTAAATAAATTAGTTTCGCAGGATAAATATCAAATCAGGTCCGCCTCATGAGATTACGAATGACAGAAATCGTAATTCATAATCTCAACTCTGCTGCCCCGAGAAGCTCTACACCTCTGTCGCAGCCGTCATGGTGTGGGAGAGGAGAAGGTGAAGGGATTGCGCGTCTTTGCTCGATAGTCTCCTCTGCCTAGTCGAAGATCTCTCAGCGTCTTCTTCTTCTCCTTCTTCTGCTCTTCTGCTCTCGTCTTGTTGACTACATTCAGAGTCTTTGCCCGGGACTGTTCTGAGAGAAACTCAGCTCCATCAGGCGCCATCGACACTTGCCAGCATGTCGTCGCACTCCCGTGAGTTCATGGACCTTGTCCGAGCGATCGGAGACTGCAAGTCCAAGCAAGAAGAGGACAACATCATCCTCAAAGAGGTGGTGACTCTCAGGCAGCGGTTGACAGAGCGCGATTCACAGCAGAAGATGAGGGAGATGTGCATGAGAATGATGTACTGCGAGATGCTTGGCCACCGCGTAGAGTTCGGGTACATCCATGCTGTGAACATGACGCAGCGGACATCTCTCTCGGAGAAGAGAACCGGCTACCTCTCGGCGTCTCTCTTCTTGGATTCTGATAGCGAGCTGCTCATCCTCCTGGTCAACACGATTCAAAGGGACCTCAAGAGTCAAAACCCTTGGGAAATCTGCGCAGCTCTGAGCGCCGTCACTCGACTGATCGGGATCGACACGATCCCAGCTGTGCTCAAGCTCGTCAAGGACTGCATGTCCCACAAGGAGGCTCATGTGCGCAAGAAAGCGATCATGGCCTTGCACAGATTCTTGGAGATATCTCCTTCAGCCGTCGAGGACTGCATCGACGTCTTCAAGAGGTCTCTCAGTGATAGAGATCCGTCCGTGATGGGCGCTGGTCTTTGCGGCCTGTTGGACCTGGCGAAGAAAAATCCGGCGGGATATACCTCGATCGTACCATCGCTGGTTGTCATATTGAAGCAGATTGTAGAGCACAGGCTTCCGAGGGACTATGATTATCATCGCATGCCTGCTCCTTGGCTGCAAACGAAGATTCTCAAGCTGCTAGCAGTTCTTGGTCATGCAAACCAGAAGGTCTCGGAAGAGATGTACGAAGTGCTAAGAGAAACGATGGCGAGAGCCGATCTCAAAACTACTATAGGGTACGCTGTCATCTTCGAGTGTATCAAGACAATCACCAAGATTTATCCGCAACCTCAGTTGCTCGCTCTTGCAGCAGAGAATACTTCGCTCTTCATCTCCAGCGAGAACAGGAATCTTCGGTACATCGGGGTGGATGCCTTGTCAGCCATAGTGCAAGTCAACATGGACTATGCCAAACAGCATCAGATGGTTGTGATTGAGTGCCTGGAAGACAATGATATCACTCTCAAGTACAAGACCTTGGATCTGCTCTTCCGTATGACCAACTCTGCAAACGTGGAGGTAGTGGTGTCAAGGATGACCAACTTCCTCAAGGCAACATCAGATGACTTCTTGATCAAAGATCTTGTCTCGAAAATCATCGCCCTTGCTGAGAAGTATGCACCCTCGAACGAGTGGTACATTCAGACCATGAACACTGTCTTCGAGCAAGGAGGAGATCTCGTTCCAGCCGAGGTCGCTCACAACTTGATGCGACTGGTTGCAGAGGGCCCGTCAGGCAGCGAGGAACAGGATAACGAACTGAGAAGATACGCGACGAAGAGTTATTTCAAGCTCCTTCCCAAGCAGAACACGTCAGACAGGCTGATTCAAGTTGGCTCCTGGTCGTTGGGTGAGTACGCGTACCTTCTTTCTCCGGAGATCACATTGAATGCTGTTGTGGACATGATGTGCGATCTGCTGCAAAGAAACTACTATCAAGACAGGAACACCAAGAGCTACATCGTGTCTGCCATTACCAAACTCGTTTCTCAGATGTCCGAGGGATGCCCGGAGAGCACCCGAGCCTTGATCGAGTCGTACACCCGAGCAAGAGATCCTGGCTTGCAGCAGCGAAGTCTGGAGCTGATGCAGCTGATGAAGAGTCCTGAGTTCATGCGACGAGTCCTTCCAGTCGATGCAAGCTGTGAAGACATCGAGGTTGAGGAAGGGCTTCCCTTCCTGGACTCGTTCGTTCAAGCTGCTGTCATATCGGGAGCCAGCAAGTACATGAGCGAGGCTGAACGTCGAAGAGCGTTTGGTACGCATGAGAAGACGGCCGTACAGCAGCACGCAGAGTCAAAGTTGAGGTTCGATGCCTACGAGAAGCCTCAAGTTCCGTCTGCCCCCCGTCTGCCCTCTGCAACCACCGTGACACAGCCTGTCCAACAGAGCCCCGTCATGCAGGCAGCTGAGACACCGCAAAGTGTTGACATGAACGCCCTCTTTGCTGGTCTCAGCTCGCAATCTTCAGTTCAGAGCTTGCAAGCTGCCCCTGCTGCTCCACCTTCTCAACCCCCGAGCTCCACCCCGATGATGAATCTAGACCTCAGCTTGTCCGGCGAGGAAAAGCAGAGCGAACCAGCCTTGAATCTCTTGGGGAGGAAGGATGGAGGCAAGTGGGGATCGGGAGGATACTCTAAGGCCAATCCTGCCATGGCTCCCTCGTTTGCGCCCAGCAGCACCCCAGCAAACGACATCGCGAACAGACTTCACTCGATCTCAGCATCCGCTACTCTGCCTCCAGCCGCTGCTGTAAGGAAGGAGCCAGCGGTAGACACTCACAAGCAGCAGCTCGCAGCGTCGATCTTCGGTGGTCTGACTGAGGATCCTGCGCCGCGGGGGGAGAATCGAAGTGAGAAGAGTGCGAGGAGTTGCAGCAGAGAGATGACACTTTCTTGACAGGTGAGAACATGCTGAGCGATCTGCCCGACACGTCGAAGGATGCAGAGATCGCGCGCAGGCTGCAGCGGGAAGGATCCGACTTCCTGAGGATGTCAGAAATCATGAAAGAAGCCCCTCCGCAAGCCAAGAACGAGCTGCTAGACATTTTCTCGTCGGGGTCGAAGCCGGAGGTTGTGAATGCTGGGAAGCAGACTCAGGCGCTGGACAACATCTTCTCAACCCCGAGTGTGTCAAAGGAAGTCGATTTGCTCTCAATGCCGGCACAGAGCAGCGACTTGCTAGGGCCCGATCTGATCTCCACTGCTCCCACGTCGCACGTGGACGCCACGAGCATTTACGGCGATGTCTCTCAGACTCTCAGCAGCATCTACAGCAGCAACCAGCCGGCAAGCATCTATGCTGCAAGCCCACCTGTTGCTGACCTTCTCTCTGGTCCTCCTCCTTCCAAGCCGAGCATGTTCGACGGCCTGAGCACGCAGCCATCTGTTGCCCCATCGCTACCTGCTGCCAATCAAACCAGCTCCTCCTCCATCTACAGCTCGAACTTGATGGGCCCTCCCACTACCACTGCCCCCTCCTCCTCTGGTCTGTTCGGTCAGATGACGCTGGCAGAAAGCAGCACAAGAGCTCCAGCGAAGGAGATCAACAAGGCTCCGTCCAATGCTCCTCAATCAGGACCCTTCGACGATATTCTTGTATCCAAAGCCTCGCAGCCGAAAGTGAAGACGACGGTGACGCCCAAGACTTCTCCTCCTCCTTCTCTTCTCTTGCAGATGGGGTTGCCGAGTGACTCCTACCTCTCCTCGATCCATCGAAGCTCCTCTGGTTAGATCCAATACCTCCTCCTCCTTCTCCTCCTCCTCCTCCTCTTCCTCCTCCTCCTCCTCCTCTCCACACCCCTTCCATGTCCCTCTTGTGCTTCATCTGACCTGCTGCAGGCCTGGAAGTGAAGGCAATCTCCAAGTCAACGGGCGACAACCACGTCCTTCTGCTGACTCACTTCTGCAACCTCGGGGATGAAGATCTCAACGTGAGTAGCGCAGGAGCTCTCGGCAGCCCCTCCTGACCTCCCCGGCAGGTCGACGTCGCCTACCTCATCCCCAGCGGCCTCCACTGCTCATATGGAGGAGACCCGTAAGGCTGCGCTGCTGACTTCACCTCGTCCTCACCTGTCAAACTTTCAGGTATCCTGCGATCACAGGAGACGTGGCGACGCTGCCGATGCTCAAGTACGGTGCCGCGGCATCGCATCTCATAACCGTGATGGAGACACCAAAGACGGCAGATCCGAAGAATTTGGAGGTGAGGACAAGATGGAGGAAAGGAAGGCAGAGGACTGAGACGGGGACTGCACGACGAGTGAGCAGGAGGAGGACGAAGTGACGACAAGAGAGGAGGAGGAGGAGGAAGGGGAAGGGAGAGGATGAGATTGAGGATGGTTACAATAATCTGATTGCTTTCCTTCAGATTGGCTTTAAGTTGAAGATAAGCAAGAATGGTGTGCCCGAGGAAGAGATTGTCCAGGTAACTTGATTTCGAACACTCTTGCACGCTCATCTGCTCGTCTGCTCTCCTCCTGCTCGCTCGTTGTCCCCCCCCCCCCCAACCCCTCCTTCCCCCTCCTCTTCCGCCCCTCCTTTGACTCATGTCCCTGCTCTAAGGTTCCAATCAACTTGTTCTCCTACGCCTTGTTCCTCCAGCCCAAGGTAAGGACGGAGGGCTCGAGGAGGCAGCTCAAGTGTTGCTGCAGGTCATGTCCGAGCAAGAGTTCGGTGCCAGCTGGGCTCCACACAGGTTCTTGCTGGTGAAGAGCTGGGCTGGACTGACGTGATGGGCAGCTGCGAGCGGAAGTTCGACGGCGTGTTTCCTTCCATCAGCTCTCCGACCGTATTCGAAGAGCGAGTCCAAGCTCTTCTCAACGCCAAGGTGAGTGCGAGGAGGAAATAAAGGAGGGAGGAGGGAGGAGGGAGGAGGGAGGAGGGAGGAGGGAGGAGGGAGGAGGGAGGAGGGAGGAGGGAGGAGGGAGGAGGGAGGAGGGAGGAGTTGAGAGCACGAGTCGGTGGGTTTCTCACTCTACAAACTTCAGGTGGTCAAGATAATCGGCAATGAGATCATCAGCTGCGTTCAGCACTCGCTCTACGGCCTCTGCCTGATCCATGCGCGGCTAGGTGAAGCTTGTGGACTCTCCTCTCGTCATGACCTTCCTGCAGCCAACGGCAAAGTCTTCTTCATCCTCCGATCGACTGACATGTGGTACACCAACGTGATCGTCGACTTGATTGCCAAGTTCCTCCAGTAGCTAGAGGACACGACAGCTCGCATCGACCCATCTTCCCTTCCTGTAAACACTGCTCGCGGATTGCACTCTAGACCTCCTCCTCCTCCTCCTCGTCCCACTGCGCGAGTGTCAGGCGGGAAGCAAGTGGGAAGGGTTCATTCTCACATTCATGAACGGGTTCCCCTTGCCCCAGTCCTCGTCGTCCAGCCCCATATCGAAGGAGCTGACGGGGGAAGTCGACTGAGAGTTGGGAGTCACCAGATCCTCTAGAGGGACGAGCTCGCCGTTCTCTGAGAGAACAGGGTCAGACTAAGAGATCCGCTGTAGCGCATCTTACGCCAATGCTCCTCGAGGTCGTAGAATTCCCTCGCAGCAGCTGTCATGATGTTGACAATGACCTGGCGCAGCCATGAGAATCGATCCCTCTGCCAGCCACAACAGACCTCCCCGTAGTCGAGGAGGATCCACCCGCTGTCTGGGTTCCCTTGCCACTTGATCTCTCTGCCGTACTTTTCGTTCATGATGTCCTCCACCTGCATCACAGGCTCAGCAACCAGTCACTCCATGCTCAACCGTGGGGCCCTTACGTTAGCAGCGATAGCCTGGAGCATGGGTCGAGAGCTTCCCTGGCAGTTGATGAAGAACTCCGTCGAGTAGGTCAGATGAGACACCCTTGCAGCCCAGATCGACTCCGCCTGATAGTCAGGCAGAGATTAGCTCGACCTCGTTACATCCCGTGCATCGGGCTTCATCGCTTTGTTCACTTTGCTGCACTTTCTGGCCTTCAGACACTATCGGGCTATACCCTCTATCATCAGACGATTACCCCCCTCCCTCTCCCCCTTCCTCATCTTTGCAGAATTTCTCTCCTCAACCTCTCAGTCGTTCCCTTGTCTCACCTTCCTTTCATCCATCGCTCGAATGATATCTTGCACAAGGGGAAGGGATGGATCTTCAGCCAGCGGTCCTTCAGGTGCTCGCTTGGAGCTCACAGGTCCTGGTGTCGCAAGCTTGTATTGCTTGAAGGACGACGACGAAGGCGCTGAGGAACAGATGACTGTCTGCCTCTTCGAGCTTGCTGGGTGCCTGCCAGCGGCACACACACGAGGTTTTGATGCTGGGCTACTGATGCGCATGCTGCCCCGCAACATGAAGGCCTCTGCAGCACCAAGAGCGGCCACAACCATCATCACCTGCGTTGAAGACCAACGTCAACTCGAGAGAAACAACACCATTTCTGTCCCTTCTAGGCGACTGTGATGATCTTATGTTCGGAAGCCACACTAGAGCAAGAATTGCATGAAGGTCTTACTTCTCACATTCCAGTCTTGTTTCTATTCTGTAACAATAGTGTTGTTCTCATGAGCTCTTCTCAATATCTAGAATGCATAGCTCCCTGAATTCATTCCGTTGTCTATCACCTCCCTCTCTACTCTTTGCAGGTGAATTTTTCTGTGTCATCTTTCTTCTCCCCGCCCCCTCTTCCTCCTCCCTTTTCATTTCATCTATCTCCTTCTCCTCCTCCTCCTCCTCCTCCTCCTCCTCCTCCTCCTCCTCCTCCTCCTCCTCCTCCTCCTCCTCCTCCCTCACCTTCGCCATTCTTGTCGGGTGCATGTCCATATCGGCCCCCGGTATTTGAGACCGTCCAGGACCACCCTACCCCTGTTCCAACTCTTGTGCATCACGTTAGAGATATCTATGACCCCCCTTTTTTCCTTCACAGACCCGGTTTGACCACATGTGAAGAATACCCCACCTATGCTGCGACCCCCCATCGGTCATGACTACCCCCTTAACTGCATGTGGACCCAGGACAGAACTACTACCCCGTCTTTTCATTATCAATCACACCGGTATTGGAGGATGAGTCATTACCCACCATGAATATACCCCTACGGTATCAGATTCATCAGTACCTCCCTTTTCTGCTTTGTGTACCCACCACTATGTAGTTAATCGTATTACCCTAATGTTGATGTACCCATGATTTATCTACCCCTACCCCCAAAGTAATTCATGGAATGAACGAGGGATGGTATACCGACCCAGGTTGAAGAAATGGGGTACGATACCAATAAATGGGGTGTACTTAATGAAGGGGTACTTTTTTCAGTGGATATGGTGGGTATGTCACATAGAAAATGGGGGTATAGTTGTGAAATGCACGGGTGAATACAGGAGTAATAGGGTACATGATTCTCGGGGTGGGTGGCATAAGTGTGGAGGTGCTATGGCGCCTCGGTGGAAACTTTGAGGACGGAAAGAGGAGAGGAGGAGAGGAGGAGAGGAGAGGAGGAGAAGAGAGGGCTCATAGTCAGAGCTGAACAGCAAGAAGAGACAACCAGGACGAGGATTTTCAAGTGATAGAGCATAAGGATCCATCCTTGTACCTCGAAGCGGAAGAACTTTCGCTGAAGTGAGGCTAGGTTGGCGAATCAAGCCCTGAAGGACTAGACAGCATGGCCACGATGACAGACCACCTGAAGAAGATCTCCCTCGATGCGGAGGCCGTTGTTTCAGCGACTCTTGCACTGTCAAGAAGGGGCAGGGAAGGTGATGGGACGGCGGTTACGTCGGAACCAACCAGGGCGATCACCCACAAGGATCAGGATCTTGTCCGAGAACTTGCAGCAGCTCAGGCGATTATTCGTGATCATGAAGCTAAGGTCGGTGAATGGAAGAAGAAAGTCGAGGACGCAGAAGAGGCACAGAAGGTGGCCGGCATTTCCTTCCAGAAGATGCGCAAAGACTCGGAGATCTTTCAGATTCAGTACAAGAAGATGGAAGCCGATCTTGAGGTGATGAAGGCAGAGAAGTTGGCAGCAGAGCAGAAAGCAGAAGATGCTGAGAAGGGGCACGGGCTTCGGGAGCAAGTTGACTCACTGAGGGCAGAATTGAAAGTAGCCAAGGAGCAGCTGAAGGAAGTGGTCCCTGCCAGCCAACATGACATTGTGGTGGGCGAATTGAAGCAAGTGAAGGAAAAGCTGACGGAAACCGAGAACGAGTTAACACAGGTAGGTTTCTTTTCATGAAGCACAGATAGTTTTTGAAGACTTCACTTGAATAGGCCAAGCAAAAAGTTAATGCGCTTACAGCTGAGAAGGAAGATCTGGATAGGAAATTTGGCTTGGTATTTCACCTGATCCGTTGCATGTATTCCTAATAATATTTAAAACAAGGTCAGAGAAACAGGGAAAAAGCTTGAAGAACAGAATAAGAAGCGAAAAGAACAAAATCAAGCCCTTTTGAAGGAGAAGGACAAGTCAGTATAGCAGTGTTGTAGTTATTCTGGTGTTGATTTGCATTCGCAGCCTGCAACAGGAGTTGAATGTCCTGAAAGCTCGTCCAGACTCAGCTGTGAGGGTTGAGGGAGGTGCAGAAGCTTCTTCTAGTGAAGTCGAATCCCTCAAGGCTCAAATCTCTCAGTTGCAAGTGAGGAACCACAACTGCTGTGAAGGATGAGGTTGACTGACCAAATGGACTAGGCTGAGCTTCAACAAGAGCAGTCCAAGCAACCTGGTACTGCAGAACCATCGAGTATTGAGATCGAAAAGATCAAGGAGGTTGGTCAAGCCTGTTGTATTTGAGCCGGTATTGAGTGATGAACAGACTTTTAAGCAAGATGAAAAGCGACTTCAAGAGGTATGCAATTGTGTTTTTCAAATTGTTCATACATGCTAAAGCAAGTGTATGAAACAGGAAATTCAAAGTTTAAAGCAGAAGCTTGAAGACGAGAAGCAGAATTACAACAAGGTTTTCCTGCGATCTCCCTACCTTGCGCATTCATTCCGCTTTCGTAGGCGAAGAATCTTGCGCATACCTTGACACAAAAATTGAAGAAATTTCAAACTCCTGCGGCAAAACCAGATCAAGAGAAAAAAGCAGAATTGGTCACTGAAGTTGTTGCTGCCCAACCTCCGGCAGTGAATGCCGCAAAGGTAACAAGCAAGTTCTTGTTGTAGGCCGAGTTTGACAGCTTGCAAGGATCCTGTTCAACCCGCCGCCCCTTCAAGCTCTACAACACCAGCTCCTCCACCGGCTGAGGTCCAGTATTACACCTGCTGCAACTCACCTGAACTCCCCGCAGACTACCATTGTTGGAACTGTGAAGGTTGGTACTGCTGCTGCTCCAGTGACGAAACCAACTCCACAGGGAGCACAGGTACATCTGATTGGCATATTTGAAATTGTTTTGTGAGTCTTGACTTGCTTCAAGATTGCAAAAATTCTCGGAATGGGCAACAAACAACCTGGACCAGGAGGGCAGGTGCAACAAATTGCTGATGGTATGGTCCTTTGGTTCCTAATACTTGCCGAGCAGGCCGGAAAGCAAGCTCCAGCTGGACAGGCGAAGGTGGGAGCGATTTCGAAGGTCAACGATGATTCTGCTTGCCAGAACAATCAGATGCAGGGACAGAAGAAGGCCCCCGGTCAACACGCAGCTGTAAATTCTTTCTCGTTCCCTGCTATGAGGGACTTGATTGTTCCATACTGCCAGGCTGGTCAAACTCCGAAGCAGTCACCAGCAGCTCAACAGGTGAACAAGCGCAAAGAGCGTCCTGTCGCTGTCACTGACTTCTGCGATAGGCCGGCGGCAGCCCAGGGAAAGTTCAGCTGAACAAGGTTTGAGCTCCGGTCAGCTCGTGAAGCAGTGGAATGATTCTTCATCTTCCTCAGGCTCCACCTGCTGCCACTGCTGCCAAGACGGCGAGCCCGCCCCAGCCTACAGATGCTCAGCCGCCCACTGCTGCCACTGGAGCAGCGAAGCCGCAGGCGGGAGGGGCACACGTGGCCTCGAGCGCGGAGAACCTTCTCCGTCAGAAGCTCCTGCAAGCACAGCAGCAGAAGAAGAATGCCGTAAGTCGCCCACTAGTTGTCATGCTTCCACGACCAGCTCCTCTTCACTTTAGTCTTATCTCTCTCATCGATCTCTCGCCTCGCTCGCCTCTGATTGTTTCTTCCAGGCCGCTGCTACCGAAGCCAAACAAGATGCTGCCCCAGACGCAGCTGAAGGTTGTCATGTGATATGAGGGCGGAAGTGAAGTCTACTGACAACAGCTTAGCAACGGCTGGAAAGAGGCTGCGTTCGACCGTCGAGGTGAGCTCCACCTCCTCAGTTGGCCGTCAGCTGGGGTGTGACGAGGATCTCTGCAGGAGTCGGAGGCGAAAAGCGGAAACGAGGGCGACACGTACGTGCCATGCTGCCTCTCCTCTTTCGATCTCATTTTGACGAGCAGAGGCTCTGCTGGAGATACTCCGGGCGAGCAAGACGAGAGCAAGAGAGCGCGAAGGATCATTTCATTGAAGAAGAAATGAAAATTTCCATGGTGCTGGAAGAGCGCGGCTCGTCTCATTTCACTTCATTTTCCTTCCTCCTCCTGTCTCCCCACCAGCTTCTCCTCTTCCATCTCGTCGTTCTCTGTCTCACGCGTTCCCGGGGATGGCTGAGCTGGGACGAGGCACTCGTGATCTTCCGAGCTTGCTGCTGGTGGTCGGCGTGTCCTTCCTAAGGGCAGAGGAGGGACGAGAAATCTGCGACAAGCTCAGTGGAGCAGGAGCAGGAGCAGGAGCAGGAGCAGGAGCAGGAGCAGGAGGAAGTCAGAGGCAGCCATGACTCACCAATGGGTCTCGTCCAGGGGGAGCTGATTGAGGACGAGGGGGGCGGTGAAAGGAGGTCAACTCGCGCATCTTGGCCACTTGACTTTTCCTGCGGTGAGGTCACGAGCAAGGAGGAGGAGGAGGAGGAGGAGGAGGTGGTGGTGGTGGAGGAGGAGGAGGAGGAGGTGGTGGTGGTGTTGGAGGAGGAGTCAGGGGAAGTAGTTCGACACAAGATAGACATGAGGAGGGGAAGGAGGAGGAGGAGAAGGAAACCTGCTCTTGCTAGCCCTTGTTCTCTCCGGCAGTTCCGCAACGTCCTCCTCCTCCTCCTCTATAGACCTCGACTGGTCCTCTTTCTTTCCCAATCGAGCCACAACAGCCTCATAAGCATCAGCCGCTCCTCGAGAGATTGCCATGACGTTCTCTGCGAGCAGAGTGAATTGACGTTCTCTTCCCCCTCCTCCCCCTCCTCCTCCTCCTCCCTCTCTCCCTCCCTCCTT
Organism: Guillardia theta CCMP2712; assembly: GCF_000315625.1. NCBI lineage: Eukaryota > Cryptophyceae > Pyrenomonadales > Geminigeraceae > Guillardia > Guillardia theta. Next base: position 978,701 of record NW_005434667.1, read on the forward strand.
TAGGTCTATTCTGCTTTTCCTCCCCGTCCTATTCTATTCTGCTTTTCCTCCCCGTCCTCGCACTCACTCATCTGCTTCAGCTCCACTGTCATCCGCCTATTCGCCTCCTCGAGCTCGGAAATGCGCGACACTGTCGTCCCATCGACCGTCTCTTCCCACGCCTGCGGCTGCTTCGACGCCTTCTCTTCCTCCCGGTCCTCCAGCAGCTCATCGGGGATGATATCAAGCCTTGCAGACCGTCGGCCAACAGCAGAGAAGGGGCGGAGGGGGACGCGCGACGCTCTGAAGGGAATCTGATCCTCCTCGTCCATCTCAGTGACGCTCATCTCTTCCTCGTGCTGGAGGATCGAGCTGACGCTGTAAGCAGAGTTCCGTCTCCTCGTGGGGGAGGCGGGAGGAGAGGAAACGCTCCCTGTCATAGAGCCCCTGCGCTGGGGTGGAGATTCCATGGGGGAGGTGGCACGTCGGTGAGGTGCTACTGTCTCCTCCTGCTGGGAAACCAAGTCGAGGAGCTCCGAGTTCGCGTCCTCGGCCTGGCATGAGAATGAGAGGAAGGGAGGAGCAGGAGGAGTGTGGGAGAAGTGCAGGAGCGAGGGAAGGGAGAGGGGAAGTGGAGATGAAGGGCAGGGGAGGTGGAGCAGAAAGAGGAACAGGAAGAGGGGAGGAGTAGAGGACGAAGAAGAAAGGGGTGGGGAATGGGGAATGACCAGATGAAGCTTGTGATGTAGTTCGTTGATCTTTTCAGACAGTTGCTGCGGAAAAAGGTGATTAGGAGAAATAAAAACGCAAGATATGCACAGGAGCAGGAGCAGGAGCAGGAGCAGCACGAGAGATGGAGAATCGATCATAACTCACCATCTTTTCGTTGAGAAAGTTCTTCTCTGACAACTTTGAATTCAAGTTCGAGGATGAGAGACGCTTGATTCTGACAGAACAGGATCAGGTACAGACAAATACTAGAACTAGCGCAGACAATCTCTATCTGCAAGAAGCATTTTTACCTTGTTGTCAACTGTTGGATTTCCTTGTCTTTCTCTTTGACCTGTCATCCACTCAGCCACAAACATTATTGCTGTCTTAGACATCTTGCCAGGTCCTTGTAATATGAAACAGAGAGTTGTTCAGCAATGTGACGAACGTCGACAATGTTCTTCTGTTTCTCTTCTCTCTGCACGAAAGGTTACAAACATACTCAAAAGTCCCAATCGTCTCACCTCCATCCCCTGCTTCTTGACAGCTTCATACAGTTTCTTGTATTTGTCTCTCCACTGAGGTGCCAAGGTGACAAGGTTGAGATAGCGATCATTGAGATGAAACAGGCAGATGAAATAACAAGAGAAAAAACGAAGACAAGAAGAAAAGCTTGTACGGAAGAGAACAGCATCAGTACAACAACAATTTAAATCGCTGACGATCATTGATATACACATCATCTTTCTTTACATCACTGGCGATCAATGAACTGCACATCATTTTTCAGTACCTCCGCTGCATCCTTCTCGTTCTTCTCTGCCGCCTTCTGCAGTGAACGGATCTTTGCTTCCAATTCCTTCACATGACGTGAACAACAAGAAGAGCTCAGGCAGGTATTTGTTCACCTCAACTTGTTTGGACTTGGTCTGGTGCAGCTTCTCAAACCTCTGAGCTTTCATCTGTCAATGCGCATCAGTGTTTTATTCCCTTGAAGATGGTTGGCTACTTGTTCTGATTGAAAGCTGGTGGAGGTGTAGGCAGTCCTTGCCTGTATATCCCATGAATGGCATGAAACAAGTGTTGTTACATCACATTCTTCAACTCCAACTCCAACAACTTCAGCTTCGCTTGTAAACTTTCATTCTCTGCCTGGTGCGTCCGATAAGAAACTCCAGCAAGACTTTGTTGGACCTGATTACCTCAATCATTGCTAACTTCTTAATCTCATTCTTGTAATGCGACGTCTTGGCATTGTGCTGAGCCTAATGGAAGGAAAATTGACAAGGTCGACAACGAGTCTTTAAATTTCACCTCGAGTTTCTTTCTTGATAACAAATTTTCGGCCTTGAGAGTCTGAATCTCACTTTCTGCGAATCATCATCATCATAAGTTTTTTCAAACCCTAAACCCCTAAACCCTAAACCCTGCCAGGCTAGCCTATCCTCCTCCTCCTCCTCCTCCTCCTCCTCCTCCTCCTCCTCCTCCTCCTCCTCCTCCTCCTTGTCTCAACCACCATCATCACTTACCCAGCCCTGAAACTCTTAGCACTTGTGCCTCCTGCTGCTTCAACTGACGCTCCTTCTCCTCGATCACCCTCTGAAGCTTCTCGTTCTCTTCCCCTTTAGCCCTCATCTGCAGCACCAGCGCCATCTGGTCGCTCTTTACTTGATCGATCAGATTCTTTGTGTCCGTTAGAGCTGAATCCTTGGCGAGCTCCGCGTCCTGCTCATGTCTCACTCCCTCCTCCTCCCCAGCTCTTCCCTCGGGACCTCGAGCTTGTCCTTTGCTTCCTCCGCAATGCTCAATGCTCGCAGCTGCCCATCCTGTGCCTGATTTCAAACCATGTCACCTTACACCCAGCATATCCCCAGCAATCTACAGCCTCACCGCCTGCACTTTCTCCTTGAGATCTTTCGCATTTCTCTGCGCTTCCTCATACGCAAGTTTGAGCTGGCAAGAAAGTCATGGAGATCCGCCTCTTCTCCATCATCCCGACAGTCACCTGAGCACGAAGTTCGAGCTCCGAGTCTTCGTAGGAAGACAGCAAACTTCTGATGTGCGTTCGGATGTACGAGAGGATCACCTTCAAGAACTCCATCACAACCTGTCTGCAAGAATTGACAATATCTCACCATCGGATTCGCCTTGTTGAGCGCGCGATGCTCTGCTTCCATTTCCTCGGACTGGAACGGCAAATGTCAGGACTCCTTGCTGTGCCCTCAGATTGCAGTCGCAGATTCATCACCACTGTCAGCGCCTTCCTTTCCTTGATCTCGATGAACAGGGACACGAGAGCTGCAGAAATTGAGTGCAACAACTTCTGCTCCGTGCTCCCTCTGTCCTTTTGTGCGAGCAGCTCAGCATACTTTGTCCGCTGGGATTGAACTTCCTTCTCATGGGAAGAGATTAGCTCACGAACCCGACTCTGAAGAGACTCTTTCTCGAACTGCAGTCGTTCAATCAGCTTCTTGTTTTCTAGCGCCTCCAGTTTCGATGAGCTCTGTTTGCCTTCCTTCTTCTCCTTCCCCTCCATTTTCGAACGAGCAGCAATCTATTCCGGCGAGTTTCACAGCGAAGCGGCGATCCCAATTGTCAGATCTTGAGTCTTATGAAGCATTGAGCCTGAGGTCACCTCTAAGTACATATCAGAGCTCTCATCTCTCATCTCATCGTCGCTGCCTCTCCTCCTCGCCATCTTCTATCGCCAGCTCCCATCGACCGCATTTCGACTCGCCCTCCCGACATACATGGGACCGTTGAAACTCATCACCCTCCTTCACCAGTTGTGCCCCTCGTCCCCCTGCTCGTCCCCATTCAACTCCGAGCCTGCCTCAGCTGCAATTCCGACTACCCAGTGGGGGGTCCTTAAAGTTACGACGGATTCAGTACGGGTCCATTGACAATCAAATATACGGGTACATAGTTACATTTAACAAAACGAGGGGGTGGGGTTAGGTTTCGGATGCGGGCTACTTGGCGGGAAGCCATGGGAGGACGAGGCGCTCTGATTGTGCTGGAGGGACTGGACAGGTCAGGGAAGTCGACTCAGGTACGAGAAGTATGCTGTGTCCTGCGATAGCCACCTCTTGAAGTATGCTGTGTCCTGCGATCGCCACCTCTTGAAGTATGCTGTGTCCTGCGATCGCCACCTCTTGAAGTATGCTGTGTCCTGCGATGGGGTATCCCTTGTGTGGAGGAAGTGGAAGGCGTCATGGAGGAGCGAGTGCTCCTAACATACATCGTCTAGGTGATCCGGCTCGTAGAAAAGTTGGTTTCCATGGGAAAGAAGGCCTCGAAAATGAATTTCCCAGACCGAACTACGACGGTAGGGGGTCTTATCAACGAGTACCTGCAGAGCGGGAAGGACTTGGGTAACAGTTGGGTGCATGCGACATACTGTGATTCTGCTTCAGATGACGCCGTAATCCACCTGCTCTTTTCTGCCAATCGCTGGGAAGCCACGAGATCGATTCGCGACCGCCTCTCATCTGGAGAGACCTTGATTGTAGATAGATACGCGTACTCTGGTGTGGCCTTCAGTGCCGCCAAGGGGACGCTGGACATCGAATGGTGCAAAGGCCCAGACAGGGGTCTACCAGCACCAGACTGCGTCATTTATCTTGATGTCTCTTCGGTATGCAGCATTGTCATGCTGATATGAGACGTGCTCTTGATCTCGCCGCCAGGATGTTGCAAAGCAAAGGGGGGGGTACGGAGAGGAACGTTACGAGAAAGAAGAGTTCCAAAAGAAGGTCTGCAATGTTGAATGATTCCATGCGAAAGAGATGAAAGGAGTTTAGGTGCGAACCTGCTTCGAAGCATTGATGTCACAAGAGCCTGCAATGTGGAGACGAGTGGATGCAAACAAGACTATGGATGAGGTCACCGAAGAGATTGAAGGGATTGCCACAAAAATCGTTGACCAAGTGACCGACAAACCTATCGGCTCACTGTGGACGAAATGAATTTAACCGTCGCAAACTGATGGAATGCACTGAAAATTCACGTCTTTTTATGCACAAATGCTGCTCGTTATTCCCTTCAGCAGCAGAACAACGCTCACAGGATTGCAATGACGAATTTTGTGCCGACTGCGTCGAAGAGACCATCGGTGTTTATCATTCGGATGCAGCCACCGTAAGTGTTCGTTTCGGCGAGTCTCATTTACTAATGGCTGGACGCTCTCCGTGCCCCTTCACACTGGGCGCCCCGATAAACCGTGACTCTGTGACTGCACAGCGACGCAATCAGCCGGGCAGCTGAGTTGAAATTGAGCAGATCATGTGACAGATTATGCTTTGATCCATCGCTACCGGGCCTCAGGGCCTTCTTGGGCCAGTGCTACATACAAGTTCCTGATCAGGAATCGGACTCCGGGACACAATCCACCGTGGCACCGTAGGCCGGCGGGTTCACGGTTGGCCGGGCGGCGGGACGGTGTCCGACTCGCGCATCACTGAGTGATGATCAAACCGGGCCGGGCAGTGCCACTGAGTCCGAACTTTACTTGAACTTCACTGAGACTGAATGCCTGGGGACGTGACTGGGCCGAGAGGGAGATATGACCACCAGGGCCAGGCGGCTGAAAAATTGTCGGACGGTACGGAGTCCCTACCCGAGTTCAGTGAAAAAGCTAATTCAATGGTTGAAATTTGAACATGTCTGTGTCAATTTGAAATTTGACCACAACAATAACTTGAACCGGAATGCTAGATAATTTTTAGATTTTAAAAATTAAGTTGTACTTTTCAATTCTTACTGGAAATAATATCTGAATTTTGAGTCCTAAAGCATTAACTGCAATTGAGATACCTACTAAAATAAAATCTCTATATATGATTTTACATGTGATATAGAAAATAAAATGTTTTTAGTATTCCCCGCTTTCATGCACTCGTAGTGCAGATGCTTATGATGTTTTCAAATAGTGGATTCGGCGGACACGTTTTCTCTGGTCCTCCTCCTTACAATGGTCTTCGTCGCCATCACTCCTTTCATTGTCGCCCCATCTTGCTGTCCTCTACCCCAGCAGCTTCCCCCGTATGCTTCATCTTCTTTTCCTTCTCGTTCTCATGGCAAAGTACTTCCTTTTGCCCTGTATCTCCCAAATACGCCCCTCATCTGCTTACTCGCGTTTCGTCTCCTTTTTTACCTCCACACTACCATCAACTTCATCCATTTGTACTTCTATTCTGTATCCATGTATCTGTTCAAGACTGTATGAACTCCTTCTGCATGCTCATCACGAGCTCAATTCTCTCTCCGATATGTTTTGACTTTCATTTCTCTCACGGTCATCTTGTGCTCTATGAAAACTTCAAACTTTCATATCTCGGATTTCAGACAATTTCAATTAGGTTCTTGTCCCATCAATTTCCTTCCTTTTGATGATGTTGAGCCTACACAGCACTGTGGCATCTGTCACCCTTCATCTTGTTGATGTTGTCGGTAATGAATCACCCCATCACTTTCTGTGCGATTATCATTCAAATCTTGTCTAAATTTGACACTCTAAAATTGACACTTCTTTATTGAAAAATATGTGAAGATAACCAGAAGAACAATTGATGATAACTAGGTAGTCACTGACAAGTTGCTCGTGATTGGCAGGTTGCATGAAACAAGGTCCAAGTAAAGCGACAGCTTGAAACTGATTTTGTCTTAAAACATGCATCCGCTGCACGTCCCAGCACCGATTCCTGATGATGACGAAGACAGAGTTCACTTCCTCAACACCCTGAGGATTCTTGACACCGAGGCAGAGCACTCGTTCGATCGGATAACAGAAGCCGCCTCGGTCATCTTCAAAGTACCCATCGCTCTTGTCAGTCTGGTGGACAGGGAACGTCAGTGGTTCAAGTCAGCTGTCGGTGTCGATGTTTGTCAGACCCATAGGGATGTTGCTTTCTGCGCCCATGCGATCCTGCCCAAAGAGCCAAAAGTATTCATTGTGAATGACACTTATGAAGATGAGAGGTTCAAGTACAGCGACCTTGTTCTCGGCGAGCCCTACATACGCTTCTACGCAGGGGCACCGTTAGTGCTGTACACGGATGACGGCATGTGGAAGCTGGGAACCATCTGCATCATCGACCAGAAGCCTCGGACGCTGCGAGATGACGAGGTTCTCCTGCTGGAGATGCTCGGGCGCTTGGTCGTGGCAGAGATCGAACTGAGGGAGAAGCTAGCGAAGAAGCACAGAGAGAGGATCGATGAGGTGCATGAGGGAGCGCAAGTGTGGGCGAAGGAGATGAACACGGCTTACATCGGACAAGTCGCTCACGACCTCCGCACTCCTCTCAATAGCTTCTACCTTGGCTTGCAAGCTCTTTCCAGCACTCCTTTGACTTCGGAGCAGAAGAGCCTCATCGATACAATGGAGATCTCCGCAGAGCTGATGTCGTTGACCTGCACCAAAGCCATCGATCACACCAAGTCAACCATGGGGAAGGATCTGCATGCAGCCCGCGGGGCGTTCGACCTCGAGAAGATGCTCAGGAAGAGTGAGAAAGTTGTGCTGGGGTACACGCACCAGTCCATCGATGTCTCCTATGAGTTCGTAATCAAGGCGGGAGTGTACAAGAAGATCATCTCGGATGAGGATTGGGTGTGGCAGATGCTCATGAACTACCTTTGCAACGCTAGGAAGTTCACCACCCATGGGTACATCAGGACGACTGTTTCTCTCTCCAAGTCAAGGGAGGGGAAGAGCATGATCAGGTTCTCAGTGGCGGACACCGGTATCGGCGTCGACAAGGACAAGATGGACCTCCTCTTCAAGCCCTTCGGGCAGCTGCAGGACTTCAGCGGAGGAACAGGCCTAGGTTTGTTCTCTGTGAGAGAGAAAGCGATCAAGTTGGGAGGAGCGTGTGGGGTTACGATGAACGAGCCCAAGGGGACGATTTTCTGGTTTGAAGTTCCTTACGTCCCGATTACCAACGACGACGATGGAGTGTGCTCGACAGCTCTCGCTGCTCTCACTTGCGACGTCAAGTGGAAGGCGCAGGACTCCCAGCTGAAGGTGAACAAGGAGGGGAGCAAGAAGATCGAAACGGTGCAGGCCGCAGAGATTCAGCAGGAGATCAAGGTTCAAATCAGCCTCCTTGCCCAACTTGGCTGATTTCTTACCTTCAGGCCAATGATGGAGAGCTACATGTCCTCGTAGTGGAGGACGACGTTCCCACACGGACGCTGATGGTTCACGGGCTCAAGAGGAAGGGCTACGTGGTACATCAGGCAGGCAATGGGGAGGAAGGGCTGGAGCAGATGTACGCCTCCTGAACGCGATGACGTGAAAGCGTGACAAGGTCGCAGGCAGAGGAGAATGTTCCACATGGTCCTGTGCGACATCATGATGCCGGTCATCTTGCTCCCCCTCGTTCTTGTGCTGCTCACAGCCTGCTGGTTCAGGTGATGGACGGAGTGGAGTGTGTGAAGAGACTACGAGCGTGGGAGAGCACGCAGTCGAGAACGTCACAGGTGCAGAGCTATGAGGTGGTGTGCAGCTGACCACGAGCTGACTGAGTCGCATCAGTTCATCTGCGCTCTCTCTGCCAACACAGATGTTTCGGATGTCAATAAGTGCATGGGAGCTGGGATGAGCGACTTCTTCCCCAAGCCTGTCAAGATTCCGGTGAAGATTCGAGCCAGAGGAAGAGGGGAGGGGGGGGAATGGGGGAGAGAGGAAGAAAGAGGGTGGGCGGTCTGGAGAGAGGGAATAAATTGTGCTGACGTGCTCCCAGGCCCTCCTGAAGTTTCTTGAAGGCAAATTCATGAAGCTCTAGGCCTACATTTTAAAAAAGCTGAGGTGATACCAGTGACAGAGATTTGTAATTTGAAAAGGAGTCGATTTTCTACTCAAGCCTGTGCACAAAGAATAAATATAAGGTGCTCCTCCGAAGGAAGGAGCGTGACGGGAGGAGCAAAATTCTGGCTTCTCATATCAGATTCCATCAACGGTGTGAGATAAGTGTTGGTCGATCTTCGGCCAAACAGCTTCTCTCACAACTTTTCTCGCACATCTCTCCTCTTTCCAGACCTTCTTTGCGTCCTCCACAACTCCCGGCAAACACATGTTGAACTCGAAATCTAGCATGTACCCATCACAATCCTCGCCCTCGCCCTCGCCCTGTCTATCCCGGCACGCTTCTCTCACTGTTACCCTCACGCAGACTCCCTTTCTCCTCGTTGAAAAACAAACTTGCATGCGACCACCCCCTGCGGCCTCCCCACCGGCCAGAGAAATACAGGTATCATACGCCAGTGCACTTGACCTGCGCAAGTGCAGGATCGTCTTGTGCGCGTTCGTCTCTTGCGGCAGATCCTGACGATTAGGATGCTCTCCCTCCTCCTTGCCCTCTCCCTCCTCTTCGTTCCCCAAACTTCCGAAGAAACTGAACAGCTCCCTGCGGCTCCTGCTGGCACTTGCCGATGTTCCTTGCTCAATCAATGTAACCTCTTGGGAGTTGGAATGTAATGCCTCCACAGCATCCAAGTAGACCTGTACCGCAAACCCGTTAGAGATGAGAGTCCCGCCTGAAGGAACTGCCGGCTGTCATACCTTAGCATTGGTGAGCGAGGATATCTTATCGTACGTCTGAAACAAGAATCAGGTCTGCTGTGTCCAGGAGACGACATGAACCAGCAAGAAAGATGTGTACACGTCTTCTCCAGCATCCAGCAACTCAGTCTTTCCCAAGAAAGCAAGCTTTAGTTTAGCTTGAGAAATCTGCAACGATGAATGAAAGTGATCAAAGGGGCTTCAATGAAACATCGGCGCAAGCACCTCTTTCTGAACGGACTCTGTCTTCTTTCTCACAGCAGAGAGGTCTTGTTGCAACTAGACACTTGCACGTCAGATAAAATTGCTCGAAATAAGATCTCTGACCTTCAATGATCTGGCAGAGAGCTCCTCGCGCCTTGCCTTCGCTTCCTGAACGAGTTTCAATGCTGGACCTCATTTCAAATCGATCACCTCTACTTCATGAAGGAAACATGTGGCCTTAGACAGCATCATCTTCCTCCTGTCGCTAGATTCTGCTCTGTGATGAGAACTATCCTCCTTCTCCATTACTCGCTACGCCCTTCTGCCGCTTGCCCTGCATTGGACCTCGAATGCAGTATTGCTTTTAGGAATTTTTGCTCAAAGACAAGTTTTGGGACAAAAATCAAAAAACAAGTAGAACATCGAGCCCCCCTCAGATTCGGTAATCCAGGAATAGATCGGTGCCATGGCAGTGGGGGGAGGGAAAAGAGCATAAAGAACCATGGCGCGGCAAATTCCCATCCTCAACTTCCAGCGAGGAGATTTCTGCTGCACTCTCTTTGCATCCCTCACCTTGTTTTGTGCTGCTTTCCTCCTTGCTGCATGGCTCCCAGTCGAAACCTCCGACAGGTACACGATTGAATCTGTGTACATACAGCTAAATTGTTCTGCAGGGACTCTGCTGTGAATGTAGTGATTTTCATCTCATCTTTGGGTAGTGCAGTACTGCTGATTTTCGCTTTTCTCAAGCTGATATGCGGGTATGGCGATGTTTGCACAGCGGATGAATACGAACAGGCCGAGGAGGAAATCAGCATCCTTACCCCAACAACGCCAAATAGATCAAGTTGGAATGACGAGGTGTTGTTTGCACAAGCAGTGCCAGAGGTGTTGCCAAAGCCTGAAGCACCTGCCAAGTCTGTGAACCCGGCGGTACCCGATCTGCAGTTCTTGTACCAGGCTGACGAGCTCGCTTCCATTCCGGGCTCTCGGGCTTCTGAGAAAGATTTCACTCGTAAGCATCGAACATGGGACATTCAAAGAGACGCATATGATATGACAGGAGATAGAAAGAGCATCAGAGACACCATAGTTGAGGCAGGTTTGGTTCTAGAACCCATCAAGCAATCCATCCAGATGAACGGTGAAGTGTTCCCTGCTGGAACTTTCTGCGTTTCGGACATCAAGAAAGGAAGTCCGTGTGAGGTGAGCGAAACATTTTGGCCCTATCTTTGAGATGACATGGGATTTCAATGCAGAGACAAGGCACGTGCCGGGTGGGGGATCTGGTCTTGAGTGTGAACTCAAAGAGGCTGGTTGAGGGAACTCCTGTAGATGAAGTGCATCACCTGCTAGTGGGAAAAGTTGGAACCTCCATCTTGATCCAAATCTTCCCGAAAGACAGCATGACTTATCTGACCAGACATGTCATCCTGTCTCAGAGTTCAAGCTTCAGTAGATGACTCACAGCGGCGGTGTGCGATCCGACTTGCCGTTCGCTGTGACAACTTGTCAGGGGAGTAGCATCGGCAACCACTGCCTAAGTTCGCAAGAGATCCTGGGGAGAGGCTCGGAGAGGCTGCTGTCATGTTTGTGAAAATATATATAAAGGTGTCAACACGGTCGTCCCCGGCCGTCAGGCAGTTTGATAATGCCACAGTGCCGCCCATCCAGGTCCACTTGATCGCGGACTCCCGGAGTCGTTACTGATCATGAGGAGTCTACTCTAATCCGATGAAAGTACAGAACCAGTTGCTGTCCTGGTTGCTGTCCAGCTGCAGGAGCTCTGCTGCCGACAGTTCTGCTGCCATCTTGAGAAGAATGCAGCAGGAATGCTGAGGAGGATCAGGTGGAGGATGTGGTCTGGGATCTGGTCTGGGATCTGGTCTGGGATTCGGTAATTAAATGAGGGGGATGAGGGGGGCAGAGTAGGGATGATGTGGACAGAGGCGGCAAAGATGCGAACGATCGGGTAAGTGGCGGAGAAGGAGGAGGAGGGAGGAAGAGGAAAACCATGCAAGGGAACAGCGTGTGAGCAGAGTTGAAGGGCAGGTGGTTGTGTGTCAAGAGCAATGGGCAACCCAGTGCTGGTCAATGAGATGTGCTCACTGAAAATTCCTCTTGTTGCCGCACTCTCCTGTTTCCCTGAAGTTGCCACCAGAAATTGCGTGGTGGAATGAGATCTGTTCTGATAAATTCGTTTCAGATTGCTCCCGTTGATTCTCACACTGCTCTGCCTTGGTAAAAACTCGATCGGCTTGTACCTCCGTGAGATCCTCTTGACGTAACCACAGCAGGTGCGACTGAGTCGGCCGAGGATTCATGGATAGACATCAAAGGTTCGTCTACGTCCACGAAATTCCTCAAGTTTATCATGCTGTTATTGCAGGAGGAGACGGTGTGCAGTACATAGTCAAGGAGAAGGGAGACTGCAGCTCGTATGTCGTGCAAGACGACGACATCGTTTTCATCTCCCATGCTGGGTATCTTGTGGACACGAGACAGCAGTTTGACGGGAACGGTGATGCGTTCTTGAAGGTGAAGATCGGACAAGGTCTGTCCATGACCTGACCAACGCTGACGAGAACGACTCTGACGATCGCTCATGAAACTGACTCTGATTCTAGGAAGCATAATCAAAGGGATGGAGACGGGCATTAAGGGGCAGTGTGTAGGAGAGACAAGGTGCAGAGGAGAGTGTTCACTGTGGTGAGATGACAGTGGAACAGGATCGTGAGGATGCCTCCTCACACGGCCTTCGATGATCCCTTGAAGCGCTTCAAGTCTAAGCCGGTTCCCATCGGAAGCACAGGTTCCAACCTGACGGGCATGTTTCATGCCCTGAACGAGTGCAACGTCAGTTGAGTATCATATCACCGTCCACGGAGTCCAACGACCAGGTGCACCTCAGGACTCAGGACAGGACCTTTTCTTGCTCTGATGTTGATGGCAGGAACTCTGCACTACTACTGGGTCATCATGGTGGAACAAGGCGGAGTTCCCGGACTCATCTTTCTCCTCATCGTCCTCCTCGCCTGCTATGGGTGAGCATGTCCTCCTGTCTCCACACTCGTGTGCCTGATCTCTTGCAGCATCTACGACTCGTTCTCGAAATCCTCGCGCAAGACCAAGTCCAAGAGGCGTTGAGCGACGAGCAAGTTTGAGTGAAGATCTTTCGGTGTAAGGTATATGGAATTCTCGCAGCATTTACCGAAAACCTAGATTGTAAGTTGGGAACCTAACTTATTGCAAAAATGTTACAGAAAAAATGCATTTCTCCTTAAAAATGTGATTGAGATTTTAAAAAGGGCTCGACCACTTTGAAGTTTCCATGGAGAAATATGGTTGTGACACTCATTTCGATCTACTATGTACATTCTTCAACAGTTGCATATCAGGGTGGCCTGTACCAAAGGTGTGTGAGGGTTCGGAAAGCACGCCTCACTAAGGAACACACCGTCTGCCCACATGCCCTTGTACCCATCGCCGTTGACTTTGACAAGTTCGCCCTGTCAAACCTCTGAGTTCCCTGTAGATCTTTCCCCTTTCACTTTATTTACCTTGCCGTGCCTCTTCCCGTTTTGCCATTGACCAACGTACTTGTCTCCGTTCTTCCACAGAAACTTACCCTGACCATGTTGTTTCCCGCCCTAAAGGGTATCATGGCCATCAAGAGTGAAGTAGGTTTATCTCACCCTATACTCTCCGACATAGCGATCCCCATTGGCATACAGGAAACTTCCTTTGCCGTGATTGACCTGTACAATGTTGGAACAGTCAAGATATTGCTGTGGGACAATTAAAACCATTACCCCATGGAACCATTCGCCTTCGTACTGTCTGCCGTCTGCATAAATCAACTTTCCTTTGCCATGATATTTTCCATCTTTCCATTCGCCCTGGGAGAAACCAAAACAAATGAGAAAGCAAGCTCCCCCTGCTTATCTTGGTCAACCTCGTATTTGTTGCCGCTGGGAAAGGTTTTCACAGCAAAACCGTCTGACGACTACAAGATGTCAGACATTTGAACGATTCAGTATCAACTACTCACTTGGCAATCTTCTCGCCTTGGATTAGGATTTTCTTTCCACCTCCCAGTCAAAGGATCGAAAACTCTACCCCTGCCATCATCACTGGTCAGCATCTGTAGAAGAATTGCAGGATTCTGATTACTTCAAAGAATTCGATCTGGCAAGAGCTGCCTGGTAGCTGTCATCGTCTGATTGCTTTTTAATCTGATCATAGATGTTTTTGCTCGAAGAATTTTGATTTGGCTGTGAATTTCGTCACCAAGTAAACACAATCGAGTATGCATTACCTTGGACGAATTTGATGATGTCGAGCCCTGCAGACGACCATCATGAGGCATCGCATGGAGGAAACATTACCGACGCTTTGCTGCTCTCAGTTCCCATTGTTGAACGAGGTTGCCGCGCTTAGGGGAGTCACAAGCTTGCAGTTTCGTCCACAGGAAAAGAGGAGTAAACAAACAATTAATGTGGGTGGACCTGATCGCTTTGTTTGAGCCAAGTACTCAACCGAAGTATTGGGAGATGAAAGACTTTGTTGTCGTCAAATCAATGTGCGCTTCTGGCCTCGTATTGTGTATATCTCTACTCGCCTTTCCTTCTCTCCCGCTACAGGCTCATTGAGACTCTTGTGTGCGGTACCCTTGTTGTGCCGCTTTTTACGTGGATAGAGAGGACCTATCAGTATGTTATATATAAAACCCACAGGCATTGTAAAAATGAACGTCAAAATCCATAAATGTTCTTCCAAAGTGCTACAGCGAAATCAAAAAATTATGCGAAAGGTCTATAATTGCATCATAAGGAGAGTCGCATGCTTTGTTGCTCCTATTTCAACCACAGGACCCTCCAAAAAAGGAAGCAAGATGATTCCGTTCCGAGTGACAGCCTACTGAGTAGTGACTTTGCTTCAGGTTAAGAGTCTCTCGGCCCTAATTGTCTGCTGGTATCGCTATCTTTGAGTAGGCAGAAGGTAGAATCTAGGCTAGGCCTTTGAAGGCTTCACTTCCAAGTGGAGTCATAGTTTCGTTTTTCAGTGGGCGTCAAGTTCCGAACTGAATTTCAAAAACCAGTTGAGATGCCTACCAGTCAGTTTCGACTCTGAGGCCAACAGTACCGCTCCGATGCCCTGCCGCAGTGCTGCTCTACTAGTGACTACAGCATGTGTCTGTCCTCACCGACGCCTATGACAGCTGCTGTCAAAGTTTGCCCCTGACCCAGCGCTTGGCTAGACCCCTGCAAAGTGGTAAAAATGACCCCTACTAAAAATCACTGCCTCCAGGCAGGCTACACCAGATCGACTACCGTACGGTCGCAGTGCTGCAGTGCCACGTGCAGGCCCGCCGGGCCCCGGGTCCGGTCGGTCGGTCGGAGGTCGCAGTGCCGGGCCGCGACGGTCCGACAAGCCTGCACGCTTTAGTCACTTCTTTACTCAAAAGTAATAGCCTGTTCCGGCGACAAAGTTTATTGACTCATATTATACTATAATATGATGGCGAGGAGTCTGTCAGGCCGCACGGTTCAATCCTCTATGGGTCAAAAGGAATCATGACGCTCTTGACCTCCAAATAGTTTTCCAGAGCATAAGGTCCTTTCTCGCGTCCAATTCCGCTCTATCAAAACAGGCAAGTGAGGATAATGTAGAGATTTTAAAGACTGTCAGATCAGCGACACACCTCCTTGTATCCTCCGAAAGGAACAGCAGCATCAAAGTTATTGAAGCAGTTGAACCAAACAGTTCCTGCTCGAAGAGCTCTTGCAATCTTCAAGCCGACCTGGACGTTCTTGGTGCACACACCAGCTGCCAGGCCGAAGGAGGTGTTGTTAGCGCGGTCAATCACCTCTTCAACAGTTTTGAATTTCATCAAAGACATCACTGGACCGAAGATTTCCTCCTTGGCGATCACCATATTGTCTTGGACATCGGCAAATACAGTGGGCTGAATGAAGTATCCTTTGTCTCCAAACCTTTCTCCTCCTGTCGTGAGTCGGGCCCCTTCCTTCTTTCCCTTCTCGATGTAGCCCATGACTCGATCGAATTGTATCTTGTCCACCTGTGGCCCTTGCATGGTTGCAGGGTTATTTGGATCGCCAAGAACCCTAGCCTTGGACTGCTGAGTCGCCAACTCGACAAACTTGTCATAGATGCTCTCCTACGTCGATGCGTCATGAAAGTTGCATGGCTTCATCGAATGAACAACTAAACCTGCACAAAGATGCGAGAGCTTGCACAGCACGTTTGGCCTTGGTTGAGAAAAAGTCCAAGCTGAGAGAAAATCATGCATGGTATCTTCATCATATTCAACCTTCAAGGACTTACCTGAGCAAGACCCAAAGCTTGCTCCAAATCAGCATCCTCCAGAATGATGAGAGGAGACTTTCCTCCTAGCTCGAGGCTCACATTCTTCATGTTGCTCTCTGCTGCATACTTCTGTATCAGACGTCCAGTCATTGACGAGCCAGTGAAAGCAATCTTCATCAAGTCCATGTGACTGGCAATTGCTTTTCCGGTCGGATCTCCAAAGCCAGACACAATATTGACAACTCCTTTCGGAAAGCCCGCCTGTTGGATAAGCCCTGCACAGTACAAGGCGGAAAGCGGAGTTTTCTCAGAGCTCTTGAGAACAACAGTGCATCCAGCAGCTAAAGCAGGGCAAAGCTTCCAAGCAAGCATGAGCACTGGGAAACTACAGCAAGCCGCTCAGCATGTATCATCTCACAATCAAAACTACAAAACTCACTTCCAGGGAATGATCTGTCCAACTGGTCCGATCGGCTCATGCCATGTGTAAGCGAAAAAGTTGCCCTCTACTGGCAGCGTTTTGCCTTCGATCTTGTCGGCCCATCCTGCAAAGTAACGGAAATGCTGGATTGCTAGGGAAAGATCGCCGTGACTTGATGAGACGGGTTTGCCGTTGTTCAGTGACTCCAACACTGCAAGCTCCTCTTTGTTCTGCTCCATGAGGTCTGCGAGTTTCAAGAGCAGGTCCCTCCTCTTGGTGCCGTCCATCTCTCGCCATGGCGATCCTCGTTCAAAGGCTTTGTTTGCAGCGATCACGGCACGATCCACGTCCTCTGGAAGCGCTTCTTGCACTTCGCAAATGACCTCCTCAGTTGCAGGGTTGATGGTCTTGAAAGTTTTGCCGGAGATGGAGTTGACAAACTCTCCATCGATGAAAAGTCTTGTCTCGTATTTAGACATGCTGCCTTTAGGTCGATCTGTCGAAGATGACAAGTGAGGAAAAATCCAGAAAAAAGAATCAAAAATCAAATACAAGACACAAATGGATGAAGATTACATGAACGGCATGACACAAGTTATAGCCTGAAACTAAGCACTCATGAGATATTCCACAGACTCAACATCAAAAGAAGGAGGAGCCAAGCGCAAGGAAGGACATGGCGGAATAGAGGGAAGAGCGGACACAGCGGAACCCAAGAACGGGGGAGAGGTATTGGTCATTCAAGAAGGCGACTGGACGGTCGTATCTCAACATGTTAGGGGTAGGGTGAACTCTCGATACTAGCACCGGTACTTCTCCAGGTGTCTATGGGGGTGATCATTGTCCCGAGTCCACGGTTGCCAGGGTCACGGTACGGTGGGGTGGCTGTTGAACTAAGGCGTGTCACTCTGGAGCCTGAGCGAGGGTCACAAGGCACCGTCGGGCAGTCACCGGGCAGCGGGACCGGTGCGGGAAAGAAAGAATGCCTCTGAAAAGGACCGGTAGTCTTCGATCCGCCTGGTCGCATTTTGCACACCTTCACGGTCACCGGGTGGCACTAGTGTACGCCCCATACAACGGCCCGCCGGAGTCCGACTGCAACCGGGCGGCCGCTAGCGGCGGCGACTCAGTCACTGTCACGTGACTCGCGGCGGGAGGCGGGGCCGGGCCCGCCCGGCGCGCGCGCCGCCCGGCCGGTGCCGGCTGGGCCCGCGCCTGCGGCCGCGCACTGCAGTCACAGAAGACAGCGTGGTTCAAGTTCTCAGCGGGTTTCTCTTCTGACCGCCTAGTCTGGGCCCGCAAGTTTCTGGCAGAGAGTTCAGGCTCTAGAGTCACCGTCCGGCCGCCCGGCAAAGCCTTGAAGTTCGGACTCCGGGAGGCTGGCCGGGCCGGGCGGACGGCGAGCCTGTCACGTGAACTTCGGTATGAGGGGGATGAAGCAGCCAGCGTTACGTAGAGACAGCACGTGCGGTGAAGGATCTCAATGCGCTGCACACTAAATACGCGATGAGAGGTAAGGCAGAGGAGGTGTGATGCTGAGAATGCTCTCTGATTCGGTAATGAAAACATCTTACGACCTACATTATCTCTTTCATACGCTTTGCGATGATGATTTCGTTGACTTCCCTTTGAACCGAACTCAATAGTCATGTGTGGGAGTTGTTGGGATAATTTCACGAGACTGATGAAAGCTCGTTGCAGGAACAGAAAATAATTTCAGTTGAAACACTCAATCAGAGGGCCTTTGGTTAACTCCTTCATTCGCGAAGAATGGAAGTGAGCTGCTATTTCAAGAAGCGATTGACGCGGTTTTTGAACATTTAATTGAAAAATTCTTGGACGGTCTTATCTAGCTTCAAATATGTATATTGTACAGTAAAAATGTAAACTACGTCGAGTTGTCAAATAACAAAGAACCCATTCTTGCACATTCAGTGGATTCAGGAATGTCCGGCTGTCATTTCCCCTTCTTTCCCCTAGATCTGCGGATGGCCTCAGCATCGAGCTCCTCCCATATTCTACCCTGGTAGCGAGTCCGTGAGAAGGCCAGTGCTGCCGTGTTCAACTCGATCGCATTGAACGACCTCACTTGTCTCTTGAGAATCTCTTGCTCGAAGATGGTGAGTTGAATATGCTTCATGACGTCAGTTATCCCGAGAGCCCATAGCAAGGAGATCAATGAGTGATTGGTCAGCTTCTGCAGAAAGCCAGCATCGAGGAGGCACGCTATATCCTGAAAAAGCCGTTCGTCCCTTAGCCCAAGTTTGCAACAGGACCAGGCAAAACTGGAAAGTTGATGGCTTGGGATGTTGTGCACTCCCCTTCTCTCTATCTCTTGGCTGATTCCTTTCATGGTATCCACGAAGTACTCATCCCTTCCCTTAAGTATGTGCGCATAGGCCCAGGCGATGTTGACCAAGGAGAGAGTTGAAAAAGTGCTGATGTCCTGAGAGCGAAGGCACTCATTCACAGGAAACAAGATCAACTTCTCCATGGGGAACGAAACAGCGAAAGACCAGACGAGCAGAGACAAGTCCTTGGACCTGAATCCCTTCAAGGGATTGGAGAGTACCCAAGTGCGAATCAACATCATCAGCTGTAGCTCGGCAATATCCTCCTTGTGCTGACCAAAACTCTCATCCAAAGGATCCAAGGACGAGTGAGAATACCGCGAATTCTGCGAAAGTTGTTTGGTCCCCGTATTTGGAACCTGACGTACACGCAACCTGTTTGCCAAGACCCACGAAAAACTTGTGATCTGATCTTCAGTGAGTTGCTGTAAGCCTATCTGCTGCAGCCATGGAACGAGTGCTTCGAAAAGTTCGTAGCCGACATTAGAATTCGAATATCCATGGATAAGGAGGCAGACATCTTTGACCTTGAAACTTGATAATCCCACCTTCATGACCTGATGAGATTTGAGTAAGATCAATACACGGATGTATAGAAAACTTACATGATCAGAAAACATTTGCAAGATGTCGTCATTGATCTCATTGCACTTTGCCAGAGCCCATACAATGTTTGAAATTGACTATTGGCTGAATATTATGATCGCACAAACACAAAGAGAAAAATGCACCTGAGGAGAATATCTTGACAACTGAGATGAAGGATGCAACAGGCCCTTTTTTGCTTTGTCAAACAAATTGCTGCAGGAACACGAGAGTCTTTTCCAAGATTTGGCTATCGCCCAGAGCACAATAGATAATTCCTAAGTTAATTGTCATAGACCACCTTCAAACAGGACAAATTGAGACGGAGAATTCGAACCTGAGGATTTTTGAAAGAAGAATGCCTTGACCAATCTTCCAATAAATTACAAACTGAATCATCCAAACCACCTTGAATGATGACCATCGCCCATACGAGATTCGAAATCTACAATAAATGAGATTTTAGCTGCCATAGTCCGCAAATCAGTACACCTCTTGACTCTTGAAGTTCTCTAATCCCCTAGCAACCACCTCTTCCCGCACGCTTGAAGCCAGTATTGTATCCTTGTATTGAATCTTCGCAATGGCCCAGAGAAGATTGCTTAGACTTTGAGCTGAGAAATTCTTCAAGCCACACGTAAGGGTCATATTTGAGAGGACTCTGCATTCAAACCGAAAGATCAGAGAGAAGAGAGGACGGGAGAGGAAGAGAGCAAGGGATTGAGGGAGTTTGCAATGACTTATAGTCACCTCATGCAGTCAACATCCTGATAGCCTACATTGCCGAATGACCAGGCAATGTTGGAGATGTCCAGGGGGCTCAAAACCTCTCCTTGAATATTCTGCAGCCGAACGGATACTTGTTGCATCACCTGAATCAGATCAGCTAAAAGTTTCCTTAAGGTAAAATGCACATACCTCCATCTTGACCTTTTTTGGCAACGAACTTTTGGATGCACACCATGCAAGTCTAGACAAAGAGAAAATGAGTCATGGATTGTGAAAGCATTTGAGTATTCCAGATATACCTTGCAACAGCTTCGATGTCTATGTCATCTACCCTCAAGTCCAAAAATCTTTGAAAAACGTGATTTACAATGTCACCATATGGCTTCCCCTCTGTATTCTTTTGTTGACCGAGAAGTTGTTGGGCCCTCGTTCCACACCATGCCAAGGACGTGTAAGATCGAAGATCGAACTTGGAAGGCTCTTCTTCAAGTAATGTTAATAGTGTCCGAACGATTCTTGAAAAACCTTCAAACAGAACCAATGTTCAGTTGCCAATATACCTCAACGTGGCTTTATCAGTGAGTAGATGGACTTGACGGTTGTTCGCTTTGCATGCGCTTAAGATACCCCGCAAGATTGTGATGTAGTTGATGACAGAAATATTACCTCCACTCTGAACGCAGTCAGATCACGCACACCAAACGACCTTATTGAATTCCTCCCTCACCTCCTCGTCCTCCTCAACGAAAGCACGGAGTATCCTCTGAGAACAAGACATTCAAGACGTCAGTCAAGCTCACATAATACAGAGCTTCTCAAGTACATGAGGGTCATTGAGCTTCACCAGGAAGGCATTGAACTTCTTGGACCGAACCTCTGGATCTTCGCCCACATTATTTTCCGTTTCTTTGCCATCGGGGATACAAAAGACAACAGAACGTGCGATGCGGTGCTTGAGGAAGATGCTTGGACATGTGAAGAGAGAAGCTCGGCAAGGAGGACATGTAGGACATCCCAGTTGGAAGGAGCTTCCCTGCTGCACCATGGCGCTCTTTAGCATGACCAGGAATAAAAGCCACCTCCCCGCCATTGCGCCTGCTCGAATGCCTCTATGTAGACTCGCAGTTGACTGAAAATTATACTTTGATCCCCCCCTTCTCCGGCATGGTAGGTCGGGCGTTCTTGGCTGGGGCAGCAGCGATCGTAGTGGGCTACCATGGGCTCAGCTGCGCCCTTCAGGCTGTCTACTACCTGCGAAGAAGATGTTCGCCGCAAGAATGGAAGATCCAACCCCAACGCTTCGTCCGTCTCCAGTCTCCAGCGTGCTGGTCCCCGTTTTTAGGACGGTGGTTCGGAAGGAGAGAGGGAAAGGAGGAGTACCACGACTTTGTTTGCGCGATGAACGTGATCACAGCCGGGTGTTCTGCAGGGTTTGTTGTGCGCAGCATTGTGCGCGGGAGCACGCGTCTCCTGTTCGATTGGAAAGCTGCGGGCCGCCTTCCTGGGGTTGTAGGAACCTTTTGCTTGGCGGTGGGATGGCAGTCAGTTCTAGAGTACTACTGGCACAGGTTGATGCACCTTCCTTTCTTCTACAAGCACTTCCACAAGGTGAGCTGGCTCAAAGGCGCCGAGAACCTCTCTCTTGTCAGTTGCTCCCTCCTGACATGCTTTTATCAGATGCATCATAGCTACAAGTCGCCACAGCCGTTCGATGACATGTACATCCACCCTGTTGAAGCCGTCGGCTACTATTGCATTCTTTACTCTCCCCCCTTCGTCTTTCCTTTGCATGTCTACGGTTTTGTGCTCTACATGGCCATCATGGGGGTCTGTGGAATCTTGGACCATAGTGGAATCAAGTGGGGTTTCCTTGGGATTTACAACACTGAAGATCATGACAAGGTCAGTGGAATATGACCTGTGCTCCACATTCTGAACTGGATTGACCTGTTCGCAGCATCACGAGCATTTTGATTGTAACTTTGCGTTTCCTTTCGTGTGGATGGATATTCTTCATGGAACCTTTGCGGGTGATCATATGGGAATTCATTACCCCTTGTCTTCGGCGAAGCTCGGTATGAAGTGATTTATTGCAAGCACTTGCTCTTAGTATGTCTCAGGTGTCAGGAGGAAGAATCTTAAATCATGATACCACACTGTGGAACTCAATCTTTGTTTTCGCCCTTGTCTTCATAAATGTTTAATTACCCGTGGGCCGGTGATATTCATCTTCAAACAAGGAGGTCATGCCAAACAGGATGGCAAAACTGATTGCTGAACAATCACAGAGCTCAATCAGCACACGAGTTGACATGGGTGACATCGATGCAGAGTCGTGAGGAGAGTCTGAGTGGCGACAAGGAGAGGGGGAAGAGAAGGAGAAGGAGAAGGAGAAGGAAGCGACGGAGGAGGAGGAGGAGGAGGAGGAGGAGGAGGAGGAGGAGGAGGAGGAGGAGGAGAAACGAGCAGAGGAGGAGCGGGAGGACGTTCGTCACTCAAGCAAAGCGACGAGACTGTCGCCAAAAGTCCTCATGTTGAGGGTTTTATTTGACCTTGGGGTAGGGGGTCCTTCCAGGATATATCTGGGGTAGGGGTGTGTGTAGGTTAGTCGGCGCAACCATGGCACTCACAGGAAGGTGAGGACAAGAGGGACAAGGTGGAGGGAGAAGGATGTTTCAGGTCGTTGTGATGACGATGACGATGATGATGATGATGACATTGATGATGGATATGGTCGTGTTAATGAAGACGAGAGATGGTGTAGACAACAGTTGACGATGACCAAGATCCAGCAACGCTTTGATCTGGTGTCAGTGCAGTGAAGACGCGATAAAGAAGATGACCAGATTGCGTGTGAGAATGAGAGGGGGTCAGAAGAGATCAGAATAGGGTGATGATAAGGGCAAACGGATGGTACGATGAGAGCAAGGTCGGTTAGTAGGTTTCACAAGAATACGAAGATCAGAAGCCTTGCAGACTGCTTCGTATTTAGCTTGTTCAAATCCAATGGCAGGGCTGCGGTCATCACAGGAGGCTCATCTGGAATTGGATTGGCCATCGCAAACATGTTGAAGAGGTGAGAGAAATGCAGCAAACTTGTCAGATTCACAACTACATTCAGGGAGGGTGCCAAAGTAATCATCGGCGATGTTCAGAAGCCTCCAAGCACCGATGATTGTATGCAGGACCAACCAATCGAGGAAATTTTCTGATCTCTTCAACAAACAGCGATCATGTACTGCCCCTGTGACGTCACCAAGTTCAAAGATCTAGAGGCAAACGGCCAGTGTTCTTCTCACCAACCCCTCTAACCAAAAACTGCCTTCAATAGAACTTGCTTCACCAGTCTTGCAAACCATATGGACATGTGTCGGTGAGAGTCGTTTCGCTTCATGGCAGTGATTAAGTCTGAATGAACATGTCAGATATGGGTCAACAATGCGGGAATCCAGAGTGAGACGAGACATCGTCCTTTCAGCAACAAGGTTTGGTTGTAGGCTGTATAGAGATTGATTGATTGACGTGCTCTGATCAAAGGCGATGATGGATACCGTGCGCGAGAATGTGCAGAAGATCCTATCGATCAACCTTCAAGCGGTGAGGAGGTTTAGGGGCTAATGGATCTGAGTGACAGCTCGCAGGTAATCGAAGGGTCAAAGCTTGCTGTATGCATTTGTCTCCTTGAAATCCCACAAGTTCTTAGTCTTTCTGGTGCAGATCCGCCACATGAAGGATCATGGACATGGTGTTTGAGAATGAGCATCTTTGAGAGAAGGTTTGACGATGACGATCAGGGGGTTCTGTGATCAACATGTCTTCACTTTCGGCATTTATTCCTCTCTCAAACGCTCCGGTTTACTCTGCAACGAAGGTCCTGCGTGAAGGTGTTGACTGCAATCGATCTGAGATGTTCTGTGTTGTTCAGGCGGGAGTGAATCAATTCACAAGGTGATTTAGAGCACGAGCAAGAGCGATCCATGTTGAGTTGTTGCGTCAGAGCCGCTGGCTTGCATCTCGGCCCTGAGAATCCTATCAAAGTGAAGGAGACTATTGGATGACGCAGATGAATTGACTTGGTTGCCAGGTGCATGCCATCTGTCCAGGATTCGTCGACACTCCTCTCATCTCAGACATGCGGCAAAGTAGGCGATGTGCTGTAAAGTGCTGGTGCTGACTTGTGTGTTATCCTCGCAGTGATTGAGCATGAGGTAGGAGAGAAGTGAGTACTCACTATCCCTCTTTCCGTCTCTTATCCACCTGCTGCAGGCTCATCAGCGCGGACGAGATCGCGAGCGCGGCGTTGGAGTTGGTCAGATCTGAGCTCTGACTTGCAAGTGCTGATGGGTCGTTGACAGATCAGCCCCAAAGATCCCAACATGCAAAACGGCTCCATCATGAAGGAAAGATTGTCTTGTCTTTCTTCAATCTAGTCTCGTCTTACCTCCCCTTGCCTCTCCTAGCCTTTCTGTCTCATCTTGTCTTGTCCTTTTGCTGAAGGGAAGTGCAGGTGTACATGAAGGACGGCAAACTCATCAAGGAGGTCTTCGACTTTCCCGGGGCTTTCAGGGGGAAGAAAGTTCTGTTCAAGGACTTGTGAGAGGTTCTCTATCTCCGGCTCCTTTTTGCCTGATGAATCTTAACGCTGTTGCTCAAACATCTCCAAGTATTCCATCGCAATGCTCCCCCACTCCCGCTCCACCTGTTCTTCACAGCCCACCTCTGCTAGTAGTTTGCGGGCCTGGTCCTGCCCCATGCCTGTGTGTCTCATAGCCCATCGCACAGCATCGGAGAAGATGAACAAGATCAAGCCATGCTCCAGCTCGTACGACTCATCCTCTGCCGCGAAGATCTCCTCTTGAACTACCTCCTTCCTCTCCCTCTCGCCATCTCCCTGCACTTCAGCTCCAACCCTCTCACAGTACTGAGGCCAAGTGGCCGTCGCTCTCTCGAACTCCCTGCACGTCACATCAGGAGACATCGACATCTTTCAGTCGCCTCACCGTCTCACTCTCTGCATGTGAGAGACCAGGAGCACCTTCCCGCCCTCTCCTGCGCACCGCAAACAAATCCATCGCATCAGACAGATGGCGGCGACGAGGCGATGGGTCGCGAGGGGATGCCGCCTCCTCTCCTTCAGGCCCACGACGCTGAGATCGACAGAACGAAGCGCGAGGATGCTTGCTTTCTCGTAGATGCTCGGGTCCTTGTCTTGCAAGAGGATCAGCAGGCAAAGCAAACATCTTGACGAGGCATCAGCGAGTGCGGCAGCATTGCATGTCAGAATGCGCGAGTCCCCTAACGCATCCAGACAAGATCTTCGGAGATTTTGAGGTTCTGAGGGATTTATGCCTTGCTCAAGTCTGATGACCCACCTGCAATCATGAAGTTGATCAATACAAGGAAAGTTTTCAGTTTCCAAGTTTGACCTGTCGATCCGCTCATTCATAGAGGGCATTGAAGCCTCTACGTTGGCCTGATGGATCAAAGCAGCAATCCAGTTTGCTGTGACTCGAAGGGCTGCTGATGTTACTTCATGCCTTGAAGACGAAAGGAGCTGGGACGCTTTCGTCTGAGAGGAATTCAAGTTCGACAAAGAAATAGCGGAAGGCGGGAATCTTTCAAGACAGCAAAGAATCCCACGAATGCAATCACTGTTTGTTTCCAATTCTGCAAAGTATCTCAGTTAAAAAAAAAAGCGATCATTGTAACTCACCGATTTTGGACATGAGTAGTTGGTACAGACGCCCGTCATGGAATGATTTTGGAAGAAGTGACTCGATGTGAGATAGAGCAGCTATCTTCACCTGTGATGACAATCAGAAGGTACAAGTAAGAGAGATAATCACCTCGTCAAGGCTGTGAGACAACAATGCCTCGAAAGTCTCAAGATTCAATGGACATCTTTGCAGTTTCATTCGCATCATTCTCAGCAATACCTGTGCGGGACTCAGAAATATTGACAACTGCTGGAAATTTCGTACTGATGTCGCCTGAAACGACATTGATGGTTTCCCCTCAACTTGTTCATACAGTTTATCCGCAAACACCAGTTGCCTCAAGGTTTCTAGTGTTTGGTCTACAAGGCTTTCTTGACTCAAAACAGTTTGTATCTGTTTTTCATACTTGACGAGGATTGCTTCAATTGTTGAGAGAAGGAGCAATCGCACTGGCTTGTCTGCAAGCTCTACAAATGATGCTTCGAGGAGAGAAACAAAGACCGCGCAGGAGTCAGCATCCGACAGTTGTGCACTGCTCGTCAAGATCGTTCTAAGAAACAAAATCTACAGCAGTTTGTCATCCCACTATCTACAAAAGGAACCAAGAACCTGGCCATGAAGGATGTTGTTCGATGCATCATCGTCATTTTGGATCCCTGATGCAAGTTTGGTGATGTCTCTTGATATCTCGACCGCGACATCGCAAAGTTTAGACCTTGTTGACAAAGTCAGTCTCTACATTGCAGGCAACGAGCTGGGACCTTTCGGTCAGAGCGACCGCTGCAAGTGCCGCACTCTCCCTCACTACTTCATACTCGTGCGAGAGAAGTTCGATGGCCAGAAAGCGCATCCTTGAGATGAAGGGCTGCGATGAAATGGATTCTGTCCTCAACTTTGCAAGAAGACAAAGACAAGGAAGGACGCGAGAAATCGCAGCGGCTGTACCCAATAATCAGAGACATCCTTTCGCAGATCTCAAAAGCGCACAGTAAGCACAAAATAAGACAATCATCAGACAGTCTTTCAGTGTCGATTTTCAAGACTACCTTTTCCGGTTTGCTTCTGCTTTGACTCTTCTTCGAGGATCCCTAAAAGTTCTCTCTGAAATTCTGGGAAGAGACGGAAGAAGTGATCGGAGGACTTGTAGTTTTCTTGCTTTCCCAACGATCGCTCGATCGCAGCGCTGAAAGCCTGACCAATTCAAACTCACGATCCCTACAGGCATGATAACATGGCACTGCAATAGATTTTCAAATGCAATGAGATGTAGCGAGAATGCATGGTGATACAAAAGAATGAATCAAATGCCTCAGCGAACTCACGAGATTAGCCGCGTTTCTGATCATCCATTCTTGGCTGGATAGTGCCGTAGCGATAGAGCAAAGAATTTCATCCCCCAGGACATCGAGAGCTTTTGATCCAACCTGACAAGACTCGTCACGAAGGTGAGGACACTTGCGATCTTGACCTTTGCGTGGAGCAGGATCTGTCTGATAACATGCAATGCATGCAATCTCGATGCAACATCGACAGGGTCCTGGTGCTTGTCGATAGGAAGCCCGATGCTCGCAGATGAGAGAAAAGTAGATTTGGTGGAAGTTGAGGTACAAGTTCCATCGTTCTGCATGCAGTTTCAAACTATCAAAAGTGTTCAGAAGCTGATAACCCGAAGGTCTTTGGGATCAACAAGTCTGATGATTTGTGGCAAAAAATCTTTAAGCTGCAATTATGGATAAGAAGGCAATGGGGAAGTTTGCAGGCAACCATCGTGTCTCCTCCTCTTTCGACCGAAAGAATAGCAGTGATTGCATGACTGATTTGTGAGCTTCTCCTGGTGATGGAAAACATTCAATGGAATCTTCAAAATTATCATTGAGTCGACCTTACAGCTGCGACGGAAGGGTCGGGAAGTAGTGCAATCAACTTTGACATCCAATGCGTTAGATAAGATTTGCCTCCCGCACCATCGTTGTCAACAACAAACATGCAGACTTGTCTCAGCGCCTCTGCACTCTTGTGAAATGGTCAGGAAGAAGCACTTCCAAACAAGTTAGGAACCTGCTCCACAAGGCCATTGTGAGAAGTGGCGAAAATGATCAGGAACAGATCCTAGTTTGCAGTCTGCTTAGAATCAATACAAGATGTTATAAACGAGCTTACATCTACAATCTTGTCGAGGAGTTCTTGATCTAGACAATCTTTCTGGAACGAAGATCGCTTGCACAGACTTGACAGCAAGAACGCAGACTCTTTCAAAGTCAACCAACAAGCTCTCTGTGAACATAACTCCAGGTTGGAATTTCTGGAGAAGTCTTGTTGACGATCTTCATCATCCATCAATTCGAATTCGTCCGGCGAGAGATTCTCGTTCATCATGCCAGCACAGACCAACTCGTCGTCTAGCAAACTCTTAGCGGTCTGCACGATCTCATGTGTTGTGTTGAGCAAGAGCTGGTAGATTTGTTTGTTTTCTTTCAAGATCGAATCATAGGAACCAGAGTCCAGGAGAAGACGGGTTGTCAATATGTGACCGTGAATGAACCCTCGCTGTTGAAAGTGACGCATCACTGAGTCTCGTCCGTCGTCGCAACTCTGCACAGACAGCAATGGCCAATGACTTATGGCGTTCACTGTCTTCATGATTTTCGATTCGAATGTCTTGGACATGTTTTGATCGAGGTCTGACTTTAAGGAAGAGCTTTCCTAGGAATGCAGATATCAGACTTGAGCAATATCTACAACATGTTCTTTCACCTCAAGCTGCTTCAGAATGTAAGAAGTCTTGAGAATCAAAGCTCCGCTACTAGCATCTCTTGAATTCAAACTTGTAACAAGCCTACTCCCGATGACTTCAAGTCGCTCGAATTGCCTTTGATTAACAAACTCCTCCTTGTACAGAGGAATCAGTCTGTCAAGAAACGTCAGAGCAATCGAAGGCACCAAATCGATCGCATTTCCTTGAGATGATACACGATGCCTTCTGTCGTATAGAGTCGAACATGTGTAACAAGCACATCGATAGACTTGTCAGCAGATCAGGTGTGAACATACGATCCAAAGTTCTCTTCGTGTTCTCTTCCAAGGCGGCTAGTTGCAACATTCGATCATCGGGTGCGGCAGAGCTCGAGGGCAGCCAAACATCGAGGATGAGCATCATCAACTCAAGCGCGACTGTCGCAGGAAGTCATCGCAAGCATTAGAGCAGAATTAAGAGAATTACAGTCTTTCCTTGCCAGACCAGTTCCTGCCGAAGTTTTGATCCAACCAGGAATCGTTTGAAAGAGCCATCTGAATATGTCTTCGCCCTCTCCTTCGCTCTTCTCGACATGACCTGCTCCTTCATCATACATTGTATTGGAGAAACCTCTTTGATATCTCACTTTTCTTCTGCTGTCTTCGGTATTCTATCCTGCACAGGGGCAGCACTTTTGCGATGATTCCCAAGACCTTCACAAGGCTTGAGAGGCAAGACGGTCATGCTCTCTTCACCTTCCTCCGACTCGCCCGTGACGGATTGTCACACTCAAACAGGATGGCAAGACGGAGACGCGAGACGTCGAGGTCGTTCAGTCTGCGGCTGGGCATCTCAATTCAGCTCACAGCTAAAAACTCCAATGACATCACCGACCGGCTGCTCAACACGGGAAAGAAGATCGACTCCAACGCCTGACATGTTCGGATGAGCACACATGATCGACACATAGGTGAGGAAATGAACACCTGGATTCGGATCTCTGAGCTGGCACATGAGATTGCTCCTTGAATCAGTTCTTGATCTCTCGCTCTTTCCTTGTTCCCCTCCTCCTCCTCCTCCTCCTTGTCCATCTCCAGATATCCAGACGGAGGAAAGTCGACAGCCCGATGCTTCAGGATGGTCAATTTTGCCCAAAGAATTCTCTCATGCATATCCATCTTCGTATCTTCATCAGCATCATTCGAAAGGGATTCGTAGTCCGCAAGAATGCTCTCAAACCCTCTCAGAAGACTTTCTGCAAAGTGGGGGATCTGATGAACAAGTCGTTGCAAGACAAGAGTGGATACGAGTTCACGATGTTTGTAATGAAGTAGCAATCTGACAGTGGGGTGCAGCCACATTTCCGAACATAAATCATGATTTTTAGCAAGATCATCACTCGAACATGACTCCAAAAAGCGTTTTGCTGCAAATGCATGAGACGGTGAATCAGTAAGAGTAAAAGCTTCTTCGATCAATATTTTGAAGTGACTCAAGCTGGGCAGATTCCAAAATTGTCCATCGGATGACAACTTATCAACCAACGCGCTCAGGAGTAAAAACTTACCCTTCTGCAAGGAGTTCATATTCTATTAAATGCCGTCAACGAAAACCAGACAATCGCCTCACTTACCAAACATCTCACCAAGATTGCATCATCGTTCCACAGATCAAATATTCTTGACTTGAATTCTTCATGAAAGAGATCGCTTGCAAGAATGGCATTTCTCATTTTCAGTGTGTCAAGGAAAAACTCTCTGATCTGTCAGGACAGTTAGCGTACGAGTACATCACAAAAGATGCAAATTTGTGGGCAAGAGGATACTCACGCGATATTGCAGTGGACCGGATGAGACTGCATTGCTATACCTCGCCATGATACGGAAGGATTCATACATCACAGAAGAAACATTGACGTCGTGAAATATCTCATACAGAGAACATGCGTCGTCATTCAAGTTGTTTTGGTGAATTGTTGCAGAGAGCGTTCGAACAAAGAGTGACAGTGTCTGAAATAGTTCTCGCACTTCGCTCTCCTGAGAGACTAGATCTGCAAATTTCACAATCCAGTCCCACAAGCGATTGTCTGGACTTTCACTGTCAGAATTGAAAAAGGACACTTCTTCCGAGGCCATGAAAGATTGAAGGAGACAGATAGAACCATAAATGCAACTCTTCTTTCTTATCTCAGGAATTTTAACATTCAATCCTTGAGACTCCAGCGTTCGCGTTGTTTTCAGTGCATCAATTTTTCCACTACATGAATTGCTTAAAAGTTCATAGAATGAATATTTCCAGCTTTCAGCTGCAAGAGGGCAATGGCTCTTAATCAACTTAGTCAGCAGCACTGAAGAAGTCTTCCTCAGTTCTTGGGAGAAATTATCATTCTGCAAGGCATAGTTCGCTTGATGAAAGAGCTTGTCAAACGTGCTTGGCTCAAGGCGACATGATTCGCTGTCGTCGAACTTTGATGCAGCTGTCAAAGAGGAAAGATCAAGCAGACCAATGCAAACCTGCATCTTTTTGTGAATGTCGTCTTGCAAAACTTCTGGCTGTCTGTTGCATGTGACAAGATCCTTTTCAAACATCTCTACCAACCGTGAGAAAATCCAACCCTTGTTCAAAGCAACCGCTTCTTTCAGAAAACTCCTCTGCTTCAATTTCAACAAGTTGCGGAACCCTATTTCGAAGAACCAATCCGTCTCATCGTTGTCTCTGCCCAATTGCAGCAATAAGGAGCAAGCTTGTACGAGGCATACCTCGTCAAACTTTGAAAGCACTTCAGATATTCTGTTTGTAAAGCAGCAACCTTCGTCTGCTGAGTAGATACCGAGAAGTGCCATGCCCGCAGATGTTTGCAAGGCTCGACATTTAGTCCATCCTGGAGGATTGGAATCTTCCTGTAGCTCAGCAATGAATTCATTGAGGATGACCTGCTGCTCTTTGATGGATTTGCAGTCTAAGAAGCTTGAGATACGCAAGGCAAGGCGTGAGCTTCCCAT
The DNA here is from genome assembly GCF_000315625.1 of Guillardia theta CCMP2712. Taxonomy (NCBI): domain Eukaryota; class Cryptophyceae; order Pyrenomonadales; family Geminigeraceae; genus Guillardia; species Guillardia theta. The sequence continues at coordinate 1,010,027 of NW_005434667.1, forward strand.
CAATCGCTGGCGGATCTCTGCAAGGCAAGGAATCCTCTGGACTGCTCCATGTTTCTGTATCCTCATGTTGAGCTTCGAGTTCCTGGTTCTTGAGCTTGTCCCCAGCACGAAAGCGAGAAGGATCAGCACTCTGAAGCACGTTCTGACCTCGAAGGCCTCCATTCAGGGGGTATCGTTCAGGTCGACGTTAGCAAGAGGAGGGGTCCAAGGGAGCTGGTCGACCTTCCGATGCAGCACATGGCGAACAGCAAGCAGATCTGGATCCTTTTGCCTTGGTCGCCCGTCGCCCCCCGTTCATTTCCACCGTACCATCCCATTACACGCCATTGCGACTGCTCGGCCCTGCATGACGGAGGCAGTAAAGTTCACTTATAACGATGAAGAGAAGCAAAATAGCTGCCCCGAAGTTGCGCGCGGAATGGTCGGCATCACCATCAAGCAGCTATCTGGTGGAGGAGCAGCTGGAGGAGCAGCTGGAGGGTCTCGATCATCGACTGCTGTCGCCAAATGCATATGGATGGAGGCGGCAAAGGCGGGAGGAGACCCTGCTGTTGCTGAAGGCATCGACAAGGAGAAGAACTGGAGGCAAGGGTACGTCGACCATGTCGTCAGAGTGATGATGCTCTCTGCGCTCTCTCGCTCGCACGTGAGGATACGCTGACATCTGTTCGACTTGTTTGTCACTCTCTGCATGGCAGGTACTCAAGACAGCGGCTGCAGGGCTCAAGGCAGCCCACGAGAGCTTCACGTTTGTTAGGGGAGACCAAGAGCTTCCGTTGGCTGCAGCCATGGAGCTGCATGCGCAGCACAAGTTTGTCACTGGAGTTGTCAAAGGAGGAGGTGCTCCTCATGCTCAGAGCGGAAGCTTTCCTCTGAACGGGAAGATGATGCCTGAGGACGACGCCAAGAGTCAAGTTCAACGATGGGCTGATTACGGCTGCATTGAGGCTGATGCGGCGCAGGCGTTGAAGGAGTCCATCGACAGCGTCAACAAGATTGATCTCTCTCGTCACTGCTTCATCCTGCTGGGCGCCACGTCGGAGCTGGGGCCCCTGAAGACGCTGATGCGCCACGGAGGCACTGCCATCGGAGTCTCTAGAAACTCTCCCAGCCGCTGGAGGAACCTGCTTGACGTCGTGAAGCAAGGCAGCGGACAGATCATTTTCCCTATGAACAAGGAAGCTCGTGATGAGGAGCAGAAATGCGAAGCTGCGGGGTGCGACCTCCTCGTGGAGACGCCGGAGATTCTGCAGTGGCTCAAGGAGGAGGCTATTTGCGACAAGTTCGACAGCGTCACTGTGGGCTGTTACTTGTACCTTGACGGGGAGGCTCATGTCCGAGCAAGTGTGGCCATGGACCTGATCGTGACAGGACTTGTTGAGGAAGGAAAGAAGAAGGGAAAGAAAATCTCAGTTGCTTACCTCGGCTCTCCTTCGACGTGCGTAGCCATCCCTCAGGAATGCTATGATGCGAGCGTGAAGGCCCAGCACGATGCTCCTTTCTGGCAGAAGATGTTGTTCCTCAAACCCAAAGTTGTGGAGAAAGTCACGACGGACACAGGAGAGACGATTTATCTCAATAATGGTTTCGTTGTGCTACAAGGACCCAACTACGCCCTTGCCAAGACCCTGCAGATGTGGAGGGCGATGCTGTTGCGAGAGGAAGAGAAGCTGATCGTGAGCACAAACATCGCTCCTGGTAGCAGAACGCTTTCTGTCACTCACAATACGGTGCTCTCATCGTGCTTGGACGGTCAGGGTCACTTCAAGCCGCTCCTGACGTTCGAAGCTCCGACGGCCTCAGAGGTTCTCGCGCTCCTGCTGCTCCATGATGTGTTTTCATCGTCCTCGATTACTCACCCTAGCAAGGCTCTCACCAACCCACTCCTGCTCTTTTCCAAGAAAGCTGTCCATGGAGGCTTGTGGCGATCGCCATGGCAGCCGGAGTCCATCGGGACCGCTGCGTTCGTGCTCGGCAAGGTGTGGAAGTATCATCCGGAAGGATTGTGATATCTCAACTCGCGCATTTGTGTCAGAGTGGCTTTACAGATTCATGTGGTCGCATCTCACTCTAGTGGTTAACAACTATTTCACAACGATTTTGTACACGACTCCATCCATCACACTTGCAGTCCTGCAGCCATTCAGCCTGCTCCACCTCTCGACATCTCAACCTCACCGTTAGTGTCGACGCTCGACCCGCTCTCGTCCATGGATTGTCCGCTCATGCTCGAGTACTGCTGGAGAGCGCTGGAGGGGAAAGAGATGAGAAGCTCTTGCAACGCATCGGGCTGTACCTCTGATACTCTGCCTCTAGGTCGAGGCAGTCGTGCTCTATCGCCAGCTTCTCCTGGGACGGGGATCAGCTAGAGAAGAGTTTGAGAGCAGGTGCCCTGTGCTTCGCCTGCAACTTCTCGAAGAGATCGTTGATGGAGCTGAGGGTGTCGTTTTCCTGCGCCATGTTGTCCTTGATCTTTGAATTTGATGGCTGGCGGGAAACCAGCTGTTAAGAGGAGGAGGGTGCAAGCAGATTCTCACAGCCGGGATGCGGCGGTAGAGGGAGGACTTGGGGGCCTCGAGCTTGTCAAAGGAGCGACTTCCTCGAGACTCTCGGACGAGTTTCATGACAAGCTTCATCTCTTGCTTCAGCTGGTCAATGATCTGCATAACAACGCGGAGGATCAAAAAACGACTAGGACAAGAAGAGTTCTCACCGAAGACCTCTCCCTGAGCTCCTCCTCAACGACCCGGATACCCTCGTAGATGATGTCAAACTTGACATGCAGCGTCAGGAATGACGGTTCTTGAAGTTGAGAATGAACCTGCTCTTGAGCCTGGCACAACTCTCTTGCGATCACCTCTGCCTTTAGTATGTTTCAGTTAACAGAACGTGTCGGTAGGAAGGTCAGGACCTCTGCAGAAATAGCTTTGAGCTGCAAAGTCTCTTCCTCCATCGGCTTCACAAGTTGCTGCGCTGCAGCCAATTGTTCTGCAAGATACCCTGTGACATGGCTGCACAGTAAACCTGAAATTACCTTTCAAATTCTGTTCTTCTCGGTACCAAATAAGGAAATTTCTCTGGTAGAAGATTTCACATTTCACTTGCTTGAAAACGCATCTACAAAACATTGCCTGAAGGTGCTGCTTGTATTCGTCTCGCAATCTCTCTTCGATCTGTTTGACCTGAACACATACAGTCATTAATTTGACTCAGAGGTCAGGGATTTGAAGATTTGAAGATCTCCCATCGTCTGCTGAATTTGAGTACACAACAAAGTTCATGTGCTTAATACGATTGGAGGGTTGGTTTGCGGTCACCATATCCATCAACAGAAATGGAGATATTTAGATCAAAGGTGACCTCTTCACTTGTCTTCGAGTTTTCTTCCAGGAGAGAATCTATTGATGCAACGTTGAGCACGAGAAGAAACCGAGGAGCTAAGGATCACCGATGGAGGCGAGGAGCTTGTGATTGCATTTCTCAACTTCTCCTTCCTGTTCAGTGTAAGTTCACATTTAAAGAGCTCACAGCTGCATTCACCTCAAGGTTGCGATCGAAGCCCTGCTGGATCTCTTCGCCTGCCCAGATATCATGCCGCACAAGGATCTCTCGTCTAGCTCACCCATCCTTTCTCGAATCTCACTTGAGATTTTCCCAAATGCCTCAACAGGTCCTGATCGCTTAGGAGATGAGATCAGTAGGCGAGGCTCTTTCCTCACCATGTACATCATTCAACAGAGTCTCGAAATTCTTGATGGTCTGAACCATCGACTCGACATCCTTAGACCATCGATGAATGGCGTTGTCCGTCTAATGGATACAAGTCAAGTCGAAGGTCTCATATTAAAGGATCTTGCAACCCTGGAGGTTTCAACCGACAGGCTCTTCATCAGATGCTTATTCTTGGCGCTGACCTGAAGGATTCAATGTCAAGGCAAGTTCTAGGTATAAGCCTTGTGACCTCAGCAAGGCGGGATTGCGCTTCGTCTCTTTCCCACTTGAGCGATTTGATATCGTTCTGGTACTTCTCTTCCAACAACTTGAGTTTGGTCTGAAAGAATCATTCACATTTAAAAGATCATTCAAATCTAGATAATTGCCTGCTCCTCTGAGAGTTTGGACTGGGCGGCTCGGAATTCACCTTCTTGCTCCTGCAAGGAATAAACGAGGCTGTCTGGAAATGCAGACAAGCCGAACCTGCATAAAAGAAACAAGCAATCTCTCTTTTTCATGAGACAATTGCTGCCTAGAAGACATTCTTTCAGCATACATGATTAGGAGAAGGTACACAACATCTCAAGGATATCTCGTTTATGCTGCAACTCCGATTCCTTCATTTCCTACACTTTGGTAAGAAGGACTAAATGTTGCCATCAAAGCAATACCCGCGTCAGATCCTCAATGTCTTTTGACAACTCTCCTGCTCGCGAAACTTCCTTGTCATACTGAATTTTCTGAAAGAGGGAGAATAAGGCCCCAGATGAAGAACGAAGAGCAGGCTCACCAGTCGCTGTAGGTCAGCCAAAGTAGCTTCGCAGTATTCCTCAGCTTGCTGTGCTCTCTTGTTCGCTAACTTTATTTCCTCCTGGAAAGTTTTTGCTCAGCTCGACTCTCTTATCTGTCAGTTCATTATTGATGTTGCTAAACCTGCTTGCGGGAATTCTCTGCAGAAACCAATTTCAACTGTAAGTTGAAGTCAATGCCTTTGGAACGAATTTAAACAAGGAAGCCAAGATTACCTGTGCAGCCAACTCTTTGATTCTTTGATCAACATGCCATATCTTCTCCTCAGACTCTTTCGAACTGTATCTCCTGTCGTTGTCCGTTAGGCAAATATCTCACACCTTCACCCGCTCCCACTTCGAAATCTCGCCAGCGGTAGAGACCAAGTGGATTCTTCTTATGGATTCCTTGACGAGAGTCAGACTCTTCTCGCACGTACACGTTTTATGTGAACGAATTACCATTTCCGAGTCGATGGAGATAGAGAGATTTTTTTGAACATGAGGTATCTCATCAATGTCCCCCAAATTTCTCAACTACAACAATAAAGTGAGAATTAGAACTGGCGACTTATGACATAGCATACTTGACTCTGCATTTCTGTAATTGACTTCTTCGACAGAGATCTCTGTGGCCATCGAACAATTGTCATTTAAAGGTTTCGATTCTCATAGGCATCACCTCCGAGGCATTGTCAAAGAGTTTTTGCAGTTCTGAATTTTTCTCTTGCATTTCTTCCACGTACTTCTCCAGATCGTTTTGACCCTGTTCTTTAGATTTGGATACATCTTCAAGAATTTCCCTTTCTCTGGCATTCAAAACTTCTCGGAGAATCGTGAATTTCTTCCTTACGCTGTTGCTAAGCAAGTGACCTGTGATGAAAAGAGTTAGTCATTTCGACTAGCAGGTCAACCTTCACAAACTTACAGGTCTCGCTATGTTGATACAAAAGTTGTCTGGCTTCGCTCTGATTCAGTTCAATGCTTTCAATCACCTTACAACAGCATCAAACACTGACTGAAAGAAAAGAAGATTGGTCACATTTTGAATTTCGGTAAGTAGATCGGATCGGAGACGCTGGATCTCTTCCGCATCTAGTTGTTGATCTGTTCTGGCTCTTGTGGAGCTTTCTCTTCCTCCAAGAACTGTACAACCCTGATGTTACCTTCTACCTTCGCAAAGATCGCTACATCCACTCAATTTGTCTTCAGTCCTCACCTGTCGGCATTGCGGTCACCTTTTTTTAAAGTTACATTTTTTAACTTTTACACGTCTGTACCGGGCCCGGTGCCGATCAGTGTCCGATCACACTCAGAGACTAGCGAACTCAGATTGCCTCGGACTCAGGCATGATTCACTGAAGCAACTTGGCAAGTTGACGCGTGGATAGGAGGCAAACTGAGTCTGTTATGCCGCCGAAGCACGGTGGAGGACACTTTAGTGCAGCCGCTGGGACTGGACTCCGGGAGCTGTTCTCCTGCCAGGCTGGCCCGTTGCGACATCTCAGCTTGGCAGCCAGCCAGAGAAGATTGTCGTCCCCACGTCTGAAGAACTCATTGTTCAACACTTCCAAAAACAAATTAAAAACATTTGATGCCATGAAAGGAGGTGGGGTAATCACAAGAACCCCAAGGGTCGATAATAAAAAACCTACGAGATAAGGGGTAGTAGTTTATCCGAGTGCAGGTAGCACGCCGGTGGGTGATAGAACACAGGGGTGGGTCAGATTGATGAAGAGGATGTAGTACTGGGTACTTAGGACCGCAATTGAGACTAGAGGATAGGGGTGTCATTACGTATAGGTGGGGTGGGTGCAAATTTGGGGCGGTACCTCAAGGTGGGTGGTGGTGTTGCGAAGAGACGCGAGGGGTGGCATGGCGGTAAGCTACGCCACCTTTGGCGATGAGGGGATGGGGAGTAGGAGGAGAGAGACAAGAATGGAGGGGTATAAAGTCTTCCTGGTCTTTGGAGGGATGCTAGCTCTTGTTGCCTTTGGGATTGTTGCCCAGAGCTCTTCGTTGAGCAGAGCCCGACGAGTTGCCCTCAAGGAGGAGATCAACAACTACTCTGATTGGCTCAAGACCCTCAGTGGATCGAAGGAGGCCCCAGCTTCGTATACAGGAATTGAGGATGAGCATGATGCCGACTTCGAGTCCCAGAGCGTCAAGCATAGTGGCATTTCATATCTCCTGCCAGGTGCTTTGCCCCAGAGCGAGGATATCGCAAAACTTCAAGGAGCAGATTTCGCCAATGACATTGTGAGTGAAACAAATCATGTGAGTTAGTGAATAGATGACATTTTTATGCAGAATCAACCGGACACGTCATCTGTGAATTCCCAGTCACCAATTGATAGCGTTCCACAACTCTTCGAGAAGTTCAAGACTGAGGTTTCTCAGGAGAGAGTTCTGTACAAGGACCTCAAGAGCATTATGGATGCACACAAGCTTCCGAATCCTGAGTCACTTGTCGTCAAAGTTGCCGAGAGAGGTCCTCCAGGAGCTCCTGGGCCCCGCGGTCCCCGCGGCTTGCCTGGAGACGAAGGGGATCAAGGCCCCACTGGTCCTCCTGGGCCCCCTGGCGACGTCGGTCCTCGTGGTGTTCGTGGAGTCATCGGTGAGACTGGACTGAAAGGATTTCCGGGACCTCAGGGAAAACGTGGGTTTGAGGGACGCATTGGCAAGCGAGGACCGGTTGTACTTGTCTTTTGTTGTGCTGCTTCCGTTTGACTGGTGCTGATAGATGGGCTCCCCCGGAATTGACGGTCCTAAGGGCAGCCCAGGTCTACAAGGAGATCCTGGTCCTCCTGGTGTTCAGGTAGCCTCTGTATATATTCACCCATCTCTTCTTACCGAACGCGCTTCTTTCGTGCAGGGCGACAATGGACCTAGGGGGTCTCAGGGCCCTCAGGGACCTCCAGGAAAGCCAGGTGCAAGTGGCCCATACAAGTATAAGTGGGTGATGGAATGAAATGCTGGTTTTTGTATATTCTCAATGAACATTGGCACGAAGCAAAGAACTGGGCATCTAATTTGTATTATGGTGTATCTTGTTCGTTCATTTTACTTATGTCACGCAGCTTATTACCTGTGTAGAGTTTAATCACTGGGATCACTTCAAAAAGAAATATTTGGTGTACCTCTGGTTTCCATCGAAACCTTTTTGAACGCTTCTTTTGCCAACTCATAATACTCTTGACGGATTTCAAATTCTTGGTGGGGTGGTTCTTTCGCATCAACAGTATTTTCTGTACTTTCTTTTGATGGAAAATCTATGTCTATCCAAGACTTTGAACCCACGTATGATGAAATGCCATTGGTCCTCCGCTCATTATCTTCGTTGAAAAATTTGATAGCTGCCTCTTGAAGGTCAGGCATGCCCATGAAGATATTAAGCCATCTCTCATTTTCTTCTATTTCATCTCTGATTTCTTGTGCATCGCTTTCATCAAAAGTGAGATCCATTAGATCTAGATCCCTTTGATCTATATTCAATGATGTGATGTTGCCCATTTTCCTGGTCCGATCAAAAGCTTCTTCAACAGCATCCCAAGTCTATCAGTCAGGTCACGCCTGTAAATACAACAAGGAAAATTTACCTCTCGCAAAAAATGAGGGGAGTCCATCTGACAGATCGCTTCCCAAGTCTGCAAGTGGTGCGGGCTCAATTTGCTCCTAACAGCAGATCAACAGAGTCATTAGAGTACTTTTTGTTTTTGTTCTTCGTCAATGTAAGGATTGGCTGAGTCTCCCAGATCCGGGAAATCCTGCTCTGACGTCAAGGATGTTACATGCTCTAAGAATATGCGGACACCTTGGTTAGATTTTCGCAGGCAGATTTGAACGCAGGAAGATTTTTCGATATATTTTGGAACGATTCTTCACAAGTGAGATAGTATGCCTGATATGCATACAAGAATCAAAACCAATTCGAGATTCATCAAATTCTTTGCCTGACGTATTCGATCCTCGTCGTTCAGCACATTTTTTCCTTCAATTGATTCGAGGTATTTCCTGTTGGAACTTTTGTAAAGTATCAGCCAGAAGTCCAAAGACATACTTATTCTGAGCACGTTTCCATGCTAACTGTGCATAGACACTGCTTGATTCTTCAACTTCTTTCTCATCTGGATCATTGTTAGTTTTGACTAAGCTTGGTAACACCTTCCTATTTCCAGTTTTTCCAGGACGCGAATGATGGAGAAATTTTTGATACCAAGAAATTCAAGGCTATGTTCATTATCAAGCTTTTGGAGTTGTCGTCCATTGCAAAGAAGGATCTGTTTCTTAATGTCGTATCCCCTTGCTTGGTCTGCTATGGAAAGGTTGCTGTAATTGTATCTGTAGTAAGCTTCGTGCTCCCAGATCGTGTATTTCAATTGTCTCAACTGGCATTGTACATCTAGTCGCAAGAGATAATGACATCCGATACTACTTTTGATGATGATGTCTACTTGAACTGGCATTTGCTTGTAATTCAACACGTAGTCAGGAAGGAGCTCAGGTCTTGCGCCGGGCTTTCCGATATCTACAAGATGACTGGTCTTTTTCCAGCGTTCTACCTTTGGAACAATTTTGACCTGATCATTTGATGCCAATCCCAACCTTCGATTGCCTTCTGGCGTAGGATATTTACGATCTAATTCTTCTAAGGTCCAGATTTTCCTGTAGCCGATCTTTGCTCTTTCAGGGTTTTGTGCACGTGCATTTTCAGCGTTCATAAGCTTCAATAGGTTTGTGGTATCGAGTTCACCCAATGCAGTTTCTAAGCCTCCTTCAATAAGTTTTCGCTGAGCAATCTCAACATCGTGCATAGCCCTGTGCTTCTTTCTTTTCAGCTCCTTGAGATTCAAGTGTGGGAGCACGTCCCTTTTCGTTTCTTCTTCCAAATTACAGACAGTTATGGTATCGTTGCCGTATCTATCGTCAAACAAACCCAGCGTTTTCAAGGGTCTCTTTTTGACAGGATCTGGCTCCGGCACTTTCTGCTCGTGCATCAGCTCCTCTTGCAATTGTTGTACAGACTCATGGTTTGACGAGGAGTATGCGCTACTGTCGATCGAGGACGCCTTAACACAAACCAGCAAGATAACGAGCAAGAAACTCACATACGCTTTTCTTGTGCTCATATCATCCCTCAAGGGAGGGCTCACTGCCCTCTTCTCCCCTTGGTTAGCATCGTCGATGCGCCCATTGAAGCGATCTGCTCGACACTTGCGCGACCTGCCCGGGCCCGGCCGGGGAGCAAGCGCCCGACAGTTGACTGTGAGTGAACTAAAGCACCAACCCTACCCCTCAACTTTCAACCCCTCATACTCCACCTACCCTCTACCCACAAATTTGTATTGGAATGTACCCCTTCCTGGATCTCCCCACTCTTTATCTTCAACCTACGGTAGTACCCGGGAGGGCCGGGGGCTTTCTAGTGAGGGCCCGGCTCGCCTGTCACGAGGAATGAGGTACAGGTCCTTCTTCTGCTAAGTGAGAGTCTAAGTGTAGAAAGCAAACCTCTCACCATCCCCCTCTATTCTCAAACTGCCAAAGGCAACCCAAACCCCTGATAGCAAAAACCTCAGCCTGGCTCCATGCCATGAGCGATGAGCCTCTTGTTGGCGGGACGAGAAGATTAAAGACGCTGATGCCGTCGGGTTGATGGGATCGTCACAGGCTAGTAGCCATTGCGCAAAAGCCCTATACGGCTTGTTGATGCTGACAACAGCTGCAACTAGCTTGGCTCAGATCTCTTTCTGCAATGGGAACACGCTTCCAAATGGTAGTACAGCACTCTGCATTGAGCCAAGCTTGGTCCCAATGGCTGGTGGAGCAGTTATTACGATGAAAGGGCTGAGCAATGCAGTATTTTCAAGTTGGACTGCTGAATGTAGTCACATGGAAAAGTGGAAGTGTATGGTAGGATACAGCGAAAGCTCTGGCGCTGAAAGTATCCCTCTCTTATCGATGAATTGCGAGAAAGGATTTGCCCAGTGTGTATCTCCGGGCAGAAAGACAACTGGAGATGTTCCATTCTATCTTCAGTTCATGGATGCTGATACTTTGTCAATGCTCCCAACCCCAGCTGCAGGAACTCTCTACCTCGCATACTTCGGTATAAAATTCTATTGTTGCTTTCATCCATTATGGTGACGATTCCTGTAGGAATCAGTAAAATGAAGCCAATATCAGGCATCAGTGGCATGCAGCCAACTGTAACGCTCACTCTTCTCAATGCAAAGAATGTCACTCAGTTTCAGTGTAAATTTGTTCCCTTTGGCAGTGGATGGCTTGACCCCTCCATACACCCTCTGATCATTGCAGACTACAAGGGAGCTGGACAAATTGGCTGCAGGGTTCCGGATAGTATTTTGCTTTTATCCCCCCAATTTCAAATAGCGCAGGTATTGATCAATCCTCACATGCTCGCTTGGCAAATACGCTTCTGAAAGTTGTTGTTCAGGTCCAAATTCTTGTCACCGAACTGCTCACAGGAAGCACAGCGACCTCTTACAATACCACATACACGGATTCACAGTGGACTTTCTCTCTTTACAGAGCTTTCAATATAACCGGAGCAAATCTCTTGCTTGCTCCATATTCAGGAGGGACTAATATTTACGTGTACGGCCAGGTATGCGATTGATAAGAAATGATCTTCTGTTGACATTTTATAAAGGGATTCTTCTCATTTCCAGGATTATCATGCCGATTGAAGTGGTGTCTCGACTACAATGTAGAAAGCACGTGTCAGACCACGTTGTTTGGAAGCGCTTTGTACATGAATCATACAACAATCAAATGTGTCACAGGATCGTTCTTCCCAGGCGATCAAGACTGCAATACTCAAGTAAGCTTGAAACTTTTGATCTTTATTGACCTGAGTGTTGAACTTGCCTTACAGTGCTTGTCTGGTGGATTGCAAGGAGGATATAGGGAATTTCCAGCTGTTTCGGATTTGAATTACAGGAAGAGTGACATAATCCAATGCTGCGGAATCACGTGCTGTACAGAACAAGCCAGACTTCAGATAGCATTGGATGGTGTACAATATCTTCCCACTTCAGATGCCGTCAATGCACCCAAATACGTTTTGCAGCAGAATGCACCTGAAGTTTTCATCACTATGTACATTGAACCTGTCATTTCTCGAATTTTTCCTCCAGCAGGCCCTTTACAGGGACAAGTAGAAGTTACAATATTTGGCTACAATTTTCATTCAGCCTCCCTGGATCTTGCAAGAAACTTAACGATTTGCAAATTTCGAAATTATCAGGTAGAACAGGGAAATCCAGTTTGGACTCTGGTACCTGCAAAGTTCTTGAGTGAGACGGAAATCATTTGCACATCCCCGTCTTCATACCATGCTACCAATGAGAGTGTCGGCCTTTCTATCAACTCTCAAGATTTTGTGTCCAACGTCAACGTCAGATATGCTTATTTTTCAGTGACTGAGATTATTCCTTCTTTTGGCGGCTGGTCAGGAGGAACAGATGTTTTGGTCAAGGGATACAATCTTGCAAGTTTTGAAGGCGAAGTACACCGGAAGTACACATGCAAATTTTTCAATCAAAACATCTCAAAGGTAGTGACAGCCTCTATCACAAATTCAGGGTTTTTGAGATGTTCTACACCACCATTCTCTTTGGGGTTGGTAAACTTCAGCTTGGCTCTGTATCAGGATCAATATTCTCGTAGCTCTCATGTGTTTCAGTTTCAATCGGAGGCTTACATTTTTGCAGTGAGCCCTTCGAGTGGACCAATGGTTGGTGGTTATCCTGTTTCACTGTATGGCGCTAATTTTTTCAATTCTACATATTTAGCGTGCGAATTCAAGATAGGTACAATATCCGATGTAACCACAGCTGGACACTTCCTCAGTTCGTCTCAAATCTTTTGCATTGTGCCTTCGAGTTATAGCTCTGGAGTATCGCGTATTTTTGTTTTGAATAATGGACAGCAAACAAGTGCAACTTATTCCGAATTCACTTATTTTTCAGTTCTGAACATCGTTCCAGTGGGTGGCCCAACAAGCGGCAATACGATAGTGCGAGTTACTTTATCAGCACAAACGGATAGAGCGTGGTGCAAGTTTGGTTCGCATACTGTTGAAGCTGCCCTTGTTCACCTAACGAATCAGTCGAATTCAACTGGCTCTGGAAATGTCTGCTTCAACAACAATACAAGTCTATATTCTCTTTCATCGAATTCATCAAGACAATGCTGGAATTATACAGTATTGCGCTTGTATGTGCATAATGATTCTAAGTGTACACATAATTTCGAGGGCAATCTAACGATAAAAGTTTCAAATGATACTTGTTACCAAACATCGAACGACACTTTTATCCGTCTTGTACAGAAAAATCTTTCTCACATTTATTTGCACAGTTCTTGTAATCAGAACTGTATGATTTGCAACAATTCTAACGTCTTTGCTTTGGAGACTTGTGAATATGGTTTACCAGTGTTATGTGTTCCTGAGCAATCTTGTTTTATACAATTTTTCGTTGATCAATTGGTGAATTGTACTTCATTCAATCAAGATACCAGCGGTACATGCACAAATGCTTCAACTGGACCAAGTGCTGTAATTGAGTGTGCTACATTGAGCACAATGAGCTCAAATGTGCTTGGCGAAGAAGTTTATTTCAGCGTGTCGCTAAACAATCGAGATTTTGCGACATCAGATGTTTACAAAACTTTTACCTTCTTTCCCGAAGTGGTCTTACAGAAGCTGCTTCCTGAAAGTGGACCCAACAGAGGGGGCACAAGTGTCACAATGATTGGTCTCAATTTCTTTACAGCATGCCGGACAGGTTTAGATCCCTTGACGGGGCAATGCTACAAATGCAGCGATGTTGGTTTGTACACCTGGACTTCATTGTCAAGCTGCACTGTAGTTATCCCCGGTAGTACAGCACGGGCCAACTTTTCATGGGCCAGCCTTCGAAAGTGCGGATTGCCGTGTCAGACTGGAGTGGATGACAAAAATTCATTCAGTGGAGATGGAGCAATTTATTGCAGGTTTGGAAGCATTGATGCGGTTGCTTGGTATTTGACTCCAACACGAATGAAATGTACCTCTCCCAGGAATCCAAAGACCTCACTTAACAACCGCCTGTTGAGCCAAGTAAGTTTCAACAACCAGCAATTCACAAGTCAAATTCTATACTTCAGCTACTTTGAAATATTAAGCTTGTCTCCATCCGTTGGCACTGGTTATGGCGGGACTGTGATTTCAGTATTCGGATACAATCTGTTCACAGGCTCACGGGGTGGTCAGGAAGTTCAATGCCTTTTCTGGATTGACATACTGATGATTGGATCATATGACATGGTTAATGACTGCGTATATTGCCCTTCTCCTGAACAACCAGCAGAATTGCTGAACAATGGACAGAATACACTTCAATTTTCAGTAACTCTGAATAGATATATTCTTGATCAATACTCCGATAATCAACTTACGTTTCAATACGTTCCTGCAGAGATCGCTACAATAATCAGTCCTTTTCGAGGACCTATGAATGGGGGGATGACTGTGTATCTCGGTTTGCCCGCAAGCTCACAAAGAATTCCTGATCTTCTGCACAAATCGTATCCATATCAGTATCAACACTACTTTGCTCAGTCTTTCATTAATTACTCATGGCCAGAGCCCAGAAGTGCTTGCCTAGGCCAAGTAACCGATGTCAACGATCCGGCCTTGCATGTAACTGCGACTCAATGCGTGGGAGCCGTTGCCAAGTTGAATCTTGACAACAGCACGTGGCTTTCATTCTCGCTTCCTGCTTATGCTTCACCAGCAACTGTAAATGTAGAAATGTCTGTGAATGGGTATTTGCAGAATCATTTCAACCCGACAGCGCAATTTACTCAACAAGCCTACTGCAATACACAGATAAATCAATGCGTGCAAGATAATCAAATGAAGGTTTGCAAATCCAATATAGATTGTGGTGGATTGAAATTCTACTACTGGGGTATCTTAAGTTTGTTTCCAGTCGCCTTCGATGTTGTAGGAGGTCAGATTCTGAGCCTGAGTGGTGACAACTTTCCACATCCTGAGGATCTTCCCAGCAAGTGTTTCTTTTTCGATGCGCAGCATGTCAAGTATGCCGAGGCTGTTACCAATGTCACGGAGTCTAGTTGCACTCCCTGCCCAGCTAGGAATGTTCTTGGTGTGTGTGTTGTAAGCCGATTTTGTAAAGAAACGAAATGCACGGTTCCTCCATCCCCCACGGGAGAGCCGATGGTGGTCTATGTTGAACTCTCGTTTGGAGCTTCGTATCCGTTGACACAACAGGGAAAATCAATATGGTATTATAAATCTGCACAAATTACAAGTATCGACATTACAGCTGGCCCCTCGTATGGAGGTACGCTCATCATAATCAATGGAACAAACTTTGTTAATTCTTCTGGTCTTTACTGTCAGTTTAGCACAAGCAACCTTTTTTCTTTTGCGAACCCCAATTCGAATGCTTCATTCATCAGCAATACAAGTTTGCTATGTGTCGTTCCTCCATGCGATGTCTTAGCAATCGCATCGAAGGACAAGTCAACGTGCATGTCATGCTCTCGTTGTGAGGTAGATGTGTATGTAACAATCAATTCAAGGGACTTCATTGCTGGCAGTTCAAAGTTTTTGTACTGGGACAACCCTATCATTGACTCCATCTTTCCATTAAGGTCTCCAGTTCACAGCCAGGCCAAAATTCCTGTCACTCTTACCGGTCAAAACTTTGCAAACGTAGGAGCTCAGAACAAAGTTGGATACGGACTGAGTTGTAAATTTGGAAAATTGATAGTCAAAGCGCAATATGATGCTCATTGTGATTTCTCACTTCCTGTCTGTAGAAATATTACATGCCTTCCTCCCACATACAGTCAATCAGGATATGTTGACGTTTCCGTTAGTCTTGACACACAGCAATTTACGGTTCCAACGAGAGGAAAATTCTCATATTTTAATGTTTCAAGTTTGAGACCTCAATACTTGCCAACTGGCACAAACACGAGTGTCCACATTTATGGCACTTACCTTGACCATGGACAGGGTTACTCAATAAAATTTTCCAGCATTAGTTATGTGAAGTATGAGACTTGTTCTCCATTGAATGACATATCGATCCTATGTTCGGTACCTCCCTTGGAAAGCTTGGGATATTCAGTTGAAATTTCTCTGAGCTCAAGTGAGATCTTATTTGCAGATAGAGACTTCACATCGCAGAATCTATCTGTAACCACTTACACTCCTCCAGATGTGTATGCCGTCAAACCCAGCAAAGGTTTGGCTACCAATATTGTGAGTGTCACTCTCACAGGCAGAGGCTTCGTTAAGACAGACCTCATGATATGCAAATTCGGACAACTTCTGTCAAGTCCCGTTATATATGTCGATAATCAGACCTTGATTTGTAATTCTGTCCCTCAGTTCGGGCCTGTTGTGGTGTCGATAGCTTTGAATGGACAAGACTTTGCGACATCCAGTGCAACCTTCATAAATTATAAGACTCCTGTGATTTCTGCACTTTCACCATCTGCCATTCCAGTGGGATATTCAGGAATTGTGACGATATTTGGAGATTATTTTGAGAAGTTCAGAACTTTGGCCTGTGGCTTCAGGTTTTCACAGGTTTTGTATACGCAAGATGCAATTTACACAAATAGCACTTTTATCACTTGTCAAATCCCTGTAGTGCATGATGCAGGATTGTTCGATTTCACCGTGTCCAATGATGGTCAGCTTCAATCCAACACAAAGATTACTTTGAATGTATATGGGATATCTGGAATTTACCCCATCAGTAGTACAAGAACGGGGGGCTCCATTGTGACTGTTCAAGGCGAATATTTTTCACAATCTTCTCCCGTTCTATGCAGATTTGTTGCTCAACCAGGACTGGACCTTCACAATTCGCAAAAGAATACCATTTATGACTTGTTAGTGATCTCAGGTGGGGCGAATTTGACAGATGGAGTGTTTCCTTTGAAGATGTCGAAATGCTCAGAAACGGCAAGTGTGGTCTATGATATCATCATAGTCAATACCTCCTTGACTTACATCGATGGCACCTATGACTTTCTAGTGACCTGCGACTCTCCATGCGCTGGCCAAGGGCTCCTGGCGACGTACACGGTATTGCAAAGCAAAATAGTGTTGACGACTATTGTGAATCGAGGCTCCGGTTACACATCCACCAACCCTCCATCACTTTATCTGAGCGAATGTGGAGCTCAACCTCAAGGAGAAGTTTGCATGAGTGCGAAGTTCGAAGTGCTTGTTGGTTCAACTTGCAGCGAAGTTGGTTGCTGTAACCAAAACGTGGTCGGATACTACTCTGTATTGCATGGCAGCGTTGTTTCTGCCGAGGTCACGTATGGTGGGATTGGATTCAATCATTTAAACCCCCCGGAATTCAGCCCCAACGGTTGCGATGGATATGGAAATTCAGTTGGCTGCAAGTCCTGTATGTTTCAGAATCAGACCTATGAAGGAAGGTACTGCACAGTAGACAATGACTGTAGCACAAATGCGACTTGTGAATATGGTGTAAAATTTCAGGTCTTTGTAGCAAACGTTACTGTATCAGAAGGTATATCGAAAACGATGGCACTTTGCAGAATCCCAGCAGTCTCTTGGCCTCCTGTACTCTCTGGTTTTCAGCAAGTCCAGCTTCCACAATTGCTCTTCAATGGATTCGCGAAAATTTTTGTCAGTGTGAGATTTTCTCCTAAGATTCCCTTTACTCATGATTCAGCTGTTTTTTTCGTTTACGATGATCCAATGATACATTCTGTCTTGCCGAACAGTGCTCCTTCGAGAGGTGGAACAGTTGCTACCATTTCGGGGACGAACTTTAAATATGAGCAAAACATTTTTACCGTGAATTATCCTTGTACCAGGGCACAGGCACCTGTAGCTTGTGATTTCTCCACTGGATACGATGCTGTACCTGCAAGTGTTGAGGTTTTCTGTAGGTGGCACGAACGATTGCCGTCTGCTTATGGTACATTCGTAGATTCTTCGACTGTGTTGTGTAAAACACCGCGGGTTTGCTTTGAAGGAAGTACTATGTCTGGATGCGAAGATTGCGTAACAGAGGGTTGCTTGGAACCATCCTTACCTTACTCTGTAAGTCTTCCAACAGATTCGACCATTTCCTTCCAGTTGTCATCGGACAATCAAATATTCGTCATCGGAGATGCAGAACTTTTTGTCTATTCAATCACTTCTTTCGTCCCATTTGGTGGTGTGTACAATGGAGGTACTCATGTTACGATATCAGGGTTGAACTTTGACAGAGGTGGCCAGCTTCCATACAACGCTTACTGCAAGTTTTCACGAGTGGTTGTGCCCGCACAATTCATTCCACAAGAACAACTGATCATATGCATCTCACAGCCTCTCCTGGACATCTACACGAACCTTGAAATCAATCTGGGCATCAATGTCAGTGACGACTCGCTTTGGACAGATGACAGACAGTATTTCTTCATGTACACCGCCTATCCAAATCCCCTGGAAATTCTACCTGATTCTGGATCGTTTCATGGTACCCAACCTATTTCTTTCAGCGTCCCACGACCATTGCAATTTAACAATTTTCGGTTCAAATCATTCTCATTCAATACGTTTCTTGAAGGAGTCGAAGTACACTTGATTGTAACAGGAGAAAGCTCTACGGATCCGAGACTAAACGGGCAGTTAGTTGCTCTTCGCCATCTGTTGGCTATGGAAATGAATTTGGAGCTGTGCATGAAGAGAGATTCCTGCAATGGCAATTTAATTTGTATTAGAGAATGTAAGAAGCATACATTGTATTGTTCGATTGAAAACCTTTGCTATGGAAATGCAACTTGTTCATGTCGTATTCCGGATGTCAACGCTCAAGAACAAATTATCCCCTCTGATATTCAATTTGGGGCTGTTTCTTCTATCAACAATTCTGCATTTGTATTACCTGTTCGTGTTGAACCAGTAACTTCTGTCACTGAGGTTGAAAGAGCACTGCTCAAAATTTTTCAGGCCTCTCAAATTTATTCCGACCTGAAGAACAACGCAATAAATTATTACTTTTTCCAATCCATGGGATACCCTGATTTCTGCACCGTTGGGTCAAATAATGTCAAGTCTTGTCTCAATTTTCAAATCACTGTTTCTCCATTTTCGTACATGTACTATTCAGAATATGGAACATTCGCCCAGTTTGGAAGTTTGCTCACAGCGGGTTGGGTTGCAAATAACAGCCTGATGCAAGCCAATGTTGCCCAATCATCTTCAAGCATCTCTCCCACAGTCAGGCTTCGATTCTCGATAAATGGACAGCAATTCAGTCAGAACTCTATTTCGTTCTTTTACTATACAGTGAGAGAAATTTCACCATTTGGAATTCCGATCCGCTTCAAGTTTTCATTCCAATCTATTTCAAATGGTGATACTCAAGTATTGATTGCTTGCCCGAATTCAACAAGTACATGTCGTGAAACCTTTGTGAGGCAGTTCAACTCTCTTGCTACTATCACAGTTTACGGAAACAATTTTGTGAACACAACCTATTCGTCTCAGTCAGCTCCAAAATGCCGGTACGGTTATCTTCAAGACAACATGCCAGATGTTCTAGGCAGTCAGCTTGTAAGTTCTGTTGTAGTGCCGGTTGTTAATGTCAACTATCAACAAGGTTATGTAGAGTGCATTCAACCGACAGTTTTCAACCTGAACACTGCATTCAACATGTCGATGGGCGCTTACGCGATTCGAGTCGAGGTTGCCCTCAACGGCCGCGATTTCAGTTTCAGCTCTCTGAGTGCGGGGGGTCTAACAGGTCTGACCTTGTTCCTGGAGCCACAGCTGACATCTATGTCTCCCTACTTCGGTCCAATCACAGGCAACACTCTCATCACTGTTATCGGTCAAGGGTTTCAGGTAGAAGCGTCACGAAGAACACCATCAACAAGCTTTTGTTTGTTTGACGTTTATGGGTCTTTAGCTTCGGCTCCCCCTTGGGCTGTCACAGCAGCTACAGTCATCGACAGTTCTACAATTATCTGCCGTTCTCCTCTACTTAGTAAGAATGGATATGGTTACACTCAGGTGGTTCAACTGCTTCCACCACAGCAGATCTATGTCTATGTTACTTTTGACAACTTTCATTGGCACACTGATCCTATCAAGAGCGCAGAGAATGCATTCTCCTTCTTTGATTTGCAGTATATCATTCCCAATCTTGCTGCAATTCAATACTCTGCCCAGTCAACCACAACCCTGACTTTCAGTGTCGGCAATTTTCTGCTATCGAATTTGAACGGGTATTGCTGGTGGAGAGTACCGCAAAGCACCCTAGATTCTTCGTTTGTCACGGTTGCAACGCCTATTGGGGGAAACACATACCAATGTCAGATTCCGGATTGGAGCAAAATACAATTGAACGGACAATCAGCCGCTTCTTTGATCCCTTGCACCGGAAAGGACATCAACGCCTCACTAGCCACTTGTAACTCCGATGGCAGTCTGACTGTTCCTTTCGGTGTTGCTTTCCAAGATGCCAAAAGTACGATAACAGAATCTTCTTTCAACTTTGATCAAGAATTTACATTTTACTCCACACCTCATTTCAACGATTATTTACCCAAGCTAGGTGACACAAATGGAGGTACAGTGATCCAAATATATGGAGACAATTTTGTAAACTCCAATCAAATACAATGCAAATTTGTCTTTAAGTCAATCCAACAGACTGCTACCTCAGTTCTATTCATTTCAAGTAAATTGATGGAATGTGTCACCCCCCCTGAGTTGAACTCCAAGGAAGTCACATTATATATTACCTTCAACGGTGCTGAACAAATCTCTTGTAATACTTCTTCCATCTGCAAATTTTGGCATCCGTACTACAACGCAGAGAAATCTTGCTGTTCATGGAATGGAAATCAAATTGATACGTTCAGTTACTCTCCGAGGCCAACTGTGAGTGCCTTGCAGCCGAATGCAGCACCCTCCCTTGGTGACACCGACATCAAGATCATTGGGAACAATATCATAACCGGTGTGAACGGAATCGTCTATGCATGCCTGATAGATTCAAATTATGTCCCTGGAGTATTCCATGCAGAGGGTGGGCTTCAATTCATGACATGCCTCACATTGCCAAACATGAGAATCAGCAACCTGGAAGTTCGAGTAAGTTTGAATGGTTTTGAATGGTCGGACAGCTTTCAAATTTTGAGTGTGTACAAGCCATTGCGACTATTCAGTGTAAGCCCTGCCTTCACTCTCTGGGATAATCCAATACAGGAAGTTACTCTTGTCGGAGTCAATTTCGTAGTACCCAGTGCGCAAGTTGGAAGCATTCTTGTGCGATTTGCCGAATTTGACACTTCAGTTCAACCTCCGATTGTAAGATGGAAAAAAGATCTTTCTCCTGCTCGCTATGGCAATGCAATAGCTGATGTGTATGAGCCTTCCTTAGCCGGAGGAATTCTTACCGATGTCATCACTGTCTCTCCACCAAAACGCACCCCTTGTAGTCAGGTAGGAGCCTTATATTGCGAAGCTGGAGTGGTTCAAATTTTTGTGAGTCAAAACGAGGGAAATGATTGGACCTGGGAAACTGTAGATTTTGCCTACATATTACGTCCAAATTCTAAACAGCAATGCTTTGGTGAAGTTACTGGAGCGAACCCTACCTGTGCGTTTGCAGCTATAGAATCTCAGGGTAAAGTTGTTTTCTTGGACCAGCCGTGGAATGTTAGGGGAACCTGTGAGCTGGGAAGTGACAGCATCTCGGGACAAGGAGCCACTACCGGGCGATGCGTGTGTACGTCAAGTGATTGCAGTACTGGAGCCTACGATTGTGGTGATCGCACTGGAGACCTGACGTTGGGCTGCTCTATCAAGGCTGCCATCACCCATATGGAACCCAGGAGTGGTCCACATGTTGGGGGAACCAAAGTGACGATCCGAGGTTTCAAAATTAACAACGGCACAGGATACTTTTGCAAGTTTGGGACACAAATCGTGCAGGCATCATTGAATCTCTCCTATGGCCTTGTCGAATGTGCGTCTCCACCTTTAGACAAGAACGGAAGTGTTGAGGTAGAGATAACAATCAGTGGCGGATCTGGACAGATAGTGGATTCCAATGCGGAATGGACTGTGTCTCGAGGCTATCACTTGTTTCACTACTTTTTGACACCGACGATGGTTGGTTTGCAGCCTTCCATCGGCCCGGCAGATGGAGGCACCCTTGTGACAGTGACCGGAGGGTTGACTGACAAACTCATGGCGCTGGGGGTGACGTGGAGGTCTCTTGATGTAGACTCCTCAGGAGCTCCCCAATGCAAGGGCCAACAGATTGCAGGATTGTGCAATGGAATGTACGTCTATGGAAGTTACACCGACTATGGTCCCGTGACTCCTGGATTTGAATCATATTGCGTATATGAACCTCATTGTCGTTTTCAACTGGATTATGAGCATATCGGGATCAAGTGTAAGTTTTGTTCACTGACATTAAATTACTGCTTTGATTCAGTCAATGTTACGTTCCTCAAACCGAATGTTGTTCAATGTATAACCTCTCCAAATCAAATGTTGCAGAATGGAAGCGCTTTCTCTGACCTTATGAGAGTCTCACTCACTTTGAATGGCCAATTGTACATGGACATTCCAACTGCCTTTGTCGTCCATGCTTACAACAACATTTATCGTGTAGTTCCCGAAGCTGGTCCTCTGAGCGGAGGAACCTGGGTGACTTTATTTGGACAAGGATTCATTTCATCAAGTCTGACGGTATGCAAATTTGGAGTTACCGCAACTAGGTATGAGTACGTCAGTTCCAGTCTAATGCAATGCTTATCACCGCCGAGCGTACAGGAACAGAGTGTCAACATACAAATATCCTTTAATGGAATTCAGTTTGAACCATCCTCCAATATTCCCTCGTTCAGTTACATAATCTTATGGACAATCTCTCAGATATCTCCTGTATTCAGTGGTGAAACAGGAGGTTCATATGTCGAAGTTTTAGGTTCAAATTTTTTCAATACTACCTCAATATCATGTAAGTTCGGGACGACTGTTGTGCGGTACCCTGATGCTCAATTCATCTCATCCTCTCAAGTCACGTGTCTCCTCCCTCGACAGACATTGCCGCGCCCTCACTTTGTCACAGACAGAGCCTCATGCGACGGTACATACGTACAAGGAACACAAAGAAACGACAGTGGATGGTCAGTCTGTGCTGGTTGTGTCGAATGCTGCTCCTGTCCAAATTGTCCTAACTGTCAAGTCTGTATTTGCACAACAACTACTGGGTGTTGCACGTCGACATTGGCAAACGATACAAGACAGTTTTTCCGTGGATGTGCTCCAAACCCTCCCCTTGCACCGGGTACCCCTCGTTCGCTTTGTCTCAATCCAACGTACAAATGTGCATGGGTGGTCATCGATCCAACAACCAAGTACTTGACCTGTGCCTTGCAACCTTTTGCAGGAACTCTCTTGTTGCCGCCCCAACCTACAGACATTCTTTTCAATCCGAACACAACCTTTCTATTCCCTGACCTCGCTCTCCGACTGACAGTACCTTTCTTTCTTGCCTTGGATGGACAGACATGGACCTCAAGTTGCTTGCGCAATCCCGAGTCGAGTGTTCCTCCCTGTCCTACTGAGACTCAAGGATGGAATGGCACCTTTACTATTCTTGAGCAGTACAATGTAACAGCCTTTAAACCAAACGTAGCCCCGTTGACAGGTCAAACCGTGATCACCGTCTTTGGCGAAGGATTCGTGGCTTCGTCTTCCATCATATGTAAATTCGGATACAAGAACGGTGGAACCTTTGATCCTAACAACCCAACTGATGCAGCTGGCGTATTAGTAGGTGTGATAGCAAATGAAGTGCCTGGAACGTTTGTAGATTCGTTTTCAATCATTTGCTTTTCTCCCCCCTTGGATAAATTAGTCTACGAATATGTCAATCAAAATTCCATTGCAATACAGCCTGTCATCACCCTGGATGGTTCGCCGCAAGGCTACTCTACACCAAATCCGATGTTTTATTACACTCCACTATGGAAAGTGACGAACATTCTTCCCTCAGCTGTTCCAACTCTTGGAGGTTACTTGGTGACTGCCTTTGGGCCATATTTCCACTCTTCAACCAGTGTGATGTGCAAGTTTGGAGCGTATTATGCAACAGAAGTCTTTCAGGAGGGTACGCAAAAGATTGTTTGCCGAAGCCCATCAGTTCAGATCCAGATGAAAGTGAACTTCACAGTGACTGTAGATGGTGAAATTTGGAGTCAACCGTCGAACACGTCAATATTCTATTTTTATGGAGTGAGAAATGCATTGCCCTTTGGCGATAATGAATATGGTCAACTAGGATTTGGTGTCCGAGGACCAAGACCTTTCAGTGGCCTTATGTGCGTAGGAGGGAAATACGACGGGCTATACTGCCAGCATGCACTAGATTGCCCCAATGGAATCTGCTCCTTCGTGTCAAAAGACTTGAACCTAGAACCAAGATACCTAAGCCTTTTGTTTGGGCACAACGTGACCCATGGGGCCATGGGACAAACGCACACGATGTTGATTTCATCTGAAACATATTCTGATGTTTATGGCACGCAGCCAACTAAGGGTGTCCTCTATTCTTTTGGCGATAATCTGGTCGGCCAGCTAGGTTTCGGCTTTGCGGGGCCCTCCTATTTTCAATACAATTTTTCTGCACCATCAGCAGTCATTTGCGAGCCATCTGAGGTATACCTGCTAGACAGAAGAGTCGACAGCCGTGCAATTGTTGGTTTGCCCAGCAGCTGGCCAGCAGAATCTTGGATTGTTCCAACCTGCATCAAGTATCAGGACGTGAACACAAAGGGAGTTTGGTCCTCCATAGCGATAGTGCTTTTCAACCCGTTTTATTTGGAGCATGTCGAAAGGGTAGCAGCTGGAAGTTTTCATAGTCTCGCTCTTACCAGCCAAGGAAATGTGTATGCCTGGGGATGGAACAATTATGGACAGCTTGGAATGGGGTCTGCAGACATGCGCCCGAATATCCCTTATCCTTCTGAGGTCCTTTTTTTTGCTTCTTTGAATTCGAAAGTCATAAAACTTGCAGCTGGTTTCTCACATTCTGCTGCAGTCACATCGGGGGGAGTTTTGTACACCTGGGGTAATAACAAGTATGGGCAGTTGGGTCAAGGTGATTATCTCGCACGTCGCTTACCAACTGCTGTCTCGGGCTTCTATGATTCGAATGGAAGGGTTTTGCAAGTGTTTGATGTGGCATGTGGGCTATACCATTGTTTAGCGCTAAGTGAACAAGGGCTTGTGTGGAGCTTCGGTTTGAATTCCAGAGGACAGTTAGGCACTTGCGACTCTACCCCTGTTTTTGATGGCGAGAGCTTAGTTTGTAACAACCCAACCCCTCTGATGATAGACGCTGCTGTTTACTCCAGTCCATTTCCCCGTCAGGTCTTCTTTTCGCATGTTACAGATTACACAGGAGCTTTGATTGGTCAGCCTTACGTCGTTCAGATCCATGCAGGAGCATTTCACTCGATTGCAGTGACTATCAATTGTGCTCAGACGTTGAAATCTCTATCAGTCTCTTGTACTGCATATGATTTCTCGAATACCGATCTGTATGTTTGGGGGAATAACCGATATGGACAACTGGGGCTTGGTGTTAATTCAGATACAAGCTTCAAGAGCTTTCCAGCACTTGTGACAGCCCTACAAACCATCTCGTCAAGATGTAGATCCGGGCAGAGTAGTAACTGTATTGAAGCCCAAACATTCATGAAGGACGGAAAGCACGTAGTGAGTGCCGCGGGAGGGAGCTGGCACACGCTGGTATCTGTAGTACAACAAGAAGCCATTGGCTACAGGAGATCTTATGCCTCCATCAGCAGGGTGTACAGTATGGGTAACAATGATCAAGGACAGCTTGGACATGGCGACCGAAAAATCAGAAATACACCTACTGAGATCCAAACGAACAATGTCGAACTGCATGAACTCGGGGCGAACTACTACCAGTCTTTCTTCACAGTTGGCTGTCCTCCGTCTGACAGCAACGTATGCAATCACAATGGACAATGCTCAGAGCAAGGAATCTGCACCTGCTTCTCTGGATATCGCGGTGAAAGTTGTATGATTGAGTGCGATGGTGGAGCTAAGACCGTTTGTTCCTTGCATGGTAACACTACACTAGCAGAAATCATTAGCAGGTGGAGACAGAAGAATATCTTAGCAACTTCTGGTCATAGTCTGAAACGTAGACTGGATGCTGCAATGAAAAAGTATGTTTGTGTGATCCCTGGAGCTGTGGATTCAGTGTATCCGAGCTTAGCAATGTGCTCTGCTAAATGTGCTTCGCAAGGTGTATGTAAAGCAATTGATGTTACGATGATCACCAGCGAGCAAGTTCTGAATTTGCTGAATAGCATTGTTCAAGATTTTCCCACCATGAGTACCGCAGTGAATTTTGTGATTGAAGATTGGCCCATCTACCTCTTTGTGTCTGGTCAGAGCAGTTTGAAGTTCCCGTCCGAGGCTCGTGCGGCTGTCCTTGACAACTCTACCGTGGGTCCAAGTCAAGGATATTGGACCAGAAACGACATCATGCCAATGCTGCAGATGCTTCAGAACAGGTCCACGTGCTGGTCAAATTATAGCTGTGGCTATGGGCAATGTCCGATCATACCCGGAGTTACTCGAGTCACAGTCGGAGAGTCGAACTTTGATGTTGCACCTGGTTGTAGAGATGGGATGACTGCACAGGTTCACTTCAAGAAAAGAATAGAAGAGATCGATCAAGTGTGGAGTAATCTTGAAATGGCAAACCCTTCTTGTGATCCCATTGCGGTTGCAAACATGTATGGGCTCACGAAAGAGCAAGTGCAATACATCTGGGCCTCTTTCGAGACGAACCCTTCCAACGTCTCGAATGCAATGCTGTCTCAGCCCGAGAGTTACTTGAATGCTCCGATTGTCGACCCGGTCCTTGCTGTCTCGCAAGTCTGGAACGCGTTCGATGTTGCCTGTCAAAACTATTCTCTTTCCCAAATTGACGCTGGTAATGAGTGTAATTCTAACCTCTAGTTCTGACTTTGCCTTGCAGGTTGTATGCAAGATGGTACGTGTGTTTGTAGTTATGGATGGACTGGATCTGCCTGCAATGTCGAATGTAAGGGCGGGGCCAGCAATCCTTGCAGCAATCATGGAATATGCCGAACAGATGGGATGTGCATCTGCGACCGAGGATGGACTGGGGCCGACTGCTCCATAGAATGTGCAGGAGCGGCGGAGAATCCAAACCATTGGCCATGTCACCTGCACGGGAATTGTGAAGGATGGTTTATCAACCCTCAGACACAATTTCAGTATGGTCCTGTCGATGTTGGACAAGCAAAGTTCTTCACAAACGCCAAGGGATTGACGACCTTTGACGTGGGGACAAGCGTGGCGACAAACGGGTCGTGCCAATGTCATTATGGATTCCGAAACGCGATTGGAGACTACTCGTGTTCTGCTGAATGCCCAGGGATAGCTCTGGACTACGTAGCAGAGACTGGAGAATGTTACAACAACGGGATGTGTAATGCCACGGGACAGTGTCTGTGCTATCCCGGGTATAGGAATATTTCTTGCAACGTCGAATGCGTAGGAGGGCATCTACGTGACCCCGTGCTTGGGACGTTCTACTCGAACGAATGTACCGCTCAGCTCATCTGCGACGTGTACCCAGACTATGTCATCCAGAGCCGCAACGGGCCCATCAAGTGTAAGGATATGAACCCGTACGCGCTCGACTACAGCAGGGACTACAACCAGTCGGTCTCGGGGGTCTACCTTCGAGTTTTCAACGGCCTGTGTCAGTTCGAAGATCTGCCGTATCGGCTGGATCAGCGAGCAGCTCCTGTCCCCAGCTGCCCGTACGTCGACTGGTGCAACCCGAACATCTCCATCGCCCTGAGGAATGGCGTCTGCAGTCAGAGCGACTACTGCATCGAGCATCAGACTCAGACCAAGAACTTCGAGGGGCAGCCGGTCAACCTGACCTCCACCTTGAAGGATGCTTTGCTGGGCCCCCCACCCCAGGGATGTCCCAGTGTTGAATGCGCACAAATCTCCGCGTACATCGACAAGATGAAGTATCCCGCGAGCGACAATCGCTTCCAGTACCATGACTATGAACCTGACCTCGCCCCAAACCACTCTCCTCTGCTGGGCAAGTGCTACTGCCTTCCCGGATTCCGAGGAGCTAGTTGCAATCAGAGATGTCCGGGGGGAACATATGGAGGTGAAGACCTCAGCGGTCGGTTCAGATTCTTCCCTACAACCTTGGACAGAAAGGCGACAGACCAGCAGGTGTACGGCTTCGACGTCTTACGCGGATGGGACAGCACAGGCGATGGAGTGCCAGATGGGGTAGCGGGGCGAGGGTTGATCAACATTTGCTCAGGCAACGGCTTCTGCGAAGAGGACGCGACGTGCTCCTGCTTCTTGACCGATAAGGGCCCTCACACAAACGAGGTTTACGTGACTGGCTGGCGAGGGCTTGCGTGTGAAATTGAATGCCCGGGAGGAGCGCACTCGATCTGCAGTCGTCATGGCGTGTGCGACGACGTTGGCGAGTGCTCGTGCTTCAAAGGCTTCCGCAACAAGAGCTGTGAGGTGGCGTGTCTAGGGCAGAGGGACTGCAACCCAGCCACGGGCTGTGAGGGGGTCTGCAACTACGCAGGATCCTGTCAGGAGGACGGATCCTGCATCTGTGAGGCAGCGTTCAGAGGCAGCGCATGCGAGCTTGTGTGTCCTCCCTTCACTGGCTTGGCGTCAGACATCTGCAACTTGCGGGGAGTCTGCAATGCGGAGGGTGTGTGTAACTGCTACGTGTGGTACCAGGGAGTCGCGTGCGAGCAGATCGCGTCTTGGGTCATCGCAGTAGTCGTTCTCTTCACCTTGGCTCTCATTGCCGTCTCGGTACACCTTATCCGCAGGTGGCTGCACAACCGCATGCGCGCCCGACGACGAGCACGACGAGAACGGAGGAAAGTGAGGAGAACAGAAGCTGCTGTGAATAGAATGAAAGGCTACAAGGTCCCAATCCCCGACGACATGTCTATGCAGGCAAAGGGGATATGATTTACAGTACAGAATCATTCAGAGAAGACGCAAGCGAGAACAGAAGCATTCCAGGTAGAGATGAAGAGAATATTTCCCCAAGCGTGCGACTTACTTGGATGCACCTTCTCTGGTTGCGACCTAACGACGAAATGTAAATCAATTAAACAAATTCAAAATCTGACTTCACCTTTCGTGCCCGGCCGATCTGGGGTGATTGTAAAGAATATCAGTGATGGACAACGACTTCTGACAGGTCAACGTCTCAGGCTTCCACAGCTTGATCGTTCCATCCATAGAGGTTGAAATTAAAGAATATTCAGGTGACAATGACCTGACAGTCCATGGTCATCCGCATCGAAAGCAAGCAACAAACACACATGCTCAGGCCTGTCACTGCCGCATCGTGGGCGGTCACTGCTTGGACGACTTCGCCTATTGTCGGATCATGTTAGATGAGGTTGAGCGCATGTTTGAAACATGAAGAAGACCTGTCCCGTAATCCCACATCCATATCTTCCCGCGTGTATCGCTTGCATAGACAGCGATGAAGGTGTCTCTGCCACGATCAATCTGACAGCTCTGCACGTTGTTGAATTTCTCTGACTCTCCTTCAAGGCTCTGCAGGCATGGAAGTCACCTTATGTCTCCATTCTTACATCTCATTCACAAGTGTGCATCTTCCATCTTCAATGCTCCACATCCTGACCGTCCCATCGTCACCTCCCGAGATCACCTGGTCGCAATTCAAACGGCTCCTACTGGGGCTATATTAACCACTCTCTCTTGCTGCAGGACGTGAAGAGCAGCAACCCCACTGTAATGACTGGACGAGAGTCAGCTCCTGCTCCTACTCATGCTCATGCTCCTGCTCCTGCTCCTGCTCCTGCTCCTGCTCCTGCTCCTGCTGATGCTCCCCTCCCACCCGCCTGCCCTACTTTTTTCCTCCCCTATTTTTCTCCTCTGCCTCACCCACCCTTCGAGTCTGAGTAGAGGCAAGGCACCTTGTGGTCCCCATAACTATGGAACCACATCAGAGACAGCAGAAATCGGCCGGCCCTTACATCCCAGATGTTGATGGTTGTGTCGACGGACCCTGTGATGAGATGGACTTGATCCGAGTCATCTGGACTTGTCAAGGCGATGCTCCAGATGGGCCCTGAATGACCCGCGTACTCTCGATGAGCAGGAGAGCCTGGAGAGCTGTCGATCTGTTTCTCGAGATCTCACCACGTGAGCGAGGGCGAGGAGAGGGTCACCTTCCACAGCCGAGCCTTGCAGTCCAGTCCTCCAGCCACAACAAAGTCTCTCATGGCCGCCATGCACAAGATCGGCCCAGGTTGAGCATGATCTACATCGGAATGAGACGATGAGCACGATGGGTCTTTGCTTGCCTGCTCCAAAGGACCGGATAGGAGCCGGGGCTTTCTTTTCCGCAGACTCCAATGTGTAGCTCAAGAAGGTTGGGATCCGATACATGAAAATCCTCCTGTCCCCTCCTCCTGTGAAGAGATATGGACCTCCTGGAGCAAACGATCAGTCAAAGCTCCCAAATCTCCTGCCCTTGCATCACCGCCACACATGCTGATCACCGGCCCTTCATGGTCATGAAGGACTGTGGCTCTCATGCCCTTCGGATTATTCGGCAAAAGTTTTTCACTCACGTTGAGCCTCAAGATTCTCTTCCAGTTGCGAGCCTGTAGATCAGAACCCTCTTGGTGGTATGATTGCCCCGATTTCAATCCGAGTGCAACCTTGTACCTCTCGATCTTCTGCCTCCCGAGCGCTCGATGCACGCATCTTTGCCAGAGAGTAGAAGATTCAAGAGATTGCACGAGAGAATTCCATGATGTCGAGACCATCTCCATCTTCGCCAACTCGTCCAGGTCGCAGAATCCTAAGATGTACAGGAAGAGGCTCCTATTGCACAACGTCACGTTTATGCAGCTTGATCTACACCATAGAAACTTGGCGAGTCGCGCACCTTGGCATGCCTCTTTCTCTCTCTCCCTCCTCCATGAAGCCCCAGGCTCCTCCTGGTCGCGACAGAAGCTCCCGGAACCCAAGTTGTCGCGCCATGACATTGGTGGAATGATGTGTCCCACGAATGATGGGTGACATATTGTTAAGTGAAATGGTCTGGAGGCCGGGAAGGTTGACTGGGGTAGTAATAATAGCTATTACTACCCCACCTCCTTCACATTTCTTCCCTGCCATGACCTCCGCCTATGGCGGCAAGGCTGGGAATGGGAGACTGGGCGAAAAGATGCTGAAGATGCTGCCACTGAGTGCTGAGCTGAAGTCAGGACGACAGGTAGAGGTTGATCTTGTTCGAGAGGAGGAATGGGAAGAATGTATGCGACTCTTGAACGCGATCATTGAGCAAGGAAGGGCGTGGCCATTCGACAAGACATATACAAGGATGGAAGATTTTCAAGGATACTTCCTCAGCCACACAGCCTTCGTTGTGAGATCAACAAGTGCTGGGCTTGATGCGAACAAAAAATTTTCAAATCCAGGGGATGTCATGGGAATATTCTACATCAAACCGAACTACCCTGGTCGCTGTTCACATGTTTGCAATGGCGGATTCATCACGAAAGAGGAATTCAGGATGCAGGTATGATCAGAAATAATCCTGAGCCTCTTTGATGAAATGGAGTATGACACGTACATTTGCTACAGGGAGTGGGAAAGTTGATGGGGGCATGCTACCTTAAGTTCGCAAGAGCACTAGGATATGAGATGTCCTACTTCAACCTCGTGTTCGCCTCCAACGAGGAGAGCATTCGGTTATGGGATGGTCTCGGGTTTCAGAGAGTCTCTCTGCTGAAAAAATGCGCGAAGCTCAAGGTTGTCTGCTGGAAGCGCTTGCCCTTGCTGACGCGGCTGTGACAGGGCATCGAGGGCCTGGTGGATGCATATGGATATTGCTACGATCTTGCTACGGTAGATGAGAAGTTTGACCCCATCAAGGTCGCCAGGTCACGATCAATGAGCCCAAGATGGTTCGCGTTCAAACGACTTTACGGCGAGTGGTCGCCTTATCTTCTTCCGTGTTTTGTTGCTTCAACCATTTTCCTGTTGATACAATGATGTGAAGTTTTTTTAAAATATCAACGAAGATGAAAATGAAATTGATTGTTCCCTCTGTAAATGCTCCATGAACAGCAGATCCTTCTACTTCCACCAGAAACTTATGGAAAAGCTAGTTTCACATGATCTTACATAGTGCCAGTATCCTTTTGGGATGAACAAACACTGTCCCGCTTCCAGAACGCAGTCCGTGAAAGAAGCTTTTTGGAACAGGGGGAACTTTTCCTTGTCCACTTCCTCAACTGGAAAAGTCGTGAGAAGTCACGTGACACGCAGAGAAAGTGAGCCGACGACTCACCATCAACTCGACTTGTGTTGTACTCCGTCCCACCATGTGGATACATAGCTTCTTGCTCCCTGGGGTGATAAAGCCTGATATATTTGCTTCCTACCACCTGCGACCTCGTCATACAAGAACATGCCGAGGCAAAGAGAGAGGCTAGCAAGCCACCTGTGCGAAGATGTTGTTGTAATTGTCGTAGTGAAGGGGAGTGACAGTTCCCCCGGGCCCTAACCATGCGTTCATGACGAGAGTGTCATCTTCTTCGTCGCTGAGGGCTGGTGAATACTCAACACAAGCTTCAAACGCCTCTCTACCCGGTCAATGCTGTGTAGTCTGGAACCAGAAAGTCATCCCGCAATTCCTGCAGCATGTTGGACACGCGATATAAAACTCGATGCAGGTCTTCACCTTGATCTGTTCGAACAAATCATGTTGAGCTAGGTACCCAATAACATCTCCCTTAGACCTTTGAAGCAACATGATCACTCGGAAAAAAACAACAACAGCAGCAGCGACCTGATGATGTCATCGAAGAAACTCTCTAACGTCATGAGTCTTTGGGTCCATCTAAAGCGAGCAGCCCTCAGTAAACTCGCGGTGAATTTCATGCACATCAAACCCTGATTCCAAGTAATTTCTCCCAAGCTCAATCGGGACAGTCCGGAAACCTGTAGAGATACACTCAGACGTCAATATTGCAGAGCGTGGCGACAATAACCAGCAAGTTCGTTGAGGTATTCAAGATTCTTCCACTTTTCGTACGCTGGCCATTGATCTACAACGCCTGTCATGACGACTGGAAGTTGTTTCTGTTGCAACAGTGTTACTAAAGTGACTGTTTGTTGCTTCCAGCTACATCAAGATACTCCAACTTGAATGTCAACAGGGGTGGAGAAGATACAACTGGAATCCTCTCTCCTTTGCAGCTTGTTATGGAAGGCAGAGATGAAGACACCGAGTCTCCCCTCTCCTCTACTCTGATCTTCTTAGTTCCCCTCCTTGTCTCTTCCAGTCTCCTCGCATCCCGTACAGCTTCCACAATTGCATCGAGCATCCTGTGCGCTTGCCCTCGGTTCCTCTCCCCCCCGAAGAGGAGTGCAAGATCGATCCAGCGTGCTGCTACAAGTTCTGCAGGGACAGATTCCATTTCTTCTTCCCACCAGACGCATTCGCACGCCTTCATGTCAAGAGCAGGGAAGTTCTCCGAGTCTTTGAAGAGGCTCAGGATCGCATTCAGCATGCAGCAGATCGCGAAGAGCTCCCGCCAGCTGTTGGACACTCCCCTCCAGTGTCCCTGGTGAATTTCCTTCCACGTGCTCCCGCACAGTTCCAGCACCTTTAGCATGCTTGCATGCAGTGACGTCACCAGCTGACTTCCTTGCTGCTGTTCACCAGAATCCATGTACTCATGGAGGATGCGGACGGACTTCAAGACGTCACTCATGGTTTCTATCGACTCTCTTCCTCCGCAAAGCTCTTCCAAGCCTTTCATGCTCGCCATGCACTCGTCGTGGGAGGGGAACTCCTTCACCATTCTGGAAACACATCCCATGTTCCCCTTTTCCCTGAGCTGTTTGCCTGCCTTGCTTGCCATCGCTGACAGGAATGGCTTCCTGCCTTCTCTCCTCCTTACCTTGGCTCTTTCATCCTCTTCCCCTCTCCACCCTCCCCTGCTGCAACATGCCTCCTCCTCCTGCCTTCACCCTCCCGTCTCTGCAACTCTGCGTGGTTTTTTCGATGCGCCCTGTCATTGAAACGGGGGAAATCCTCGACCCGACTCCTCCCATCCGCTCCCCCGCACCCCCTGCAGTACTGCCGCCAGCTCTCCCGCCTCGTCCTACCTGCCCACCTGGCCCATGCTGCCCGCCCTCATAGGCGATGTTGCTTCCAGCCCTACCGGCCGTTTGAGCTGGGAACTTGGAGGGGAGGAGGAAGGGCGGATCAGACTAGTTTCGATGAAGGAGAGACTGGTATCAAAACGTTTACTTGATGAGGAGCGACTTGAAGGGATGGTTGCTGCTATCATGCAGCATGCGGGGATAGGGGACATTGGGCTCGCTATCCACGATCTCCTGCATCATGGCGTATCCTTCATCTCGAGGCCCCGCCCACGTCCTCGTGATGCCCTCCATCTTCATGATCTCCTGATGAAACTTGTTGTTCCAGTCCATGGCGAAGAGAGCCTGAAGGCACGCAGCTCGTCAGCATGGTAGAAGCTCATCGCCGGCCTGCTTACCTCTTGGAATGCTTCCTTCTTAGCTGCCTCGAGACCGGGAAGAGCGTCGAACTGACAGTGGTCGAAGGGAGGAGGAGCGTCTTTGAGGACGGTCATCTTCTTTCCATCCGCATTCACCTTTCCCGACGACAAGGCTCTTTGCCACATGAGGTCGGACACGAGTCCAGCAGCAGCCTCTCCTCGCTTCAGCGCCTCCATCACGAGGACCTCTCCCTCAGCCGTGTCGCCATGCTTCCCAACGTCTCTGTCGAACCTGATCATCGACAGCGACTTGAGGTTGACTCCTTGCTTTTTCAGATGGTGGAGGGGGAGGATGTACGCCTGTGGTGAGTCCACCGTCCCTGCTGCGATAGTCTGCCCCTCGAGCTCCTTGAGGGCCTTGATCCCGCTGTCCTCTGTGACGATGATATGAGATTGGAAATCTCTATCGCAATCTCGCATGCCCAAAGACAAACTTGCGTTGTTGGTTCTCTGCTTGACTCTGCAGTGTGCAAGGGGGCCGTTCCAGGCAATGTCGATCTGTTTGTTCATCAACGCCTCCACTTGCGCTTCATAGGAGGTGAACAGAATGTAGTCGACATTCATGTTCTTGGATGCAAAGTATTGTTTCATGCCGTCCCAGATCGAGCTGATTCCAGAGCAGTAAGCGACACAACCAAGGACAACATCAGGTTTCTTGACCCCTCCAGCATTCATCGTGTGAATGTTTCTTTGCTCATTCAATTTTCTGTAGCTAGAAGGAAAGTAAGAAACACAATCCCTATAAATTCTGCAAAGTCACCAGGAGATGGTGCTTGAGGTACCATGAAGTAGTCTTGTCGCAGACGAAAATGATTTGAATTGTCCAGTCAATCGTCTTTGAAGCAGCATTGATTCTACAAAGAACAGGTCAATCACGTTGCCCACCAGCAGTCACCTTATCCGAATCTACATGTAAACGGAGCCATCTCTCTGTTCTCCCTCACCTTTATGAAAGCCCTGTCTGTTGATTCTGCTACCAAACTAGAGCAGAAAGAACACGAACCTTTGGTGCTATGATCCCATCGCGATTTCCCTGAGCCCTGCAGCAGGTTGCCGCGGCAATTCCTCGCTCCTCATCTACCCTATCATTTCCTACACATTGAAGTCTGTAATTCTTGACTGAACTGCATTCTCTTCTTCTTCTACCCTCTGATTTATCGTCGTGATGTGAATGCTACGTTCAGGTCCCTCATCACTGTCCCTCTGGCGCTGCCATGGAAACATACCAATTTGTAAAACTTAAAAAGATTCTTGTAAAACACAAACCAGTTCACTGCAGAGTTCCTGTACGACTCGAAGAAACATGTCTCCGTAGGAGATAACAAGACTGCGGAGAGGAGATAGATTAGTTAGATAATCACTGGCTCTGCAATGGGAATTTGATCTCCTCATGACTCATGGTGTCGTTGGAAGTTCTTCAGTGATTATTTCTTAGATTCGGTTAACGTTAGCAATACTGGAACTATGCACTCTTGACGCTCGTCGTCAAGACGTCGCGGTAGTCGCTCGGCTCGTAAGGAGCGAAGACCTCGGCGAGGTAGTTGGTACCTTTCCGCCGATGAGGAATCTTCATGTCTTTCAGCAGCTCATCGTGGTAGTGGATCCAGTGCGCCAGAATTATTCCAGCCCGAGAAGTCGTAAATGGCATCCACGATCTCTTCCATTCCTGCCAATCCTTCAGCTCGAACGCCCAATCAACCTTGTAAGATTCACCTTTATCTTGTTGATTTCATCTGCCATCACGCTTGGTTCGGGCTGTTTCAGCTCTCCGTTCAAAAGGCGAGCGAGCCACTCAGATTGTATGGCGAAGGTTGTGATGTTGGAGAGGCTTGCTGACTCAGCGCCTACGAAGGCCATGTCGGGGACATGTGATGGCAGGATGTGCCTGTACAGGTACAGTCCATCTTCTTCCACTCCAAGCTGTTTGACTGCAAATCATCTTCAACGTCGTATATGCAGTCTACTGGATACATACCCATCGCTGCATCGAAGAAGGCGTACTTCTTCAAGAATCCTGTACCAAGAACCACTACATCAGCCTCCAGCTTGCTTCCGTCCTTCAGAATGACACCATCCTGAGTAAATCTTTGAATTTCTCCTTGGACTGTCTGGACTTTCCCTGCGCTAACCATGTTGGTGAATGTTGGGCAGTGAATCTGTGCGTATCCATAGAAATCCTTGACAAAGTCCATGCTTGGTTTCCATTTGCCCTTGTGATTGAATTGGAAAGCGAAGATTGCTTCCACGACCCGAAAGGCTCCACTGATCACGGGCGAAAGGATTTGATGGGCAATCTTGATGGCTGCCCCTTGCGAGGGCCAAGCTCCCTTATACCAGCTCACAAGTGCTTGACCAAATCGACTAGCGAAGACGAAACGAACAGGGATGAGACCAGCGATGAGGCGAGGTGTTCCCCAATGGGCGTTTCTAAATAGAAGTGTCGATCTGTTTCCCACCTCCCCAGCGTTCATTGCAATGTCGATCGCAGACTTGCCGGAACCGACAACAACAACTTTCTTTCCTTCGGAGATCGACGGGCTGAGGTACTCGCTGGAGTGTAAGATCTTCCCCGCGAATTGACCCTGTTAATCGGTCAATTTCAACCAGCAACGATTCCCAGAGCTGTACCTCATTTTCGTAATGAATCCTGTTCGGCGTGGTAGAGTACATACCTTGGCAGATGACGGTGTAATCGAACGTGTGTTTCTCTTGGTTTCCAGTTGGGGTCTTGACAGTCAATTCCCATCCCCGTTCTCCGTCAGGTCTTCGGGCAATCTTCTCCACGGTCGTGTTCAGCCTGCCATCATTCATCACTTCAGAATGCTGTTCTGTTCGATGTACCTAGTCTTCGATAGAATATCATGCTTGATAGCAAATGACTTGATATACTCTTGGATCTCAGGACCAGATGCATAATCACCGTATGAAGCAGGGAAATCGGGAAACTCGAAGAGTTTACGTTGAACCTAAAAGTCTAGTCAGCCATTTGCCTGAGGTAGCTGAATTTGTCAGCACCTGAATTCCAAAGCCAGTGTAATTTTCTCGCCAAAGACCTCCAACATCAGGCGCCTTATCAAAAAGAACACAGTCGAACCCCCTCTCCTTGAGTGACCGAGCAACTTGCAGGCCTGCAACACCGGCGCCCACAATTCCAATTTTCTTCACTTTCGATCCTGAAGTGGAGAAGAATCTGTTTCGAAAAGGAATGAGGAGCAACTCAAATTCGCCCGTCCATCCTAAGATATTTTCTAAGAACCTTTTAAGTTTCTCTCCTTGTAATTTGATGCTTTCACTATCCCTCTTTTACTCTTACAATACCATTAGGTCCTATTTCAATCCCTCCAATTGTTTTGCACTTCCTGCCCCCAGAAACATTTTGTGAATGCACGTAGGGAGATTGCGTTTCTGTCTATCTCCACCCTTCCTGTCTTGTCTATAGTCTGCCTGCCTGCTGCCTGCATTTGCTCTGCAATTTCGTCTCAATTGCTTACCTTCCTCGCACCGCTGGCAGCATGGTGTCGAAGGGAGCAAATATCGTAGATGGTGGGGTGGGGGGTTGCCCCTAAACCCCATTGGGGTTTTACAGAATGGCAAAGGATTGAGAAAGGAGGGGTGGTAGAGAATGAGGCACAGTGATGAGTGCGGACGGGTGGTGGGGTACTCGAATTGGACGCGGCACGGGCCGCGTCCAGATTCAAAAAAAATAAAAAAAGAAACAAGAAAAAAAGAAGAAAAAAGAAGAAAAAAGAAGAAAAGAATTTCAACATTCCCCCACAGTGACAAGATTTCGTCAACTCCCTGACGATTTTTATAATATATTTTCATTCCCCTTTTGTATCAAATAAAATCTTTTTAGCAGTCAAAACTTTTAAGTATCCAGTACTCATTTAAATTATTTTTGAATCAAATCACAATCAGTCTGATTTTAAAAAGATAAATCTCGGTCACATGGACAGAATGCTGCCGGCAGCGGAGGACAGGATGCGGCGAGAAATGGATAGCATAGACGAAAGAATGTGAGCGACACGTGTCATGACATCTCATATGACCATGCCGTATCTCGCACATAACATAGCATCGCATCATATGAATCATATTCAACAGGACGGAATGATGTGACTTGAAGCTGCAGGTTTAGAAGACAGAAGATCATTGTAGCCTTATGCTTTCTGTCTCTCTTCATTGGGGTTGTGATTAACGAGAAATGTGCTTCTGTCGACTATATCAACGGATATACATCAGATGGCTCTACTGTTCCTGTTCCAGACATCGGCAATGTTCCTCGGAGCTGTGATTCTACCCTTGGGTCCAACTTGAAATATCTCTCGACTTTGCTAGCGATCGTGATGGTTATTTTCATGGTAAGGACAGTAGATATACAGAGCCCGCCTATCATGATAAATTATCGCAGATCATGCATTCAAAAGATGGCCACGGGAAAGCAAAGATCGTTAGAATCGTTCAAAAGAAGGCTTTTACTCTTCCCAACCAAATTCTGAGTGCAGCTATCATTTGTCTGGAAGTGGTCATAGTCTTCGTCCACATAGTAAGTCTTGCTGATAAGACGTCAATTCTGTAATGTTCATCTTTTCAGCCTCCAAAGATTCAGAAAGATTTTCAAGTCCAAGTCTTGGGAGTGACGATATACTATAGATTTGAGTCTATAGCTTGTGCGATCATGATTGCAAGGCTGTATCACTCCGGAAAACTCTTAATAATGTTTGCAGAACAAAATTACTTCTCCGCCAAGAATTCGTTGCTAATGCAGGACATGAGTACGTTCAGGCAGATTCAAGATCAACCTTTATTGCGTCGAGCATTGGCCCTGAAGCTCCTTATTACTAGACATCCGATATACACGCTCCTGTTCTTCCTTTGCCATCTTTTCTTCTCACAGACTTACTTGCTTCGAATAGCTGGTAAGAGATGTCTGAGAATGGAGAAAACGTCATTGTGTCTGATTGGATTCATCAGAGGGACCTGCTTATCAGCCTCACAGCAAGTATTGGGCAGACCAGATGTGGGTGATAGTCACGCAGGTGAGCTTTCGTATGCGTTGCCATGTGCTCATGCTGACTGGTCTTTCAGGGGACAACAGGGGACGGCACGTCGCAGCCGATGACCCACGTGGGGAGGCTTGCAGCAGTGATTGTCATCGTTTCCATGGCAATCATCCTCGCCTTTTTAACGTCTTCTACGACGCGAACGCTGCTGCTGTCGAATCAAGAAGAAGTCTTGCTTTCAAAGCACAAACGCAATGAATACCTGAGTGTTGTGATTAACTCTGCGGCGAAGATCATACAGCACTGGTGGAGAAATCAACATCTCTATCGCAACACCCAATCCTACAGGGGCGGACGGACGCAAGATAGACAAAAAGCGCAACGAAACTTGGAGAAACTCAGAGTTGCGAGAAACTTGGAGAGGATGAGAAATTCGAACAAGAGCATGCGGAACGTGCAGGACCGAGAGTCTTCTCCTCGTCCCAAGTCTGTTGATCAAACAAGAGTTGGAGGAACTTCCTCAAAATCCTGGGACTGCCTCGCACTTTTCAAGCAAGAATCCTATACAACAGATGTCGCAGAGAAGAAGACAATGTTGCGAAAAGAATTCCTTCATGCCGTCCATGTCCTCAAACACTTCACGCAGGGAACGGAAGGAAACATTCTGTCTAGCCTTGCTGCCATGATGCCAGCAAGTGGCTCGCCAATGCGGGAGAGCGTCAGAGGGTCTACACGAAATGGTCACTCAGTGACGAGGAACAGCTTCCGAGGTCAGAGAAGCCTAGCGGCTGGATGGTCCACCAAGGAGAGGGAGTCGAGGACACCGCAAAGCAAGGCAGGACCGGAGGGAGTGAAACTTTCTCTCCCTCCTCGACGCAGAAATGAAGTCGAGAACGATCTGAGCGATGACTCAGGTGTCTCTCCCGCTACTTACCTCCCTCTCAACCTTTTCCCTCTGAATGTCTCTGCCACTTTGTACTCTCTCGTCAACTTTCCACCTCATGCGTCGATATGGACTTCTTTCTGATTTTCTTGTTTCCACAGAATTTTCTCCTGCTCAATCCTTCTGGCAAGCCCATCCTCTGCGCGGTATGAATCAGGTGAATCAGGTTGCCGACGATAATGTCGAAGAAATCAAAACCATGCTGTCACGCATCGAGTCAAGGATGGATGGCATGCAAGGAGCCATCAAGCTGCTGAATCAGAAGTTTGATTCGCTCATGGAGCAGCAGTACCTGATTCTCACCGAGAAGGAGCAGGAGCTCCTCGATGAAGAGCAGCTGTCGGCTGCTCGATCTGAGACATCAGAGAACAAGTTCTTCGGGGAATTCGCCGGCGGCATGCGGCCCAACTTTCCCTTCTCATCGGGTGGCATCGTGAGGATGCAGTGCGAGGCTCGCCCCACGTTCACGCGCGACAAGTCGGAGTCTGACACAGAGCTTGACACGTTCATCACTGACAACAGCGCCATGGCCAACACAGACAGACAGATGCAGCCCAAACGGATGTCAGATACTCTACCTGCCCGCACCACCAATGGTCCCCTTGGGAATTCTAACACTCTTCCTGCCCGTACGGCCAACGGCCTGAGGGCTAAGACTCCTCCTCTCTCAGCAGCCGCTCCTTCCTCTGCTCTCCCAGCAGCAGCTCCTTCCTCTGCTCTCCCAGCAGCAGCTCCTTCCCCCAGCCCTGCAGGCACGCCCAACGCCGGAGTCAATGACCTTGAGGGTGCGCCAGAACGATCAGGTGAGAAATTCCTCTGCCTTCTCCTTCCTGACCCCCTCCAGGTCCTCAAGTCAGTCACAAGCCAATTCCCTTCCTCTCCCCAGAGCAGCCGGACCTCGTCCTGGTCGGAAAGTCTCCTTCAACTCGTAGGCAGGGGGGGGCGGAGCTCCACAAGATCACTTCAGTGTCTGGCAACCGGACGAGGCTGCATGCTAGGTTGCAAGCAGAGCTTGACCTCCGCCGCCCTCCTCGCCGCTGGTTCATGCTTCAACAGAACCTCTCCACTGTCAACGTTGCGTCCCCTTCCTGGGTCCGCAGCAGCGACAGAGGAGCTCGGGACGGCAGCAGGGAGCACTTCACACCGCCATCCCCATGGGTGAGCTCGCAATCGCCGGGCAGCAGACAGCAGTCTCCCAGCATCCCTCCTCTACGTGTGGACATCGCAACCAGCCAACTCAACGTGGAGAGGCAGGTGGAAGTTCAAGAGCCGTCGGGGGCAGCAGCAAAGGGGCAGATGGGGGAAGGAGCCTCCTTCCAGCACAAACGGACGTCCGTGGGCACACCAAGGGGGGAGGCAAGGAAGGAGAGCGCGAGGGGGAACGAGCACAAGGGCGAGCAGGGCCCCGTGCCTCAGCTGTTTGTGCATGAGTTGGGTCAGGCTCTAGATCGCGCAGGTAATGACTCGCGTTGACCTCCTACGTGAGGAGGACCTGACGGTCGCTGCGCTAGAGGCCCGCATGAGAAGCAAGAGGTTCAGCAGTACCCCACCTGTGCTCGGCTCCTACCGTCCTGGGAGTGCCGCGAAGTTCCTGCATGGAAAGCTGAGCTACAACGTGCTGCTGAACTCGGATCAGATCAGATCATCCAAATCTTCGAGATCCGATCAAGCCTGAAGCAACATTGTTGTACATCGTTGTGATTAAACAAGTCGACATGTGAAAACATGCTCTCTATTCACAAGCTAAAGTTCAACAGGCAAATGGGCTTCAAAGAATATCTCTTCATCAGAATGCACTTGATCATGGTGGATCTCTCCCTGCTACTTCGTGAATTTCGGAGGCTCTTTGCTCAGCTGCTCCATCCTCTCATCTATCAGTTTCTTCCTATCTTTTGCTAGCTGATTGTTTCGGTGACGAGCATTTTCCTGGATTCAGAACTCAGATCGAGACAACGCTCTAATCTTGTTATGTTCACCAGCTCACGAGCATTGCAGGTATCCAGCCGCATCCTCAGCTCGTCGCACTTCCCCACAAACTTCCCGAAGCTGGCTTCTTTCACCAGGACACAATCGTAGTACGCCTTGTAGAAAGGCTCACATACTGGATACTTGTTCGGCTTCACACTCTGTTCAATCAATCATCATCAGAGTGAGCCTACCAATCGTTTCTCGCCCGCCTATCCTTGAGAGCTACCTTGACTGATTATTATCTCCGTTTCTCCTCACGACACCTTTCATGTTCGCCCTGAATTCTAATGTTCAACATGCGGCCTCATTGTTTCCTACTCAAACATCACACATCCCCGTCTTGACTCGACCTCACCTACCCCACACTCCTCCTACAACTACCAGTACTAGTACTACTACTGCCCCTGCCTGTGTGCATGTTCACATAACCTTGCCATTGATGGTCGGCGGCTTCTTGTAGTCTGGGTCAGCTCCGTACTCTGTCTGTGTCAGCGGAGACTGCATTGCGCTGTACCCAATCCGCTACCACCCTCCAAAACAACAAAGGCCCCTTTAGGCGACAGCTCGGAGACAAGTACCGGTTATTTTAAACTAAATTACAGGGGTATATGGGATTCATTGAGGGGTGAGGGGTACTACCCTTGAAGGTGCTACCCCAGAAGTACGACTGCTCTACGTTTGAGGATGACCCACCCCGATTTACGTGTTGATAATTCATACTAAATAGTGGGTGGGGTACCATTTTGCTGAAGGAGGGGTAGAATTAATGGGAGAAAGAGGGGTGAGAATTGTCTGCGGGGTACTCGACCTCGTCTCCCGCCAGTCTCGCCCGTCATGCAGAAAGGAAGACGAGGACAACGTGGATGAGTGAGAGGAGGAGGACGAGAGGCGTTTTCATCCATGATCATGGTCCTTTATGCCTAACACTTCCTTGATTTTGAGGACCTTAGTACAAAATTGTGCCTGAGGAAAGCTGAGAATAGTTTAGATCGTGGACTGAAAACGATGGTTCGTAAATCTACATGCACTACTGGTGACCTGGCCAATAATATCGACAAGCTTCGTCGAGAACTGTTACAATGTAAGTATCCTGGTCCTTTGGATACGAGAGCCTGGAAGAAAGGAAATCCAGCGGACTTGCTTCCTCTGATGCATTACGCGCTGCTTGGATATTCGAAGTGGGTGCACGATTATCTTGTGGAGAAGGGCTACGATTTGTTTTCGAAGACAGACATTCGATTTGTTGAGACCATACAGAAGATCATGAGGGAAGAGTTTGACTATCAACCACAGGTGTGTCTCCGCCTTTGCTACTCTTTCAACCCCTGACTCTGTTCACAGCTTCGGGTAGACCAATTTTTCATGGATGGTTTTGTCGAGAGGAAGATCATCTTGGTACACGACTTGCTCAAACTCTGCCAGAAATGCCATTGTGAAATCCGAAGAAGCTCCAGATCTACTTCAGAATCCAGCAAGGACAGGTCCTCAGGAGCTCTCAAGAAAGTGACCCCAGGCAGATTTGTGAATGGGGGAGAGCTGGGGCTGTCCTCTGACCCAGAGAACGAGGATGCTGCTCCTCCACGACCTCTCAAGCCTCCTACCCCACAACAGTTCGGCTCCTCCTTCCTCGAGCTCCCGTCTCCGACACCGAAGGTGCAACAGACGGACCGGTCAGACGTTGGCTTGCCGCAGATGATGACGGCAGACAGTTTGTCGTCGATCTATGTCGTGAACGAGATGCACAGATCTTCGACGGAACTGACGACTTCGCAAGAAGAAAAACACTCGTCCAATTCAAGGTTTCAAGCACCGGTGCATACCAGGGGAAGGGTGGTGAGGGAGGTCGAACAAGATCGAATGTCGATTCAAGAAATGGACAGGATGGAGGAGTTGGAGGGAATGCGAATGAAAGTCGCTGGCCTTGAAAGACAGATGGAGCAATTTTACCTCGTTACAGAGAAGGTCCGACAGTTGGAGCACGAGTTGAAGGCCGCAAGTCTCATATCAGATGGCAAGATCCGATTCCTCGAAGAGAGGGTAGCAGCGCTAGAAAATCAGCTTGAGTTGAAGGAGGGCAAGGAGTTAGCTGAAGGTGTCATCCCTCACAAGAAGACTGACATTCAAGAGCTTCAAGGATCCTCTGAGCTCATCAACTTTGCGCCTGAAGGCAGCAATGCTCACCGTGGCGATGGAGGGAGCATACAGGATCGAAAGTCTCAAGGAGCTCCTGCTGCCACTGTGCTGGAGGTGCCGTCAGCGGCGAGCGAGCCAGCTTTCGATCTCGTGGACCAGGAAGGAGAAATCACGGACGAGAAACTCAAAACTTTCATCTCGAGCATCC
The DNA here is from genome assembly GCF_000315625.1 of Guillardia theta CCMP2712. Lineage (NCBI taxonomy): Eukaryota > Cryptophyceae > Pyrenomonadales > Geminigeraceae > Guillardia > Guillardia theta. The sequence continues at coordinate 1,054,550 of NW_005434667.1, forward strand.
GACAGAGATTCAAAGAAACTCACGAGCTCCTGCGATCCACAAGGAAGTGAAAGCAGCGAGAGGTACAAAGAGTGGCCTCAAATCTATGGAATGTTGTAAATGAATGAATGGCGTGATCTTATACCGACATTGCCTGTTATTGCCTGACCTGACGATTTCTTGAATTACTTGGAAGTTACGTGGTCCTTCTGATCGTTAGGTTGTCAAACTTTGACTAGGAGAGGCAGCGTGGGTGAGGTAGTGTTGATCACCGGTGCATGATATGGAATCATCCTGATATTGACTAGGTAGGGTAGGAAATGAGGAGGGGTAGGGGTGAACGAAAAGGAGCCGCGCACCATGAAGCTCATGAAACGGCTGATGGGAAGAGGAGGAGGGAAGGAAGGAGGAGGGAAGGGAGAAGCAGAAGAGAAGGACGTGGATGAAAATACAAGAGGAGGAGCAGGAAAACCGGGAATCCGCAGAGGTTCGGACTTTGAAGGACAGGCAAGTTTCGTCTTCAAGGTGGAAGGGAGAAGGAAACCCGATGATCATTACGAGGAGGAGTATGAGGAGGACGAGGAGGACGAGGAGGACGAGGAGGACGAGGAGGACGAGGACGAGGACGAGGACGAGGACGAAGAAGAAGAAGAAGAAGAAATGGAATATGAATATGACGAAGATGACCAAGGCAAGCATCAGTCCGAAAGTCAGAATGGACATTTGACAGATGAGCAGAGTGAAGAGGAGGATGAAATTTACAATCAGAATCCAAGGAGAGAGTACAAGAAGCTTCAAACAGACAGTGGAAACTTGATATCGGAAAAGAGTGATGTTTCCATATCAGAAAAATCGTTCATGTCCCCGGACAACTCTTATCACGCAAACTCGTATGTCCCTTCGAAGGATCTGTTCCATCAAGATGACGGCACATATGAGTCTGATGAAGCTGAGGAGCATCAAAAGGAATCTGGCGAAGTCGAAGTTATCGCTACAACCAGCACAAGTGAGCGACACAGCATGGACAGGTCTCAACGGGAGCAATCGGTCGGGAGGACTGAAGCTCTTATGTACTCAGGCAGCAGCTCTCAAGCAGGAGACTTCGATCATCTGCAAGAGCTAGGGGTTGACTTCTACTCGGTCAAGAGCACTCGTCCTCGTCCTCGCGAAATCACCCCGAGATATTTCGACCCGCGAGTCCCTTGGACCCCAGGGCGGTCGGGCGCGACCACAACGTTCCAAACTCCGCATGAGACGAGGTCACCGTCAAGAGGAGCGACGGGAAGTCCTATGAACGAGAGGAGAGGAGTACTGAAGAGAAGCTCCGCCGAGATGGCCCAGGTTGTCCACGACAATGCCTTACACTCTAGTCGCCCTTCAGTGGATCCGAATCATCATCAGCTGCCAGGAGAAGGTAGTCAAGGCAGTCCAGCAGCCGAGCCGGAGGATCAGAGTGATGGCTCTAACGGTGAGGATGAGGATGAGCACTCTAGTGAGGTGACAGACGAAGAATCGAGCATGGGAGGAGGGGAAGGTGGATTTAGTAGGTTACCTGAGAGGTCGATCCCGAAGCCGGAGGTCCTTCCTATCGATCCAGCAGACATCTCTCAAATGCAAGATGAGCTGAAACAGAAATTCTCCGAGTTTCTTGGTGACGACGGGGAGGACCTTGTCACCATGAAGAACTTGAGGGCATCAGATGGCAAGGAAGGGGAGAAGGAAAGAGCGGAAATGCTGCCACCCACGCGCAGGTCTGACCATATTGATGAGGCTGATGATGCTGGCTATCGCCATTCCAACAATCTTGGGTCAAGGCTGAGCGAGATCTACAAGACCATCTTCAACCATCCCGCCAGCCATCTCGAGCTGACGTCTGGCGATTCTCACTCCATCCCCTCCTCGCGGGGCAGACCTGAGCATCATGTGGAGTTTGCTGAGGAGATGGCGGAAGGGCACACAGCGAGCTATCGGTTGAGACGAGAAGACGTGGACAGGCTCGATGGCGATCACAGGGGAAGCACGGAGAGCAGTGTGGTAGCTTACTCCGAGTGGTCAGAGATGGTGGACACGATTCGATCCTCCATAGAGAAAGACAGACCGAGCACAAGAGATTTTGAAGACGTGAACCACAAGTTCGAGGAGGAGGAGGTGGTGGAGGAGGAGGAGGAGGACGGGGACGAGGACGAGGATGAGGACGAGGACGAAATGCACATGCATGATTTCGACTATGAGGACAGCTACGAGCACACGCACGAATTCCAGCACGAGCTCGAGGACCAAGAGACTGGACAGAAGGAGGGGAGAGAGAGGATGGTCGACAGCCAGCCAGTGAGCAGGGGGAAGGACAACGAAGATTTTTCAATCTCTGAAGATTTCCATCAGTTTTCTCGTGCCTCTGCGAGTTATGCCAGCAGTTACGACTGCTCGGTCTTCTCTATCGCCTGTCATGATGCAGACGATGGGCATGACAAGGCTCACAGTCAGGTCCACAGCGCTGATCTCGAAAGGCAGGGGGGAAACTCCCGAGTTGCAGAGCGTAAGGAGGAGAGCAAAGCTGAAGTCAAGCATGGAGAGCGGAAGGAGGGGGAGCAGGAGGCTACCCCCCGCACAGTCTTCGTCGACAAACTCCTGCGCACGTTCCCTTCCAGCTTGACAGAGACCAGAAACTTCCTGTGGAACCTGCCGTGGAAGGAGCTCAAGTATATTGCGATGTGGAATGGCGTGAAGCTCTTTGGGCGGGAGAGGAGGAGGGAGCATATTGTCCACGATCTGATCAGCTGTGCTGAAGGAGGCAGTCCCATCATCCTCTCTTCCTCCTCCCCTTCTCTTCCTGGCTGTGTGCGCAGGTCGATTCCTGTCAAGGAGCTGATCCGGGAATCGAGGAGGATGAGGAACTTAGAGCAAAGACGCCACAGTGAAGCTGACGCACACGCCTCCCCTGATTACCATCACAGCAGTATCAGTAGTGGGAAGCTCCGCAGAGGCTCTGCAACTTCTGCCTACTCCTCCTCCTCCTCCTCGTTCCCCGCATCCTCGGTGCCGCTCATCCTGCAGCTGGACGGAAGGATCATGTCGGAGTACAGCGAGAAGTTGATGTCCAAGTTCCTGGTCGAAGACCTTTCGATCGCCACCAAGACCGAGACCTCGAGGTTCGTCGTCAGCAGCATCAAGCGCTCTCTCAGCGAAACGAGATTCTTCATCGTAGTTAAGCTTCACATCCTGGAAGCTGGAGGAGCTGGAGGAGCTGGAGAAGACGAGGAAGAAGAAATATCTTCTTCCAAACTCTTGCTCGAGATCACAACTCAGCTACAAGATAAGTTTGCTCCGATCTACGACGGAAAGGTCACCAGAAGCATTCTCTCTGTCTCGATCGTCTCCAACATCGGGGAGGAAGTCGAAATTCCATCTCCCTCTCCTCGTCTCCTCGCTTCCAACAGCATATGTGGGTTGGACACGTCACGTTCCAAGGAGCTGAAGCCTCCCTCTTTCACTGGCCTAGCGCAGGATTCTCCCTCTTGCTCTCTTCCTGTCCTTGGAGAGGAGGACGAGCTTGAGGAGGCGTGTCCCCCCCTGATCCCCGTAGGAGAGTGGAGGGAGAGGGTCGACTGTCAGCCCCGGCAGGGGACTCGCGGTGAGGTGATGGCGCGAGAAGATCGAAAGAGGATGGTACAACCTCTGCTCGCCCAACCAGCTCCGAGCTCGCAACGTGCTGGAGGCCAGCTGGACTTGCCCCCCGACAAGTCACGTACGGTCCTTCTGGATCCCGACAACCTTCTGCCCATCGAGGATGGGGTCGAGTCGTACATAGAGCTGAAGAGGAGGAGCATGCGAGCGATGGAGAGGAAAGTGATCTTCCGTACGACCTCCTCATCCTCATCCTCCTCCTCGGCCTCAGCCCTTGAGCATTTGGATTCGCTTGCCACCATCTTCGAGTCTGTCCTCGTCGGGCAGAATTGGGACAGGAGGAGGAGCTATGGGAGAGGGCGGGCCGTTGACAGGAGGAGCAGGTACTTCTTTTCTAGCATGGAGGGGACGATCAAACGGATCTCTTCAAGTTCCTTCATGGAGGAGGAAGGCGCGATACCCAGCAGCTCCAAGGACATGGCAGAGCAGTCCATCCTTGCCCGGCTGCTGGTGGAGGGTCGGGCGACGACTCAGTCCTCCCGCTCCTCCTCCCGTCAGTTCGACTTCCTTCGGGATCTCAGAAGCCACCTAGAACAATTCCTCAACTCCATGGTTGACATCGATTCGAATCGCGTCAAAATCATTAGGATGAACCAGCACAACTCGCTGCAGGATGAGGAAATCGACTCCGTGCTCTCCTTCGATGCCGACATTCAGATTGCTCCTCCTACCTTCGACAGATACTCCACCTTCAACGCTCCTGCCAACGTCATCTGGGAGCATCTGAGGAAGAGGTTCGGGCAGGAAGGACACTGTTTCACACAACTCGTGCTAGAGGAAGAAGTCATTTCCTTCAAAATTTCAATGCGCCATCTCAGTAGCAAGGTAGACCTCTCTCTTCTTTAAAAAAAAGGTCTCTCGCTCTCTCCTCTCTCTCTCTTTCCTCTCGCTTTCTTCTCCTCCCTGCCCCTCTACAAACACATACACACACTTCGGCCACTCCATCCCTCTGTTCGTCGCTCCTCCTCCTCCTCTGGGTCTCCTGGTTGAGCCGAAAGCAAACACGAGCTGCTGCTACCTCGCGTTCTGGCGCCTCCTGATAATGTACAGCAACAAGACGGACAGGCCGATACTAGGGGAGGATGTTGAAGACTGAGTTCTCCTTCTCCTCAATGCGGATGGCGGAGAAGTACTGCCTTGGTGTTGGAAGCTTCTCGTCCTCTCCGAAAGGAGAGACTTGAGGCGAGGCAGGAGCGTCTTGTTTGCATCTGCAAGGAATATACTTGTCAGTTCCCGGGTGGAGAGCACAGCAGGGATGCGACATGCTTGCTTTACCTTGCCATCTTGCTGACTTCAGCGGCTGAATCTGGAGTCCATGCCAGCCCCCTGCACAGCAGGTCAGTGACTCCTTCGGTTCCCACATTCACATCTGAATGGTCTCGATACTCGTCACAAATCCTAAATCAACCAAAACAGCTTTCATGTGCAATACGTTCTCCTCTTTTCTCTTTATATCTGAATGATCTGCTCACCTCGTGTGACCCCCCTTGGCCGTCGGTGATAGGACGGTTCCTGACCCACAGGTTTGATTTAAGTCTATTTGCGTCCCCTGGAATTTCGGCGTCTGTCTCTTATCGTTGAGAGCTGAAGCGGTTGTCTGTGTGGTATCTTTCACTTTCCACGCATTGTCATTGTTTTCTCCATTCTTCTCGTTGGCAGGCATTTCTTTCGCATTGGGATCCTTTGCCGGTGCCCATGTATACTGAGGATCCAAGATGGTGTAGGAGGTGCTCGTGATCTCGAACACGTCATGTTTGAAGTTTTCCGGGGGATTGGAGTCGATTCTACAGGGAGCAGTCATTGGGATATTGTTTCGCTTCAGGTCTGTTTGAGGCTTCACCACGTCGTTAGGCATAGAACGTCGGATTCCTCGCATGCCCATGTTACTGTAGCCGTTCAAAGAGACCCTCTCCAAGGAAGGAAACGAGGATACGGTTCTCTGATTCCCTTCATAGAGCACTCGAGATCTGCTCGAGCTGCAGCAGCAAAGATCGCACTCGTCGCCGAAAGTAGAAAACAAATCCTTTTCCTTCGGACCTCGTGTCGTGCTCGTGGACTCTGGCCTGGCAAAGAGAGACTTCAGGTCCTTCTCATACCAAGGTTGCTCAAAAGAACGGTTGTTGTCGTCCTGCACTACACGATGGTCCTTCATATCACAACCATCCTGAGCTGGCATTTTTGCAGTCTTTCCATTTCTGTGAGGTTCATGTTCTTGAACCCTGTTGACTCCGCAACCAGTCGTAGGGTTGTTATGATGGCCCAAAGTGGAACTCGTCATTTCCTGCATGGCGTCGTCATCTAGCATTCTACCATCCTTTTGCTGCCATGGTTGCGCCATATCCTTTGTCGTCTTGTCGTCGCCATCGTCTCGGCTCTCTGCCCACTCCCGCCCATGATTCGCGCCCATTTCAAATCGCAAGCGACAAGGCCCAACACTACACCACCCCAGAAACCCTGGAAGGCGGACCCCTGCTTCGCTATTGAAGAACCCCTACCTCTCCTACAGAACTTTGACTAGCTACCAGGTGGGGTACATGACCCTACGAAGGAAATGGGTATCTTGCGCCCACTGAATACCACCCCACCCATACCTTTTAGCTTTTATTGGACCCCCCATTCAAACAACCACCCACCCTAGTCTCTTCGAGATAGGCGCGTCAGTCAGGATGGCAGGGCAGCCCACGATGGAGCAGATGAAGGAGGTGAACAAGAACATGCTCCCTGCTCCCTGCTCCCTGCTCCATGCTCCATGCTCCATGCTCCATGCTCCTTGCTCCTTGCTCCTTGCTCCTTGCTCCTTGCTCCTGCTCCTGCTCCTGCTCCCGTTCCTGCACCCCGTGATCTTTTTTTCCTGCACCCCTGTATTTGCTCCAGCTCCTTGCTCCAGCTTCTTGCTCCGGATTCCAAACTTTGCTTGTTCTCCTTGCAATCATGATCATCATGATCAACCTGGTCGCGATTTACACATGTCGTTTGTACTACACTGTTCTCGTTGCATATCATCGCACCTTGCCCTGTATTCACTGTTCTCCTTGCCACACGCTCTTTTTGCCACCCTAATCATTCACGAATGAATCACGCTCTGTGCGTTTTAGCTTACTAGAGTGTAGGCGTTTTCTTGCTTCACAGACCCTCACGTACCTCCTGGGCAAGGGACGATTACCACCAAGTAATATTTATTCCCACTCTTCCCAGCGCAATCATCCAGCGACTGATGGTTTTAATACTTGCTCTTGTTAGAGATCTGAGGACTCTTGTTCGGGCCCTTGGAAAGAATCCAACTCAGGTCTGTGCACCAGGATCGAACGCGTGACAAGACAGACGTGATGTGATGCGCAGGAGGAGCTGAACAAGTTGTGCAACGAGGTCGATCCCAATGGGGAGGGGAACGTCACTTTCAACACTTTCGTGAATGTCAGCGTTGCAACGCACTAGGACAAGCTTGACTCTGATGATGACTCCAGGTGATGTCGCTGCCCATGAGGGCCTTGGAAACCGAGCAAGAGCTCCTTGCAGCGTATGAAGTCCTATCTGTTTGAATTATGCGCATGGTGATCGAGACTGCAGCTTCCAAGCCTTTGACAAGGACGGCAATGGTTTCTTGAAGGACCAAGAGTTCGCCCTTGTCATGCGCACATTCGGAGAGTGTTTGGTGAGTTTCCTTTCCCTTCCTCTGATGTCATACCTGACGGGACACACGGAAGACTGATGAGGAAGTCGACATCCTGCTACAAGAGTCGCGACCATACAGGGATGAAGAGGGGTTGATCAACTACAGGGCGTATGCGCATCTCCTGTTGACCGGTCCCCCCGCACGCAGATAAAGCCTCTTCCTTTAATATCTTCATCGGATTCAATATACCATTAAATGCCACTCAGACTCAAACTTCACACTCAGTCGGATGTTGGTGATGGTCAAGAGCCTGACTCGTTACTTGAGAGCCTGACAAGTTACTTCAAGCCACCTACAAGCCTCCGTTTGCCCGGCGACACGGACTAGTATGGTAAGAGATGCCCCATTAACTTTGTTGTTTTTGGATGAGGCGGACTCGATGTCTGATACCTAGGGCATATTTGCAGGAGGTTTATCGATGCCGTGGCAGCCACTGGCCCATCTTGTTCGAGGAGGAGGAGGAGGAGGAGGAGGAGGAGGAGGAGGAATGCCTCGAGTAGGACGAGGACTGTGTGTCACAGGAGGAAGAGCGCTGGCAGCATGCAAGACTCTTGGAGAGAACAGGGTGCGATCACCAACTGCTCTCGATCCTTACACCATGTGGCGGGTGGGGAGGACGAAGAGCAGCTGGTGCAGCCAACGCGTTCGATGGCAGAGTAGCGACTCGATGGATGGACTGACACCGGACGAGAGGAGACTCCGTGAGAGATTGCTCGCTGAAGCAACTCTGAAGGAGACAACCCAGGTAAACCTGCTCGCCTTGCTACATAGCCCTCCTGACTGCTATTTTGGAAGGGCTACCAGTCCATATTGGAGGAGAGTAGGAGGAAGATCGAGACTCTCAAGAATGCCGCTCATGCTGAGAGCGTTCTTAAGGAGCACGGCAAGGACGGTGTCGGGACAACCCTGGGAGAATCGGGAGCGGTGCCGAAGGCTTCCAAGGCAACACCGCTCACCAATCTGCTGAAGCAGCGGCTGGCGATCAGCCCGATGACGGTAGCGGAGTACATGACGATCGCTCTGAACCATCCCGAGCACGGGTACTACCAGACAAGAGAGGTCTTCGGCACCCAAGGAGACTTCACGACCGCTCCAGAAATCAGTCAGATGTTCGGGGAGATCATGGGGATCTGGGTTCTTTACACCTGGCAGCTCCTGGGATGCCCAGCCAAAGTCCAGCTGATCGAGCTGGGGCCAGGAAGAGGCACCATGATGCTGGATATCATGCGGACATGCGGCATGCATCGTCCCTTCCTCGAGGGGTTGACGGTTCACCTAGTCGAGGCCTCTGCCAAGTTGAAGAAGTTGCAATCTGAGAAGCTCGTGGGAGGTATACTAGGCTTTGATCCTTCTTATCTCCATCTCGTCCCCTCCTCCCTGTCCTCGTCTCCTTCTCTTTCGCCCCTGTTTGTTAGCTCCTCTTCCTCGCATTCGTTTGCTGAGCTTTCCGTTCCTGACTAGTTGGGATGTTTCAGAAACTGCCCAGAATGACGCAGGAAATCGTGTACAGGGAGGTGTTACAATTCCATTCTCCTGGCACGATGACTTCTCCAAGGCGAGCATGCGCAGCTTCGCTCACCCCCTCCACATGGTTCACAGTACTGCAGGTTCCGGTCATCCCTGGTGCCTGCTCCATCATCCTCGCGCAGGTCACATCGTATCCAGACGCTTCTCAGCGCCAGCTCATTCTGTTGTTCAGGAGTTCTTTGATTGCCTTCCTGTCCACCAATTCGTCCATACCGAGAGAGGGTTGTCTTGTTTCCTGCAATCCCGTGAAAGAAGGAAACGCGCTGACAGATGAAGCAGGTGGTGCGAGAAGATGGTTGATATCGCTCCTTCCGACAGTCCCGATCACCTTCGTTTCGTCCTCTCCAACGGCCCCACTGCTGCCTCCAAGATGTGCCTCTTGGACAGCATCATCCCCAACCTGGCGAGCAAGGTAGGGGAGCTGTTGGTTGCCTGAGACGTGATCGGTGAAGAGCAGAAGCTCAACGAGGGGGTAGAATTGAGCCCCCAGTCTTGGTACATAGCCCGACAGATTGCCACGAGGGTGATACTCGAAATTTGTCCTGCCTCTGCCTCTCCCCCACCCTCGTTTCCTCTTCTCCTTTTCTCCTATAACCATTTCCTACCTTTCTCGCCTCCACCTTGACGTTTAAATGTACTCATGCTTGTGTCGTCGTGCAGGTGCGACAGTCTGAAGGAGCCGCCCTCATCGTCGACTACGGCAACAACGAGTGCGCAGCAGACACGCTGCAGGTCTCTCCCATCTTGCTGCTCCTGCTTCTCATGCCCGCTCAGGCTGTGAAGAATCACAAGTTTGTGCCCGTGCTCGAGGAGCCAGGTAGGGCTGCGGGAGGAGGAGAAGCGGGAAGGTCGACGGAGCAAGAGAAAGTTGACAGCATGACTCGCAGGAGAATGCGACCTCACCAGCCACGTCGATTTCTCTGCCATCAAGAGATCAGCGCTGCAGGACCTTCTGAGCAAGGAGGATGTGGCAAAAGTTTCCCGTAAGCCTCTCCCTTCCTCCTGCTCCTCCTCATTTGATCGGCAGAGAGTGCAGTCGACAAGGTCTCCGACGCTGTCAAAGCGTATCAGGAGAAGTTGTCGGTACTTGAGAGCGAGGCCAAAAGTAAGGTGAGATCAAGGAGGATAAAATTCACTGAACACAGGGGGGAGGTGGGGTGGGGGGTTTGAAGGATGGTGGTTGGGGGAGGGGGAGCGAGAAGGTTCAGAGACAGAGAGAGAGGAGCATGGGAAAAAGGAGTTAGGGTTTAGGGTTTAGGATTTGAAGGAAGTGAATTGTTGGAGGTAGAGAGGAAGGAAGAGGAAGTCAAGGAGTGGGGGTCGGGATGAGAAATAGTAGTAGAAGGGGTTAGGAGGAGGAGGGGAGGAGGAGGAGGAGGAGGAGGAGGAGGAGGAGTAAACTAGATAATGTCGCAGTCTCTCTCGCAAGAGCGCATCAAGGAAGCATTCGAACAGCTCCGTGAGCAAGTGTCTGTGAGCTGAGCCTCGCTGCAAGGGTGCTGCGTTTACAGTATGTGACAGGAAGGTGATGTGAGCTCGAAGTCGGCAGCAGCTGGAACAGGAGCTGGCACTGCACGAGGAGAGCCAGGAGACGTCCTCGTCCACGGCCCGGTCACTCAGTGCGCCTTCCTTCATGCCATGGGCATCCGCGAGCGCGCGCAAGCGCTGTACAGTGCATCCCAAGAAGAGTAAGCGTCAGCCCAGCTGGGCTCTGAGCTGTGAGTGACGTGGCAGCAGGGAGCAGCAGCAGAAGATCATCAAGCAGTATGAGCGTTTGACCGCTCCCGAGGAGATGGGCGAGCTGTTCAAGGTGAGGTTCAGGTGTCAAATGTGGCCCGCTGATAGAGGAGCAGGTCATGGCGATCACATGTTCGAAGTTGAAGCAAGGTAATGAGAGGAGAGGAGAGGAGAGGAGAAGGAGGGATGGTGCAGGAGCGAGGAGGAGAGAGCAACTGAACGGTGAATGCAGTTGCTGGGATCGAGGAGCCGCAAACTTGAGAAGGCCAACCAGGTTTCCATAAATCAATAAACTGCTTCCTACATGCCCGGCAGCTTCACCATCCCTCGCCTCGCTCCTCCTGGGCCCTGAGCCGAAGCTTCAATCCCCTTCCTCCTCCTCCTCCTCCTCTCGCCAGAGTTCACATACCTTAGGACGGAGCAGGATTGGAACAGAACTGCTCTCAGCAGCTGTGCGGGCGTGGGTAAGCAGCGAGCACCAACTTGAAACAGACGCACCTTCGGAGGAAGGCACAAGTTCTGACTCCGTTAAATCGCTCGCTTCTCTTACCTCCAGCTATTTGCACATTGCATCAAAAAGTCTTTCCAAACTCTCCTCCTCCTCCACAACCACCACCACCATCGACTAACCTTGACGTCAAGAGAAATTCCCTGCACCTCGGCCTCATCACAGACGGCAGCCTGCAAAATTTGTTTTTCACCAATTTTGATTAAGACAGGAAGGTGACATGGAGGAGGAGGCAGAGGTCAAGGGCATGTAGGAGGAGAACCGAGGAGAGGAGAGGGAGAGGAGGGAAAGGAAGAGAGAGAGAAGGTACGGAGGGCGAAAGGAACCTTTGCTGTTGAGTAGAGCATCTTCTCTCGGACCTGCATCACTTCAGCTTTGCGTCATGTGCAGCGGCACGTGACCTTTGCTCCCTCCGGGCAGTAGAGGATGAAGACGGTCACAGTCTGCTCTGATCCTCCTGCGAGAGCTCAACGATGAACGAGCAGGTCAGGGTTCCTCATACCCGCTGCATGCGAGAAGAGGAGGAACTTCGGCTCGGAGGTCGAGAACAACTTTTCCTTGATGCTCGAGAAATCTCCCTGTAGTAACGTCATGCTACTCCAAGTCACCAAGGGCCTGTTACCTCCTGCATCACGTGTTCGAGCTCGATGGTTTCCTTGCTCTGCTCTACCTGGAGGAACACAGCTTTGTTCTCGCTCGACTTGAATGCGACTAGCGCTGCCTTGGCATCCTCTGACATTGGGAACTTGACCGCATGAACGTATGACTTTGACACGCCTGTATGAATATGCGTGTTGCTCTCCTGCAGTGAGGTCGAAAATGAGGGATAGAAGACTAGAACACGCGCTTGCCTTTGCTCGCATCCTCTCGGATGGCGACATTAAAGAAAGTCTCTCAGTCTCGGACACGACCGTCGACTTCTGATAACTCGCGTACGACATCTCATCGAGGTCCGTAGCATGCATCTCCGCAACAAACGAGGAGGAGCCCAGGTCGCGCTTCAAGGAGTCGCGAGAGCTGGCATACAACATCTTCATACGCACTTTGGAGTTCTCTGGGACATATAGCGCAAGCAGCCATCCAGGTTTAGGGCCCTCATCGATGCGGAAGAGGATGTAACTAGGTGCGTCTTCATCGAGAATTTTGGTCATCGCCTCGAAGTCTGTGTAGAGGCTGTCAGCGAGGGATATCAAGCATCTGCTCCACGCACCTGATTTCTCATCCCCGCTCACGTTTCCCCTCTCAGTGATGACTATCTGCTTGTCCTCGATCTGAGCCTTGAGGAATCTGATCTCCTTACCTTCCTTGGCTTTCGAGAACTCTTCAACCAGCTCGGGCGATGCTGTGATCCCGCTTGCGTGCGACATGTTGGTTCTGTCAAGACCAGAGAATCAGCACTGCTATGCAAACCAATCACAATTCGTTTATCTATGTTCAAAACGCCAACCAATCCCGCTCTTCCACCCTTCTCGCGTTGTCTCGCCACACCTGACTCTCTATCCACCATAACTGTCCCTCATCCCTTTGATCCTCATCTTCTCGTTGTCCTTGGTGGGTTTTGACCAGCATCGTTCTGCTGCTGGCTATTCTCTTTCTCCTCGTCCTCGTCCTCGTCCTCGTCCTCGTCCTCCTCGTCCTCCTTCCTTCGCAGCCTGCACCGCCCAGCACAGCATAGCTCTACCCCTTCTTACAACCCTCTGAACACCTACCCCTCCCATAAAATCAAGAAGGCAGCAATTACGAATTAAGAACCATGAGACTTTTCGGAAGACAGCGATCGGAAGCGCCGCCCGGCCCGGCCGGCAGTGTGCTCGGACTCCGAGTCCGAGCCGGCCCCCGGCAGCCGGGCGGCCGGATCCCGGGCTACCGTACCGCCACTCGGATATCATAATGACTCAGTTTTACTCAAAGTCACAAGTAAGTTAAAAAATGCAGACTGTCATACTGACGGCGGTAGGCCGGGTACGGTCCGAGACGACGTGACGGTCCGACGGCACCGTCACTGCGGTGACCGGCGGCTGGCTTTCAGTGGCGGCGGCCGGGGCCCGGCACTCCGAGGCCGCTCCGAACTCGTACACTGTTACTTAACTTGAGTAAAACCATGTATCAATGACTGAGTGTCCTCGTACTGATTGTTAACTTAACATTGAGTAAAACCAGTTGTAGTATCAATGACTGAAAGGACGAGACCGTCTGACATGTCTTGAAAGTTCCGGACAGCACAAATGTTGACTATAGAACCATATAGAACAGGAATATTGACTAGGGAACCGATTAGAGGGGCAGGTGTCCAAAGTGAAGCGTCTCGTCAATGGCGAGCCTCGCAGCAAAGTGGATTGGCGTGAAGGATGGCGAGGAGGAAGCAGCAGAGGCAGAGAAGGGACTATCCTCCCTCCTCCTCCTTGGCTCCACTCGCTCCGTTCGACCTTACTTGTCCTTCTTGAAGCTCAAGGTACTCTCACGATCTTTGTTTGCTTGCCACAAACTCAGTTCAAACCCAGTGCGAGGTGAGATTCGAGCGACTTGCCAAGATTGCTCGGCTCTTGTTTCAGATCCTCTATCGCAATGACGGAGACCTCTATCACGAAGCAAACGTAGCCATGGCTCTTTCAGAGGTCTCATGATTTAGCGTCAGTTCGCCGCTAACAAAATAGCTAGGTTCTCAAGTACCTCAACAAACATCCTGGCTGTCCACCTCCTGGCTCGCCTGATCGACCAGTCTTTGATTGGCGGCAGTTATACAACAAGTTTACAGCGGCTTCTTTCAAGGGATCCGATTGGATTGGGTACGCGCGGCATGGAGGACATCACCTGGAAGGTATTCGTGGACACCTGTCCTCTTGTCCTTGACAGGTTTTAGGTTCGGAGGCAAGCAATCAAAGAATGAAATCCCTCTGCAAGCTAGTGAGGAGGGCGAGAAACTTCTTCTCGCAAACAGGTTCGACTGAGCTCTCTGCAGAATGCGAGTTCTGACACTATCTCAGCTTCCCGGGAGATCCTAATCGAGATTCGCCCATACCTCCTTCTCCATGACATCAACTTCTACATGGCCAGCAGCATTCTTTGTATCTTTTTTCCTGATGATGGCCTAGAAAGCGCAGGAGGCTCAGGTATTCAAAATCCTTCTTATCCTCTTCAGTGATTACGTGGATTGCAGTGGCAGTTTTGCAAGAGTTCAGGGAGATTTGGAAGCTTGTTCCAAATTGCACGGAATGGCATTTGATTTGGATCACACTTTTCAATCGAATTTTCCGCCACAACGCGGACCAGGTTGTTTTATCTCTTGGTTCAGATTACACTAACTTGTGCTAATTTGTTCTCACTTTAGATGACTGAAGAGCTGAATCCTCTGATTGAGGACTTGTCTTACACATTCCTCCAATTGCTGAATGTTCCAACTGCCAAAGACAATGCCCAAAATCCTGATCAGCTCACATGGCCAAGCAACTGTTCATTCATTGTTGAAGGGAAGAAGGACGTAAGAAAACCATCCTACAGCATAGAATTTTCTTAAATTTCATGGCCACTGACATTTTGCTCGTTAGATGAAAGCAGAGACAGTGAAGAAATTGACTCGCTGTTTTGTCTTTACAATTTCGCCCAATACGATAACAAAAACTGTTTTCGAAAGGACTCTGCAATACTTGGCCCCGTTTTTTCATCCACTCCAGGTTTGTGACTCTGAATACCTCAAGGTCAATTGAATCCCTTCTTCTTGTACAGGAAGGAGGCTATACAAAATGCCTTGATATGTTCATCAAGATGTATACTCTATTTTCAATCAATCATTGGTAACGTTTTTTTTGTGACAGGATTGCTTTGAATTACTCAAAGAGACTCGGGATGGAATCGGGGAAGCACAAGGCCAAAAAGCCGTGGAAATCCACCTACATGCTGAGTGAGGAGGATAACAAATGGTTTGAGGGGCTCATCCTCCCTCTCGCCCTCAAATCGTTTTATTCGAAAGACATTTCTATGTCATTTGCAGCCTCGCAAGCGATCAAGGTATTTGCTTGTCTATCAAGATCAAATTTTGATCACCTAAGTCAGGAACTTGGTTCGATTTCAAGAGACTGTCTTCCAGGAATCATGCAAAACATTTTGATGTCCATAGAGAACGTGATGAGGCCGCACGAAGTACAGAATTCTCTAAGCCTTACATCGGTTCTTTTGAAGCCAATTCTTGAATTGGATGAAGGTTTCGATTTTCTCGGGCAAGTGATGCAGATTGCGGTCAATGGAATCGATGCAAATGATCCTACAAAAACTTTGTATGCATTGAGATTCTTCACTGCGCTGTTCATGGAGGTCCCTTTATTAGATCCAAAAGACATCTCGCACATATCTGAGAAGCCGGAATTCTTGTATGTGCTGAACGATTTATGCACTGCAATTTTACAAAGATTTGAAGAGCTGTTTCGAAATGTTCCGGACTTGAAGAAAGGAAATCCTTTCAGAAGCCACATGAAGGATGTCTTGAGAAGATTCTTTGTTTCTTTCTTTCACCAAATGTCAGATGCATTGTATTCCCATTGCTTGAGCCTCATTACCAGGCAGTTTTCATCCAGCATCTTCCCGACAGCAAAACAGATTGTTGGTCACTTACTATCATCCTTGGTACATGCAAATGCGACAAAATCGGTAAATCACCTCATCCCAGCAATCTTGAAGAAGGTAATTACATCAGATGGGGAACAGATTCAGTCTCCTGCTTCTGAGGCGGCGTACTTCATGCATTTGTTAGGACACATTGTGTCTAATGCTGGATCTGCAGTCCTGATCCATGTGGACCAAATTACAGCTGTCTTAGATGTGGCTCTCTTCCATGAAAAATCAGAAATTCAAAGAGAAGCCCGAAAATTGCTTCGAAAATTGTTGAGAGGTTTGCTTGGAGTGCTTCCAAGAGATTTTTCAGTTTTACCGCCATCAAAACGATCGAATATGCAGAAGCTGACTGCCCAAGACATCAGGAAACCGACACCCTCTTTCCAGGACATGGAGATTGACTTCTTGACACCAAATAGCGACTGTCAGAAGAAGTCTCGGGAGATTCTTGAAAAGTATTTTTTGCTGTCAGAAACGGCTTTCAAGTCAAATGATGCTGCATCAATTCGAGCAGCATTTGGTTGTATCGATGCTATGATTCGAGGTGGAGCACAAATTTTTCCTATGCCTCGGGCAAAACCAGAATTCCAGGCTCAAGAAAGTAGTCTTCAAGAAGGTGTAGAGTGCGATGACGAAGATGACACAGATTACAATCTTGCATCGCGCTGGGGATCCTTTGTTTTGGATGATCCTGAGTGGGGCAGAGGCTTTCGAGAGAAACTGGGATTGTTGCTGATTGAAAGCTGCAAAGTACATGCCAATGTTTCGAATCCTGATGTTCCAACTATAAAGGCTCTCTTGAAGATGGTAAAACTATCACACACCCTTGCACATTTTTTTGAGGATTTTGCCTGCAGGTATCATCTTACTTGGCATCGAACGGGGTTTGGACTAAGTATGAAACTTTGAAGAGTTCGGCGAGTTATCACAAAGCTGTCAATCGGTTTGTACCCACATATGCAGTCACTGGATTGTGACATTTATGCCAGATCTTGGTTCCAAGGCAAAGAATCGGCATACTCGAGGCCTCTTCTCGTATGGCGATCATATGCTTTGATGGGAAAGCGATTGGACATGGGAGTCTTTGAAGCCAATGGAGTTGTCTCGGATCTTTTGAAGCATTTGTCATCGATGTGTGTTCATGACTTTTCAATGGTGAGAAAAAAGGCTCAGAAAGTCTTGCCAAAAGTGATTCGCCGCTTTCCATACCTGCATGTGCAATGTCTGACACAGGTTCTTTCAACCCTGAGCGATGCAAACTCGTCCAAGGGTGCCCTGAAGGGAGTCATCTTCACAGTTCAGACTAATCAAGCTATGAAGAAGATTGTAAGGAACTGGAGCTTGAGCAAATTTCTCTTGAATGGGTTATTGGGGTCACATCAATATGATGAAATCAAAATTCAAGTGCGACTCTCTCAATTGTGGAGTACCTATGTCAAGCATTGGTTCGCCTTGCCTTTTGGAGGCCTCAAACACTCTGATAGCCTGATGACCGATGTTGACGTCACAAGCGCTTTCTCACAAGAAATGGTAAAGAAATTGTTTGAGTCTGGGAGAAATTCCTCCACTTACCGTGCCAAGAAGAGCCAGGAAACTTATGAAGGCCTAGTACAACTCATGAAATTTCAACTTGATGGATCATCAGGTACGAGCTCAAGCTCGGTTCACTGGAGATACGTGGTACTCGCAACTTCCAGTTTGATTCTGCTTTCAATGCGACAAGACTGCACGCCAGACCTCAAAGTTGTTGAATATGTTATTCATGGCCTCAACAGTGATATTTTACCACTTCGTCAACTCTGTCGTGCTGTTTTATTCAACTTCAGCTTGATTTATTCAGTGAATCGTGCGAAAGATTGTATGGAAACAGAAGGGAGCACTGCTGATACAGGCATTGAAGGCGCAGATAATCAACTGAACCCTCAGAACTTTGAGATGCCAATAGACCAAGAATTCGAGGGACCCTTCTCTGATGAGCCATGGCAAGCGTCGGAGACAAAGAAGCAAGAGCTTTGGTCCAATTCTGCAGTGATGGATCTGATTGATAGCTTGCTTTCACAGTCCGATTGGTTCAAGAGCGTGGTTGAGAAGATCAGCAATGATCACAGACTTAGCGGGGATGAAAGGGCTCAAACTCAATCCAGCAATGCGCCTTCCATGCCTGCAGCTTCAGTTGCAGTACGCAGCTTGGTGGCTTCCCGATGGTTCTGGCCAAGAACAAGCGCTGCACCTCTATCGAAAGATTTCAACCTAGATAACATGTTTGCCATTGAGTATCTCATGCTCACAGCTGGACCAGATGCATCCTTGAATGCCCTTCCAGCTATCGAGGAGCTGGCGGGAAAAGTTGATGACCGCGAGAATCAATGTGCCGCTGCTGAAATCTTGGCTGGTGTCATACGAGCAAGCAATCACTGGCAGAATGTGCAAGGCACACAAATCCGTCAAAAACTTGGCTCCATCTTGAAGGAAACTCTGAGCCGAGCTGCCCCCGACACCGTTGGGGATTGGTGCGAAATGATTCGCTTTTCGACATCCAATCGTGATCCAAGGAGGTTCAACTGGCTCAGCAGAATTGTAGGGTCACTGTGCGCTGCCAACAATGATTCCGCCTTGTATCTGGTGAGACAAGACAGATGGTGATCATTCCAGCTGCCTGATTCTTTCTTGATTCCAGGTGAAGGGCCTCAAGCTTCAGCAGTGTCTCCTCATGGAGTTTGGGTGGAAAGGACTTCCTGTTGCTCGGATCTTGAATGAGACGAGCCGTCGTCTGATCGGAAACAGCTCCAAGTTAGTCCGCGAGGAGTGCGGACGATCTCTCCTACAAATCAGCCGCGGCTTTAGCGGCACCGGCGAAGTTCGCATGACTGATCAGACTATCGTGTTGGGCAAAATCATTCCAGACTTTGAGCTGGTGGACTGGATCACTGAGGATATGACCAGACTTTACAACCTCTACTTCAGCAATCGCCCGACAGAGGGTTCACAGCAGCTCATGGAGCTCAAGAATCAGATCGAAGGCGTCATCTACTACTTCATGCACTCGTGCCGATTAGGATACTCCACGTCGGTAAAGAAGTACCTAGTGCAGGCGATCTCCTTGTTCTTGATCATACAGGAAGACTCGGACAGAGAGTTCGCCAAGGTAGAGTTGTCGACTTGGTCGGTTTGTTCTGATGTATATCGACAGGTTGGACAGATTGCCTTGGAGCTGATTGCCAGAACTTTGAGAGACAGGCAAACGGCGGCTGCTGTGCTTGGACGGGTGGAAGAGCTCCTGTCTAGCTCTCAGAGCTGGAGAGTTCGTGCGGGAACCGTTGACTTTATCCGCGAGCTTGGTCACTCGCATGTCTTGGAGGTAGACATCAAGAACAAGGCCTTCGAGCTCCTTCATCGTCTCATCAGCGACCCGGTGGTTGAAGTCAGGATCTCTGCGAGCCAATCTCTTGCGTCGATACTGCGAGCCTTCTCTGAAGAGAAGGTCACCTACCTCCTGTCCCTGGCGCCAAAGCCAAAGCGGAGAGGAGCCAAGATGCAGAAGGAGATGTCTGAGAGTGAGCGTAGCGCAGCTCTTGTGACTCGTCATGCAAAGGTGCGAAGAAGGGGAGGGTGAACGAGGTGCTCAGGGGGAAATTGAATGGTGCGAAGTGGCATTGGGGAAAAATCTGATGCCCTCTTGAGCAGGTGCTCGGCGTCTCTTCTGCCATCATCTCGAGCCCAACTGACTTGCCAGCTTGGATGCCTGACGCTGTTTGTACTCTCTGCCTGCTGCATGATGAGGACCCGATCATCCGCAACTCCATCACTCGAACCCTCGCCGACTTCCGCAAGAGCCACGAAGACATGTGGGAGACTATCAGGATGACGTGGAACGAAGAGCAGTTTCGCCTCGTCACCGAGAATGCAGGGACCTTATCCTACTACTCATGAAGGCGAAGTTCTAGAGATTTTTGTAGGTTTTTTATTTACATAGTACAACAAAAAACAGAGAAACAATAAACAACGACAAATCACTTGGCAGGACAGCGTATGTACACGTGCAAGTGAAAGAGATTGATACTTAAACCGTCCGCCATGTTGTCGTCGTGGTTCCACTCAATCGCTTCAGGCAGGTTATCTGCCAGCCACTTGTTGACGAAATCTTCGATTTCGGGTTCGGTCAACCAGGCTCTGCTCCATAGAGTCCAATGAGTAACACCATTTGGGGTATCATAAGGAAACATGTTGGGTTCAAGAACAATGGGAGCCTTATCGAGGACAGTCTTCATGATCACGTCCTCTCGGGAGCCGAAGTGAGAGTCGAGGTAGTCCATGTGCAGGAACTTGCGCTTCTTCAACGCTTTCGACCTTCGATAGTATTCCAACGTAAGTGTACGAGGGTATCTAGGTACCGTCTTCGTGGAAGAAGCTTCTTGAGGTGGTTCTTCAGGTGATTCTTCCGCCGTTCGCTTTCGCTTGCCTACGATGTTCTTCTGCGTACAGTCCAACTCTTCTGGTGAGGATGTAAAGGAACTCTCGAACCTTTGATCTCTTTGATCCGGAGAATCTTGTATGTCGTGGAGGTAGGCAACGTCGTCATGGAATGGAGATAGCGTGTCTGCAACGCTGTGCTCCTCGTCGCGATCTTCTTGGTTGCAAGAGGTCTGACATGGGCGATCTTTATCAGAGGCTTCCCTGCTTTCTGCGGAACAATCAAACGAATGAGACGCTTTGTCCTCACTGCAATCATATCGATCTGCGTAGCCGAAAGGAAAGAGCTGAAGGACTGATGGTGCAGAGCCGCATCTTCTTGCCTCAGGCCTCACGCGAGTTGGAGATGCCTCTCGGGAAGGACATGGTGAGGCACGAGGGGACGGAGAAGGCGAGTCTGCAATCAAGTAATCCTTCGAACAATCTGCAATCTCACGCGCAAAGCTTCCATTTACTGCGCAAACCTGCCCGTTGACCGTGATAGTGTCCGGGAAGACAGGTGTTGTTCGATAATTGTTTGGTTTGGCCTCGAATCCAAGGTAAAGAACCGCAAGGCCCCTGTGAACAGGCGCACAAAAGTTCTTATGAACGGCAGTCACCGAACCTCCATCAACATTCATCACAGCATTCCACATCTTTACGATTTTGGCTTCACGAAGCTCAAAAGACATGGTCCAACCGTTGACGCCAAACCTATTCCTGCGCGAACCAGTATTGCAGTCCACAACCACAGTAACATCCACGTAATACCCACTAGCCCAACACTCACGTACTGTGTAATCAACAGAGACGATTGAGAGGGGAGTGTTTTGACGAGAATGCATTGATTCTGTTAAAAGAGTTAGTTATTTCAGGCAACAAGTTTCTCAAGAGAATACCTGATGGCTTCACGTCTTTGATCAGATTTTGAATGTTTTCAGAAGCGACAGGCATCATCTGCATGATTCAAGTGCGAACTGATCCTCTTCCAACAAGAAAAGGCAACAGAGAAGTCCACCAGAGAAAGATGTTTTGAGCAGAAAAGAAGGGTCTGACAATGAACGACCTGGCTATCAGCAGAACTGCAGGGACCGATGCCAGGGTCCACCTAACAGATGGTCAAGATTCAAGATCAAGGGGCGGTGATCGATTTCGATTGGAGAAACCCGACTTGTGCAGGAAGATGAACTCCTTTGTTGAAGATCAAGTAAAGCTGTGCAGGTAGGATAAGTCACCCGCTGGTTTCCACGGCTCACCAAGAACAGAAGCTGTGAATGGGAGCAATGTAGAGGGAATAATCCACAGTAAGAAGCTCAAGGCCCTTCAAACTATGCTAACTTGAAGATAGATTTCTACAGTCTTGATGAGACTTGCAGCTGAAGAGGAGAGACGAGACCCCGACAAACTCTGTAAACCTCCCAACTGGTGCAACTGCTACTTTTCAATGCGGTTGCAAAGACAGGAGGAGATCGAAGGACACGGAAAGCAGAAGCGCAATCAGTGATGATAAGCAGGGCTTGGAGAAGGAGGAGATGCGGCAGGAGCGATAGGAGTAGCGTTAGCACCAGCAAGAAGAAACAGGCGCGCAATGGCAGCGGCAGCGGCGAGGAGTGTGCGATGGCCGAGGGGCTATGGCTCTACCTTGGGGGTAGGGGTCCTTCCTGAACGGGTGGGTAGTTGTGTTGTAAGGTCCAGGTGGGTGGTGGATCAGAAATACCCCTGACATATCTTCCGCAACTAAGAGGAATAAGTAGGGGTACTATTCTGTTTAGAAGAATCGAGAAGTCGCGAGCACCATGGTAGGGTGATTTCTTTCAGGGGTGGGGGGTACCTTCTGCGATTAAAACAAGGGTGGCGCTTTTTCATCGAGTTTATTTTCCTCGTACTAACTGACTATCTATAATATAGTTATTCTATGGTATTTGTACGTAAATAGGTAAATAGGTAAGTAAGAATTCGTTTCTTTGTTCTTATTTCATAATATTAAAATTAAAGACTATATAAAATTTGGTACTGAAACTTATATAATGGTAAAGATTTCATCGTTCGAGGTACAAACAGGCGAAATAAATACTTTCGAACAGAGAGTTTTAGACTCGCAGTCCGCCTCGCTGATACAGATACAAAACTCAAAAAGACAGCGAATACAAGTTAAAGATCAAGCGATCCGAGATGCGACCATCGTTGTTTGCTTTTGGCGGAACATCCTAGCTGGTCCCCCTTCAACTTTCCCTCCCCCTCCCCCTCCCCCTCTCCCTCTCCCTCTCCCTCTGGGTCCTGCTCTTCCTCTAATCCCCCTTTCTCCCTCCCAATTTCCCCCTCGCCCCCCCCCCCCCCCGCCTCTCCCTCTCCTTTTCTTCCTACCTACTTGTCTCCTCCCAGACTCACCTCCACCTCAATTTTTCTTATTTGCCTTACACTCTTACATTCTACTGCGCCTCTCAACTGATACTCAAAAAGATTGGTCAGAAGAGCGTGAAGATGCCGGGCTACCATTTAAACCTACAGGGGAAGGTGTGGCATGCTCTTGATCTCCAACACTGTTGTTGCTCTTAGTCTCTTTCCCGCGTGACTTCCAGCTGATCCTCGCGCCTCATGTTCAGGTGGCATTTGTAGCTGGTATAGCTGATGCGAATGGGTATGGATGGGCCATTTCAAGGCAACTATGCAATGCAGGAGCATCAGTCCTAGCTGGAACTTGGCCACCTGCACTGAAAATCTTCAAGAGAGGGTTGGAGAGAGGGTTTGGTGACAAGCAGCTGCTTGCTGACGGGTCAGCAATGAAGTTTCAAGGGATCTATCCTCTTGATGGTCAGCTACTCGTCGGTGTTGACTTTGATTGACCTGCTTCACACAGTCAACTACTCTGAACCAGAGGAGATTCCCGAGCACGTAAAGGGCAGCAGGAGATATGCAGATGTGCAGGACTATGACATTAGGACGTGCTCAGAGCGTGTGAAGAGGGACGTGGGTAAAATCGATATCCTCGTTCATGCTGTTGCGAATGCTCCCGAAGTTCAAAAGCCGCTCATCGACACCTCGCGGGAAGGGAAGGGGCCCTCCCAACTCGAGTAGCTTCTGACGTGTGTTATGCTCAGCTATCTAGCGGCTGTCTCCGCTTCGTCCTATTCGTGGGTCTCGATGGTCAGGCACTTTGGGGGGATCATGCGGCCGGGCGGGTCGTGCCTATCCCTCTCGTTCATCGCCTCAGAGCGCGTCATACCCGGCTATGGAGGCGGCATGTCTTCTGCTAAGGCTCAGCTGGAGAGCGATACCCGCGTACTGGCATACGAGGCTGGTCGGAGGTTCGGCATCCGGGTGAACTCGATCTCTGCTGGCCCCCTGCTTTCACGTGCTGCCAGCGCGATTGAGAATGTAAGAGGAGATGCAACAAGAAGGGAGACCGGGGAAGATGAACTTTGAACAGGGCGGAGGAGAGAGCTTCATACACTCTTACATCAAGTTTCACGAGGAGCACTCCCCGCTTCAGCGGAAGATGGATGCTGATGACGTTGGAAGGGCTGCTCTTGCACTCTGCTCAGATTTGTCTACTGCTGTAAGATATTGTCCTTGATCGATTCTGCTTTGAAATTCCCACAAACTTCAGGTTACTGGCGTTTGTCTGCATGTAGACAACGGAATGCACTGTATGGGGTTTACAGGCAGTGAATCGTCTGCAGCATGCGCGTGGTGGAATCCTGACCTTGCAACAGGAGAAAAAACAAATCGTTCCCCTGCAAATGTACCGTCCGATTGACAATCGAACATGTACATATACGTCGACAAAAACAAAAATTCGATTCGACATTTATTTCACTGGCGATCGCTGCTTCTGCAAGATGTTGTCAACAAAAGCTGATTTGAACTTCTTTGCGGATTCAGGCTCCCCTCCAGTGCTGGAATTCAGCTTGTTCACTTCGACCCGCGATCTTGAGTTGGAGTCGAGGCTGACCCTATGAACCCTGTGGATTTGTACATTATCCTTTGGATGCCATATCTCCCCCGATTCCTTCCCCTCCCTATATGCCTTCACTCCAACCTTTGAGTACGGCTCGACGAAATGACTGTCAATTGTTCTCGCGAGCTGCATCATTTCCCTCATCGAGCTGTCGAGAATACTGTTCTTCTCTCGCCCTATCGTCTTGTTGAAATCTGGGCTGGCACTGCGAAGTGAGCCCTGCGCTTGTCGCACTCCGTCCCAGTAGTCCAGGCCGTGTAGCCCTCCTGCTCCTGTCTTCTGCATCACTCCGCCGTGACTTTCCCGACCCACCTGTTTCGAGATTCGGACAGGGGACAACGATCGGGGGCGGAGGACAGCGTAGTTCGGCTCTCCATCGTGGTTGGTGTGCAAGTCCTCGTCTTCGACCGACGACAGGGGCACTCGGTTCGTCATCTTGTCGAACCTGGGAACGGAGGAAGGACGAGGATAGACGAGGGAGAAGGAGGGGTCATGAGCCCATTCTGATCTTGATGAAGTCTTCAGCTTCTCTGCATGCGAAGAGTTTGACTTGCGCATCTCAAAGGATGGGATGTGTCTTGACATTGGATGCGACTCCTTGAGATTGAAGAGATGTAGGTTGCTGTTTGACTCCTCTCGCAGATCCAATCCCAAAGGGACTGCTTTTTCAATCATGATGTCAACAGATTTCTATTTGCTCAGAAAAACAAGTTTCACCTTTGCCCGAAGACGTCCATTTCCTTGGAAGCATTGTCTTCATGTTGACACTTGCCTTGTTGTTCTGTACCAAGCAGTCTGAGAAACCACCTATGACAATGACGTCTTACATTCGGATGCGTCGCATGGAACCAATTCCTCTGCTCACTCCAGCGGATGGGATCCGCAACTTTCGGGTAGTAGGGAGTCCTGTGGCTCAGCATTGACAATCGCTCACAAACATCAACACAGGTGCTTACGCTGCTGTTCTTTCGGGTGTTACATAGCCTGCAAACTCACTGCGTCAAACACTGGGAGATGAGCAGAGCGAGCTGAAGCAAGGGTCACCCAATCGTTCTAACGCATCGTTGTGGTCTCGTCCACTCCTGGAGAGGTCAGGGGTAGGTGTGTGTCTGGGAAGCATCTCAGGAGGCAACAAGTTGAAACAGGGAGCTAAGTCACCTCTTTGTGATCTCCAGAATCTCAACAGAAGGCGAGTACTCCAGGTCAAACATTTCCTTGCGAGAAAGAGCCAGGTAGCCTGCGATGAGAGCTCGGTCTCCAACAAATCTTCCACTGGTCTTGTTGAAATCTTGCGTCTTTTCCGGTCTCAACCATGAGTTCTGATCAGTGGATTGGATTTCCGAAGGGTCATGACCTGCAAAGAAGTGAGGATACAGCAGTGCAAGCACATCTTTGCAAGAATTCGAACCTCTTCGGAAAGACACTTGAGAGATGCTCTCTTGCAAATCTCTCGAATTCTCCTTCTGTCATACTCATAATCAGTGCCTTACGCTCTCCAGACAAAGGGATCAACCCGTTCTTGGGGGGAGAACATGAGGCGTTCTTCCTCTCCTCTCAGATTGAAAGGGCTGCTTGTCATCTCGTTCTCGACGGACTTTGAGATTGAGCTGTTGGTAAACAGTCACACTATCTCTCTCAAACTCTCTTGTCAAGGTTGCCTGGGAGCATACTCGAAGCTCTTGCTCCTCGTGAAGTGTGTTTCAGACACCTTGAAGTGCCCTTGAGGCGACGATGACCTCACGTTGTGCTGCTTTGCTGCAATGTAGCAGAGTCTGGCTGTCTTCGGTCTCACAAGCTCATAGCTAGCATCGTAATGCCCGATCGGAGGCACAGCAGCATCTGATGGGCACATTGAGGACACAACACAAGAGGCATGAGAGGGTCTTCACATCGTTTGTCCTGCATCTTGTAATAGACTGACTCCTTTCTTTCTGGTGCAAGAAAACTTGAGGAAGGAAGAACGAGCTTCTCCTGTTGCCTCCATCAATTCCGACTGACAACGCATCAAATCTTCACCTTAGGGGGCTTAGCATCCAGCTCCCGGCTTCCTCGTTGAGAGATAAATCGATTCTCGTGGAGTTTGTCTGCCTGCCTCTTCCTCATCTTGGACGCTCGTAAGCTGTTCTTGTCTTCCAAGGACACCAGGTGCTGGAACGGATTACGTGTAGTCGAGGAAGAATCCTGAAGGGACTCGGATCGTGGGGAAGAGAGCATGACTGCATGTCGGCCACGATCTACATGAAAATCTACAATCTGAGTATTGACTTCCGAAAGAGACACGAAGCTGTTTTACAAGTCACATGGAGGAAAGAGAAGTTCAATGGAGAGTCTCGACCTTATCTCCCTGCTCCTTCTTGTCTGCTGTCTGCTGCTTTCCAACGATTCTCTGATGGATCTGAGGCTGGAAGCATTCGACAGTGACTTGCCTATCCTCGAGAAGGACTCAAGGTCGAACTCAGAGCTCATCCTTCCTCCCAGTCCCGCAGTCCCTCTGCGGGTTCCTTACATCAGCCGCCGCCGCAGGCTCACCCGGGCTAGAGCGCCAACACCATCGGGCAACCGTTGGGCAGTCGGGCGGAACGGTTCCGGACCTACTACTAGGCTGGTACTGTATGATTCAGTGCCCGGGCTGCCAGAGCCGCTGAGCGCCGGGCACGGTGGGTCACCGTGGCACAGTGCGGCCAGCGGCCACGACCTCAGCTGCACTGGGGTTGAACAAGACCGGACAGTCTTCAAGGCTTACTAAGATCAACATGATTGAGCATAGTAAACGGGGCCCATAACCGACGGAGTACAAGTCTAACAAACTTTCCTCGTACTCCGACCTCAGAGCGGGGCCTTGCCCGGAGTCGGCCCCGGCGCCGAGGCTCGCCGATTCCGATCGTGGTGGGCCAACTCCCCGCTCGTACCAACAACTTCTTCATAATAGCCTTGAGTCATCAGCTCATCAGTCACAGCCCGGCTAGCAGCGCTCGGTCTATGTATGTTTGTACTATGTTTGGAGATTGACTAAAACTTGTACCCAATGGAATTGCCTCCTTCGAACACGAGAACGAGAGAACTTTACTACTATGTACGCATGCGTGAAGTAAAATAATGCTATTATTAGATATTCAATAACGTTTTATGCAAGGTTCCCGTTTTAAAACATAGTAGATACTAGCTATTTACTAGTAAATGTATAAACCATATGTAAATGTCGTATATAATAAATGTTTTAGGGAAGTCAAACAATATTTCAAAAGCATTACCAAAGTTTGAACATTCAGTGAAATTTTCAAAATCTTTCCTCAAATCTTACAAGGGTGCGTGGCCATGGCGACCAGGCCAGAGAGCAACGAGAGGGATGGGCAGAAGAGGAACATCAGCAGCATATCAGTAATGCATGATTGAAGAACAAGTACTTTCTCTCTGATTCCTTCTGCTCCTTCTCCTCATCTCCGATTGGTCGATTCGAGTGTTGGTGGAGTTTGTTTCCTGTACCAAGGAGTTTCACCAGGGGGAGGTAGCTGGGAGCATGTTGACCCGGCTCATGTTCATGGCTTGTTTGTTTCTATCGCTCTGATATACGTCAACATGAAGCCGGTATCAAGATTTGGAAGGAGAAATTCTTCCACAGATCAAGCCGACTTCGATGAGTTGGCTTTCAGGCAGCACGACTTCAGACAGCATGTCAAAGCATTCAGGATACAGCTCTGGATCGTGGGTCTCCTTTACATACTCGCAGCACGTATTTTATCTCGCGGGGATAAGTGTGGAGGCGAGGAATGGCTTCTGCACTTTCATGCCTTCTTGTTCTTCCTCTCTGGACTCGTCAGTTTGCTCTCGAGCCTTCCATTTCTTTTGAATTTTTTCGAAGCATTGATACGGAGAACACAAAACAAAGATGTCTTGTTAATCATATATTTCTCATTCATGTTTCAACTGGAACTAGGGCGAAGAGCTGTGGCCGACATGCGAAGATCACTCTCTGAGACGTGCCGTTCCCCGTATGTCAACCTGACAATCGATTTTCAAGGGCAGATTCCATGGCGAAGGACTTGTTTTGACAGCAACCCTCACGCCACCATAACACAGCATTGCTCTGAGTTTGGCTGTGAGGACGGAGGGTGTGTGTCAAGGTTGATTTACCCGGACGGTCTGACAATGTACGCTCTGCTCGGCACTTTCCTCCCCATATCAGCGGGGATAGACGGATCTTCTGCGTTCTACTTGTCCATAATCCAGCTGATCAGCCTCCTCTTCACAGGACTGGTAACAGGGGTTGACTTGATGACGCTGATATCAGGCGTCTTGCAGCATGCAATCTCGACGGGGACGAACTCGCTTATCTGCGAATCGAGGATGACGAAGGCACGGGATGAGTTCTTCAGGGAGAGGGCTCTCAAGCTTGCGTCCGAGCATACGAACCAGCTGCTCTCCACGCTGATCCCTCGCTCCCTTCACTCGAGGCTGAAAGATCAGAAGAACTTTGACTTTGTGGGGAACACGATGAAAAGCTGTACGATCATGTTCGTGAGCCTGTCGCCCAGCGCAATCCAAGATGTTCGCACTAACACAAGAGATGTTTTCAAGCTGGTAAAGAAGATCTTTGCGGACTTTGACAACATTGTCGAGGACTTCGGTATGTTCAAGTACCATCACGTGTTCGATCACTATGTGGTTGCATGCCCGAGAACGGCGTACCCCTTCCAAGAGCCATTGGACGAGGAGGAGTACCTGCGGACGAGCTCGAGATCCATGGTCTTTCTGGCACAAGAGCTGATCAGCAAAGCGAGGATGTACAAATCACAGGCAGGGGAGGACCTGTGGGTGAAGGTGGGGATCTCGCTAGGCGAGGTGGCAGGAGCAGTTGTAGGGCAGCAGCGGAGGTTTTACTGTCTCTTTGGAGATGCGATCAACACGGGAGCAAGGATGTGCAGCTACTCGGAGGCTGACAGGATCCACTGTTCGCAGAGCTTCGCGGAGGTGATGGAGCGACTTCATCCGGACATCCCTCTGTTTTGTCGGGGGGTGCAGGAAGTGAAGGGGAAGGGGAAGATCAAGACCTACTACGTGGGCTTCGATGCTGTAGGGGATGCTCCGAGTCCGGAGGAGAGGGTGAGGAGGAGCAGCGATATCAACGAGGTGATGGGAATCGAAGAGAAGGGAGACATACTGAGCAGAGAGAATTCACGGTCTGATGACACCATCTCCCAGCATTTCTCCACCTGCGACTCCCCACCTAGCAGCCACGGCTCCTGGATCAGCCTGTCAGAAGCACAGGAAGAGGTGGGTGGGAGGAAGAAAAGAGTGGAAATCTCGACGCGTTCATGTCGCTTCGTAAATATGGAGGTGGAGACAAAGTACTACTCGGACAGATTCTCCATCAAACTTGAAACATATCGAGAGCGGTGGTGAGCAACTTTGTGAGGATCTTGGTGACTTATCACAACTTGTACAATCTGGATGCAGTGAAGAGGATGGAGAACGTGAAAGACAAGAAGCTTTTCCTCTTTTCTCAACGCTTCTTTCTTGGACTACTGGTGCTTCTCTTCTCTGCCATGCACCTGCAGAGCAGGTGGACGAAACCTGAGTCTGCTTTCTCTTATCTCCGATTCTGGAAGAGATTGTTCTGTGTGTACAATGCCTTGTACTTAATTACCATGCTCGGTTTCTTGCCGATCGTTCATGCGACAGGTTGGATCCTCATCTTCACTCCAGCCTTCACCGTCATCAACCTGATGCAGAGTGGCGTGTCAGTGCGGCAGATGCTGAGCTTCATTCTTTTCTTTTTACCGATTTGCTTCTACTTGATCACTAGCCAGACCCCCAAGATGAACCTCAACTATCTCCTCCTGCTCATCTTCTGCACTAGCTTCAGCTACTCGCACCTCCGGCAGCTCCACTTGGTGGACCGCGAGCGATGGAAGTCACTCAAGAAGTACCAGCATGAGAACAATGCCGTGCTCAAGATCCTGAACAACCTCTTCCCTGAGAATATCGCCAAGGAGATCCTGGAAAACGGAGAGATTGCCAGCGAGTTCCGCAACGCCGCCGTTCTCTACCTGGACCTCTGCCATTACACGCAACTGACTGCGAGCCAGGAGGCGATCAGGGTGGCTGAGCTCATACACTCTGTCTTCTCTCAGTTCGACATGGCGGTGCAGGCCCGCAACGTCTTCAAGATGGACACCATAGGAGACGCCTACATCTGCGCCTGCTGGATCGACGAGTCCAACCAGCGGCAGGTTTGCCAGCGCATGGTGGCGCTTGCTCGGGACATGGTGGAGATTATCGACAATGCTCGCGAGGAATTTTCCGTCAACATCGCGTGCAGGATCGGCATAGCGACTGGCAAGTGTCTTGCAGGCGCTATCGGCAAGTTACAGCCGAGGTATCAGATAATGGGGGAGGCGGTAGAGCTGGCGCATGAGCTGGAGGGAGCGGCAGAGAAGCAGGGGATCAACGTCAGTGAGCAGGTGAAGCAAATTCTGCGGATCCATGGAGGAGAGGATTGCGCACTTTCGAAGCTGCTTCAAGGAAAGGGAAACTCTCTGACAGGTGTACCAAAGGGCCTGCTGTCAAGAGGGAAGGAGTAGCAGCCAAGTTTCGTCTGTTCTCTTGCTCCTGGAGCTCTGACGACGTTACAACATTACCATGTAATCTAGACTCAGAATCTCTCCGTGTCATGATGCACCTCGCAACCCGCATTCATCTTCCTTTTATTTTTTCTGCATTTCTTCCTGTTCGTCATAATACAATCAAACTGATATAAACAATTGTTGTTTCTTGATCGTCAACTTGCTTCCTCCCTTCCCGAGGGAATCGCCAGCAGCATTCAAACTTTTGCTGCTCCTCTCTCTTATGCTCCTGCCTTGTGACTATTTCCTCATATCACAGCTACCGCTACGCCGATTCTCGACGACTGCATGGGGGTCTCTTCCTGCCAGGCTCCCATACGAGCGTCGAAGCTGCATCAAGATCAGCGAGTTCCATTGTCGCGCTCTTCTCACCTGTGGACGGAGTTGAGGCAGTTGTACGCCGTGGTCCCTCCTACCACGAAGATGCGGCCGTTAAGCACAGCAGCGCCCAGCAGAGCTCGAGTGGTCGGCATGGGCGTTTCTGTTTCCCACTTGCCCTGCAGGAGGAGTCAGAAGGCGAGGGAGCCGAAGAGGAGGAAACCGAGCGATGATCGAAGCTCTCAACAGACGCCAAGCTCGTCACTCCCCCACTCGTGCATCCTCCCAAAGCGAAGAATTTTCCATTGAGAACGGCGGCAGCAAGCGAGTCACGAGCAGTGGGCATGCAAGGTCCTCGTTTCCACTCGTCCGTCACCACATCATAGACGTCGACATAGGAGACAGCTGCGCCTGAACAGTATCCCCCGAAGACGTAGATGGAGTTTCCGTAGGCAGCCGAGGCAAGGTGGCTTCTCTCGGAAGGGAGAGGCGAGCAAGACACCCATGTATCCATCAGAGGACAATACTTCTCCACGGTAGCCAGGTAGCGGTTCCCCAGAGTGCCATCGAAGCCCCCGAGAGCATAGAGCTGTCCCTTGAGGGCTGTGGCTGCAAGGTACGATCGAGCTGTGGGCAGCGGGGCCTCGTTCCTCCAGTCTCCCAGCTTGTCGCTGAAGGACTGCACCATGGCGTTGGGATGATACCTGCTGCGACTGTTACCAACCTTGGCGGGTTGAAGGAGGGGCTTCCTGCAGAAGATGGGCGCCGTGCCCGATGGAGGAGTGTACTGGCCGCTAAGAAGGAGAGCGTGAGGAGACGAGGAGGAGACGAGTGTTGATCGATCAATCACCAGTATTGACCGCCAACGATGTAGACGCGATCATCTACTCCACATGTGAGGAAGCAAACTTTTCTCGCGTGCACACTAAGAGAACTCACCGAGTGCTGCTGCCGCAAGGCCGCGACGGGGAAAGGGCATCGGCGGGAGTTTGAACCATCTCTGAGGATGACGGGAGTCACTGTCAGGCTCTACCTTCCAATGGAGCTTGCCTGAGAGTCTGGTTCATAACACTCCACGGCTGATATGCTGTCATTGCTTTGATGATCTTTGCCCCCAATGACGCATAAGACACTGTAGGTGGTGAACAATGAGCAGGAAGCAAGATGCAAGAAACAGGGTCCACACGGTGTCTTAGCCATCTTGCAGACAAGGTTGCAAAGTTCTTCAGATTGCAGCATTCGAGCCTAGATCGTTTCATCAGCTGACAAATGCTGTCGCTGGTGACAAGACCGTACCATGCTGTTGCCACCCAGACGATGGTGAAGAGACATGGCGAAGGAAAGCTCGCGCTCCATATGCTGTAAGATCGTCAACAGGCTTGAAGTTGCCATCCAAGATCAACAGACCCAGTCTGTCATCATCGCGTCTTCCTCTTT
Organism: Guillardia theta CCMP2712; assembly: GCF_000315625.1. NCBI lineage: Eukaryota > Cryptophyceae > Pyrenomonadales > Geminigeraceae > Guillardia > Guillardia theta. The sequence goes on from NW_005434667.1 coordinate 1,087,048, forward strand.
CTCATGGATTTGATTCCTACCGAAAAGCCTTCACACACGGAATAGATACGAATGCAATCTTGCCTTGCAGGTCGATTCGGGTCCATCGCATGTACCATTTTCTCAATGCTCCAGGTCCTCCTGTTTTTCTTACGAGTTTTTTTCTTGCAGGTCTGCATTCCTTGAGGTAAGCACGACCGACAGACGAGACTTTGGAAAGTCTTTACCACTGATATACGTCGCACCTACTTGTTCATGAGGGAACCTTAAAACAGCAGAATTTAGAGGATACGCGAAAGGCAATGCCCTTGAATCTTCTGCACAATAGAAACACCTATCTGCTCCTCCCAACTGCTATCACAACACACACGATGACCATGGCGATGCGCCTTGAAAGCAACACAAAAGACGGCCTGCAACAACGACGCCTTCAACGCAGGGCAAGCAGCGAGCACGAAGAACAAGCAGCAGGGCGATCTTGATCATAACTTCGAAGTGAAATCAGCATGAAAGTGGTCTCAACGATCAGTGGATTCGGCTCGAGGCTGCTTGGCAACAAGGCCGTCGCTGCATTGCCGCTGAGGCGCTATGGGACAAACTCTGGCAAGCCAACAATATTTTCATAAGTTGAGTACCTTCATTTCCATATATTTGTCAAAATTGAAAAGTGACAGATGAATATTAGGCGATCGGACGTAAGTTTTGGTAGGGTCCTAACTTGTAGTATTGGAGTACAGCTTACCGGGAAAAAGGCGCACCTGGGTGTGAGCGGGGACGAGCCTGTGTGATAAGCCTGAGTCTGGAAAAGACAAAAGAAGATGGGAATGAGGGGTGATGAGGGCTCAATTATCACCTGAGGCGGGCGCCCTTGAGCGTTGGGTGATAATGTAAGGGAGGGGAGGAGGGACCAAGAAGTTCCTGCCTGCAGCTGATGATGGCGCTTTTTGCTGAGAAATTGACAGCGAGAGGGGAGGGGAAGGCGGGGAGGGGGAGAGCTCGATGAATGATATCGATGATGGAAGAAGTTGGTCAGGGTTATAGTTTGAGTCTTGATCACTGCTTGGATGGTGAGGGGAGTAAATGAGGAGGAGGGAGGAACCTGAGACAAAGTCTGAGCCAGGAAGCGATCGAGACAGGAGGGGGACATTGGAAGGGCTTCTCCACACGATAGTTTGAGGAAAAATGACGAGTAAGTGGGTGGCCAGAACTTGTGACGCTGTGCGAAGCGAAGGAGGAAGGCGGGGGAGGCGAGAGAAGGGGCAGGGTTTTTGGAGGCTGGCGAGCTGATCTAGGTTGGCGGACTGGGAGAGGGGAAAGCACTTCTGCTCAGTATATATGTACTCAACAGATCTCCAGTGCAATGAACATCTCTCTCCTGTTGTCAACAGTGGTAAAACTTCATGCTGATTGGTAGTTCACCAATGGCCTGTCCCAGTGCATATTGTTCTACTCAAATATCGATCTCGTTCTCTTGTTTGGCAATCCAAGTGATGTTCTGTTCCTTTAGGTCGTCAATCGAAGTGGACCTGAGCCGCAGCTGCATCATTTCACCCAGATAGACATCAGAACCAGAGCATAGCCGACTGAGCGCTGACAGCGCTCAAAGTTTTCAACATCAAGCGCCCATTCGAAGAAGGAGATCCCGCAGGTGTGATGCGTCAGGGCACGTCAGACCTCATGTTGCTGATCACGAATGAGAAGGTGCGGAGGTCAGATCCAACAATAAACAGGTGCGTATGGGCAACAACCCTGTAAGGAACATGCCTGAGAATCCACAAGATGAGATATTTCAGGTGATTGAAAACAAGTCCTCTATCGATTCATGAAGTCCTCGCTCTCTTGTCTCACGATCACTGAGTGCGCTGCTGTTCATCAGGTCAAGATCTTCAATGCTGGAAACACTTGCTACTTGGATTCAGTTCTCTTCGCGATGTTTGCGGTTCCTTCACCTGCCTTTGAGCAGCTTCTCACCAAGAGGTGACGATCGACTGCATCGTGCTGGCAGACGATTGATTCCTGCGTTAACTCATGGTGTTGGAACAGATTTCCGGTCACTGACGGCCTGTCACTCTTGAAGCAAGAGCTCCAAAGCTACATCCTGAAGAACTTCGTCGGCAGGATTCGCCATTTTGAGCATATCACAGTCGACGTCATCGCAAACATCCGCATGCTGTGTAGGAAACTCGGGTGGGAGTACGTTGGTGCTCCAGATCAGCAGCAGGATGCAGGAGAGTTCTTTGATTTCCTTTATTCCATCCTAGGAGGACAACTGATCAGAACAACGCGTCGAACTTTCACTGGGGCTCTGCCAGACAGTAGCGACAAGGGACAAGAAGAGAACATGACGCTTCTCCCAGTCCCCTTATTTGACTCTCAAGTACAACGAAATGAGCCTCTGAATCTGCAAAACCTTCTGGACACTTTCTTCTATGAAAACGTGGCTTCAGGTGCTTCTTCAACCACAATCCTGTGGAGGTGACCTAAGGAAACATTCGGTTTTGATGCTTTGCTCGTAAGGTTTGCGACGCAAGGTTCAGGGGCAGGTACTCGAAGTCTGTGCATTGAATACGTGAGAAAGAATCAATGTCTGGTAAACCCGATGATCGAGTCTTAGGTACTCCGTCGAGAACGTTCCGAGCATCGTTGCCGTTTCATTGAAGAGATTCGACGAGCAGCTGTTAAAGATCGAATCTCAAGTTGACTTTCCTAGCTTCATCAACCTTCACAAGTATGTCAAGAGCCTTGAAAGGCTCCGTCATGACGGCAACTATCGTGCAGGTACAGCTCCAGGCCCGAATGGAGGAGCAGCCCTATCATGCATAGTGTGCCATGGAACCTGCGGGCGATTGTTTGTCACAGGTGCTCCGAGCTCTCTGGATGAGCAAGTTTCTGACCAGGAGACAGGGGAAGCACGACACAATCTGGGCATTATTATGCCTACACGAGATACTCGAAACACGAGTCGTCGTCGGCGATCTGGTTGAGGATGGACGACAATGCAAATCCTTGCATCACGCAGGTAAGGAAAGGGAGCTGCCTGTTTCCCTTGGTCGTCTCAAGTGACTGCAGGCCAACATATTTTCTGACCCCTACGTGAAGAGCGAAGCTGTACTGTTCCTCTTCGAGCTCGACACGGATGCGCACACCTCTGCGCTGATGATGCAACAGGTGACGCCATGACCTTGTTCTCGATCTGCCGACTGATCTTGTCGCCACCAGGAAGAGGCTGAAGATGAACTTGGATTCGGCTACAACAATCTCGTTTACCAGCCCGAAGCATTTTCTCTCAAGTCGATCCCAACGTCTCTCTCCTTCTCTTCTCACAGCAGGCAAATGTCGCCGCAACCTGCCTCTGCTTCAGCGGGGGCTCGAACAGTGGAGGACAAGAACAATCCGATGCCTGTGTCTGATGCTGATGACTTTGCCATTTCAAATAGAGCGAAGATCGAAGAGAGAGGGGAGCAGAAGGAGAAGGAGAAAGGGGAGGGGGAGCAGAGGGAGGAGGAGGATCAAGATGTATTGAACAAGGAGAATCAGACCAAGGCAGTGCAGAACTTCGACTTACCAGGAAAAGTTGCTGAGACTTCAATTGAAGGCAATATTCACAAGCAAGTGGAGAAAGTGCAGGAGAAGGACGCATGCTCAGACGCAGCTGACCACTTGCATGCTGGAGACCCTGAGGTTGAAACGCAAGTGATCTTGAGTTACCTCAGCGAGCAGGAGAAGCCCCAAGCTCAAAGCAGTGAGGCTCCTGACTTCCTCGTCACTCCCAACGGGAAGCTGCCCCTTCCTCTCTTCAATCGCGCTCCTGCTCAGCCGCAGGGCGAATGGTTTGCTTCCTTTGACATCGAGGAGGGTCGAGATCGCTATGTCTGCATTACAGCGCTCCCGCACGTGCAGTGGGGAGGAGAGGCGACGAGAGCTGTTGTGACTGTGTCGGAGAGCAGGAAAGAGGCTGAACTCCCTTCCTCCTCCCTTGAACAGAAACCGCTGATCCTCCACTTGGACAGGACGAGCCCATCGACCATCGTTGACCTGAGGTGACGAGGTATGACATGCAGCAGAAGCTGACGACCTGGCAGTGTGATGGAAGGTGTCAAGGAGCAGAAGTGTTTCGACGTATCCATCAGCTTCAGTGGATCAGGACAAGGAGCTTGTGAAGGGAAGAACGACGAGTCGACATGTTGATTTCAATGATTGATTGATATTTCTCTTGCTGTATTATCTTACAAAGACGTGTTGGCTCTGGCTTGCATCCCTTACTCTAACATTCGAGCTTTCTCCTTCAGCATCTCCATGCTCTTCAAGAAATCTTCTGCTCTGAAGATGATCTTGTCCAGCTCTTGTCCAGCTTGCGCCATAGCTCCCCACTTGTTAGTCTCTCGTCCTGTCCCCACGCTCTCTGGAGTTCTCAGGCTCCACCCGTTGCTCTCACTCTCCTCCTCGTCCAGCTCGATCTCGACGTTGGCTGGGCGGGCTCGGCTGCGGAGCAAGAGGTTCGGGCTGGACTTCTGCTGGAAGTTTCTCCTCCACTGCCGCATTGACCACACACGGAGCAGGTGGTCCGAGCTGACCGCCAGCAGGGAGCTCCTGCTGGTCCGCATTCTCACCATGCTGTCACCCATCGACCAGGTTGTCAACCTCCCGCAGACTTCCTCCTCGATAGGCCAGTGCAGGAGCTTGCCGTTGGCGAGACCCGCCATAACGAACGAGGAGGCGACGCACATGGAGCAAACGAAGTTTGCGTCCGTGACTGACAAGAGCCGCGAGGCTGATCCTGTCTTGAGGTCCCAGCAGCAGACGGCGTTGAGGTGAGCTGTGAAGACGAGGGGCCGACCCGAGCTTCCCTCGCAGTGGAGGATCGACAGGACTGACCCGTAGGTAGCAGACTCCAGCAGAGTTCTCCTGCATCTGAAGCTCTTGTCAGCAACGACTAGAACATTTTCTCAGCTCACTTGGTCGTCAGGGCCTTCAACTCCTCCTGCAGTTTTTCAGCTCTTGCCATCAAAGTTTGCACCTTGTCAGGACCCATAGCATCGCGAATTTCCTGATTACAGTCTGAGTGAAGACTCTCCTGCTGCTACCCGCGCTCTCTTACCTCGCTCGAGAGCTTCTGCAAGCTGCTCAGCTCCATCTCAACTTGCCATCGCTTCCTGTACAGGGGCAGGTGGAAGACGCAGAGGGAGCCGTCCTTACTGCCAGTGATGGCAGTGCCGTTGAGAGACAGACAGCTTGTCACTTCGTCGCGATGGTGATGGAAGGCAAAGTCAAAGCTGCGCTGCTGCTCTTCCCCAGCGTCGAGGCCGAGGGCGGGGGAAGTGATAAGGCAGTGGAGGACTTGTCGGGTTTGAGTGCTCCAGATGAAGGTGCTTCCTTGAGATGAGCCCGACACGAGCACGAGCCGGTCGGGGCTGACGGACAAGCAGAGGATCTTTCCTCTCTGCCCCTTGAGCTTCGCCTGTATCAAACTTTCTCCGTGCGTGTTGACCTCGAAGATCCTGCCAAGAGATCCCAGGAACAGGATGCCGTCACTGCTCGCACAAGCCGCGAAGGTTTGAAAGGCGCGGGACAGGTCATGGCGAGCCAGCACCTTGAGGTTGTCGAGGTCTATCTGCCAGATCCGAGTCTCAGCAAAGACTGCAAAGGCCTCCACACCAGGGTGATCGATCAAGACGTCGACCAGCTGAGAAGAGCCGGAGGTCAGCTTGAGCTTCAGCTCGCGGGATTCCTTCGCTACTCTCTCGTTCTTGTCTCGAACCTCGAGGCCCACCCGGAGTCCTTCCTCCTTCTTCTCTTGGCCGACCGACGGCCCGAAAGAGAAAGGCTCCTTCCTATACGCTGCTTCAATGCCAAAGCACAAAGGGCATCTGATAGCCGCGCTGCTCATGAGCCGTCAGGAACGTGAAACGAGGCTGAGGGTCGCACCTGCTCCTCACGCTCGAATCGTTCATGAGCGAAATGAGAGGCGGAGGTATCTCGGATACGTTCACAGTCTTGGTGTTGCGGCACAAGATACAATCAGATTCCTGCTTTCAACTGTCAGCGAGAAGACATGCCAACGAGCTCATAGGCCTGCAGCGATTGGAATTTGCTCCACCAGTGGGAGGACTTGCTCCTATGCCTCACGTTCTTGACATTCTCTGTATCCCATTCGGAAACTTTCTCCTGAAAGTACAAGTTAACGTGTGATACCCGATCGTCAAGGTGAGGTCACTTACAAATTCTTCAAAGAGCTCAGGTTCAGTCACAGCAATGCTGGTTCGATCCAAGTCTTGATGTGACTTTGTATGCTGTCTGACAGCAGTGGATATATCATTAGCTCTGATTGTACTTGACATGTCATCAGCTCTGATTGTAGTTGATGTAGTTGACATGTCATTAGGTCTGTTTGAAGTTGATGTGTCAGTATCTCTGACGGCTGTAGGCGGCATATCATCAGCTCTACTTTTAGTCGATATATCATCAGCTCTGTTTGCAGGTGACATATCAGTAGCTTTCACGACTGTAGTTGACATATCAGTAGCTTTGATGGCTGTTGGAGGGCGCGAGAATTTGTTCTGGATCGCAGTAGAAGCCTCGAGCATAATTGAACGATCAGATCCGTGAGAGCGAGGAGAATGGTAGGACATCGTGTCTTCCTGCGTCTCATCCACAACCGCCAACATCTCATGCTTGTCGTGATGATTAATCGCCAAGGAAGGTTCCTCCTCGCTCTGCTGAACTTCCAGCGCCTCCAGGGCTCTGCCGGCGCTGCTTACCTTCCTCTCTGCTGTGACGTACTGCTCCAGGAGCTCTTCTCCATAAGGAGATCGTCCTGCTGCTGCTGCCTCTAGCTCATCCCGGGCACTCCTAGACGAGACTGAAGTCCTGGGTCGGGAATGAGCAGAGCTCTCCCGTTTCAGGTCAGGAGTGCTCCAATACATCTGATTGTCCTCTGCCACCTCCTCCCCCTGCATCATTGCGTTTGTCTTGACATCGGCGTCTTGTACTGCTGCTGCATGTCTGCTTGCTGGAGCGCTGCGTGGACCGGAAGGGGCAGGAGTGGGGGCCTTGGAGAAGGAAGAAGTTGGCTGTCAAGGCATGTGAAGAGCAGCGAGGATAACAAGAAGACAGTTACTCGGGGAGGAGGACGGCAGAAACCTCTTTGAGGAGCAAGCTTCTTCTGTTTGATCTCGTTGAAGTAGTTGGAGATGGATTCCACGTCTTCGGTCTCCAGCCCGAGCGAAGACTTGACCTCTCTTGTCGCATGCTTCACAGCTGGTATAGCTCGTCGCTGGGGAATGTCAGCAGCCGTGCCATGGCGAGACACTCTCTTTGGAAGAGCAGCCATGTGACGATCTGACGAGAAGCTTGTGAGCAAGAGGGTACAGAGAAGGACTTGAAGTTGCCTCGTTGCGGGGAGGGAGGAAATGAAGTCGCAGGTCTTGAAGAAGATTCAGGAGGGTAATGCGGCAGCTCCTCCTGTGGAGGTTTGAAACATTACATGATCAATGAGTCAACTCGGGAGCAAACTTACAACATTCCAGTAGAAAGAGGACCTGTCGTTGTCAGCTGATCGCCTCGCTCGACTATCCTCCTCCGGTGGCTGCGTGCTCGGAGTTTGAGCACAAGAATGTTCGACAGTTTCCTTTTCTTTCACCATCTCGTTCTCCTCCTTGTCACCGTCCAAGACCTGTTCGAAGTGAAGGTCGACGTGAACTCCTTTTCTAGCAAGGCTGTACTTCCATCTGGTGATACGGACATATAGATCAGAAGCCGGCTCCCCGAACAGCTTCTGCACGTCATCGTATCCCTTGCCGTAAACAAACACCGCAGGCCTTGTTTGCATCTTTGACTGCACAGAGATCCCCTGCCTTGTGAGAAGAGAGCCAAGAGAGTCTTGCGACATGTGCTCCACCAGGTTCTTGCAGACGACCTGAAGCCTCGTCAGCCTCTAGACTACAACGGTAACAGTCACATCCGAGAAGTCCTTGTCTTGCGTCGTCACTCGGATCTCGATGTCGCAGCTCTCAGCAAGGCTGTCCTTGCTAGGAGGAGAGCGTCGTGCGGGGTTGACAGCGATCTCAGCTCCTTCCAGCTTGAGGATGTGAGCGAGGGCTTTCTTCAAGATCGCATGTCTGAGAGCAGAACAGTAAGACAAGAAGCTGAGGCGAGAAGCTCTTACGCTTCGGCGCAGCGAGTCTTGTTCTTGGTGACGAAGAACTCAGACCCCGACCCTGTGAGGCTGATGATGCAGACGACAATCTGAGGGCTTTGATGCAGGCGAGCCAGCACATGGAGGGCCAGTTCTTAGAGAGAGTCAGCGAGCACAGGCAGCAGGAGGGTTCTTACGATAGTCCTCTTCCTCGAGCCTCTCGCTCTCCTCCGAGTCATCATCTCCTCCTCGCCTTGCCTTGTCTTTCCATCTCCATGTCTGTGGATCATCTCACATGCGACAACACCCATCGTCCTCGTCCCTCACCTCCCCGTGGGCCCTCTCGTGCCCGAACAACCGCTTGCCTTCCGACTTGAGGAAACTGCATTCATCTCAAAACCCTAAACCCCTTACTAAACGACTGCATGACCTCTTAATCTGATCTTCATCAGGCTCTTCTTTCAGATACTTGTAGTTGTTTTCTTTCTCATCAAAGATTACATATCCTTCAATGTTTTCACCCAAATTTGATTTGTCAGCTGAGATTCCTTCTGTCGCCAACACCCGTTGTGTTCGCTTTGCCAAGACTCGTCGGAAGTCGCTGAGATTAGCATGCAGAAACTCTTGTCCGCGGATCGAGTCTAACTTCTCCTTGCGTTGAATGAAGCTCGACAATATGCTCTGGTGCAGTGCTCCTGCGCTGTTCTGTTGTGGCAGAAAGGGTTCCCAACCATCGTTCTGGTAGTCGGAAGACGAGAACTGTGTGTTCTCAGTCTGCTCCTGCAGGAGCGAGAAGCTTGTTGACGCTCTCTTCAGCTTCTCCATCCCTCTCCCTCTCTCGTCCCCTGCCCTGCCCTCAGCTCTGCCATGCCAGGCAAAGGCAATTCAACGGCCCGACACCCTAGCTGGAGTACCCGGAGCCAAATGAGAGGCGGAATAAGGTTGACAGAGATGGACTAGGCTCGAGATTGCAACAAGACAAAACAAGCTTCAAAGGAGTGCGCTTCAACTGGAGCGTTTGCATTTTGCTGTTGGATCCCAATGGGATGTTATTAAAACGATTTAGAAAAGCTTTCTGTCAGATATGCTCTAACGCTACTTGGCATGGACCTCAGCCGAACCCCCAAGTTCTCTGTGCTTCGTTGAGCTGCTCCAGGCTTGTAAAACCCATTCATGACGACTGTCTCAGCCTCCTTCGACTTCTTCAGCGCGAAGTTGGCAGCAAGAATTGCATCTGACCAGAGAAGAGTGTGGCTCAAGTCGTCTTTGTCAAACTTGCTCATCGATTTAGGGTGATCAGAGTCCACAGGAAATTCGAGCTTGATGACAGGAAGCATATCATAGAATGAGTCTTCAATGGCTGCGTCTTTCTGCACTGCAACAAGTCCAACAGAACATCGCTTCCCTCCCTTCCAGCATCCCAGGTAGCAGATCTTGTTCGGCAGGGTGAAAATCCCCAACCCATCTCGCATCCCCTCCAAGAAAAATCCAGAGTACTTGGTTCCGTCCGTGTACCTTTCCACTCCTGCTCCGCATGGCACGTCTTCTTTCCACTCGCCTTGGAACGCGGGCCCCTCAGCGAATTGTAGGATTCCAAGGCCTTCTCGTCTGCCACTGACAGTCTGTCCCACGTATCTTGGACGCACGTACAGGCGGTTCACATCGAACGCGTTGCTGATCTTCCTGTGCGACACCACGTACTCGAGGACCGAAGACAAACTCTTTGCTCTCAAGCGATTGAGAACAGAGCAGTTTCCATGTCCCATAAGAGCCTTGTCGGATGCTTGATCAGCCTCGTCGCTGGCGTCCTTGCCTGCGCTCTGATTTGAGGTTTCAAGTTCTGATTCAACCTTCTGATTCGCGTCAACGTCGTTTTTGAGGTTATGTTCAATCTCGACGGAACTTTTCTCTTCGCCAGCTCTTTCAACCTCAGCTTCATTTTCGCCTGCTCCTTCAACCTCAGCTTCATCTTCGCCAGCTCCTTCAACTACGTGCTCTCCCTCTTCGAGTGTGCTCGGATTCGACTTGTTCGCCGTCTCTTGTCTCAAGACCGTTGAAATCTCTGCGGCTGTGGGCTCCATGGCGGCATCGGCAACTTCATCTAACTGCAGGTCTTGAGACGCGTCAGCCTCAGGTATCGAATCTTTATCTGTGCATGTGCTGCTCACGCCGTCACTCGTGGAAGCTTTCAGTTTCTCGATGCTTGTCTGTATGATTTTCTCCTTGGAGCTCAATCCGAGAGTATCTCGTTCCTCCAATGCCAGCGCGTACCCGACCAAGTCTTGATTCAGCACCTTCTTGTAGGTCTGCAGGTTCCTAATAGACTCAAGTTTGTGCTCAGCCTCCAGCTGTTTGAATCTTCTCGTCATCTTCTTGAGGTGATTCAGCCTCATCGTCGAAGTCTTCTTGAACTCCGAGTCCTTCCGCTTCTTGCTTACCAACCAGAACGCAGCAGCATCGCGTATTGCCGCAAGCAGCTCGGCTCTCTTCTCGTTCGTTTTGTTCAGATTGCTGTCAGCAATGGTCTTGAGATGCACCTTCGAATCTGCGCTGGAAGTTTGACTGCTCAGAACCGCCCCAAACGCCTCAACTCGAGCTTCTTCCAGGGCCTGGCGTACAGATCCCTTCCATTTCATGCTTGTCGGGGCCTGGGAGTCACCTGAGCCTGAGCCTTTCGCTTGCACTGAGTGCTTTTCCAAGAACTTTTGCATGTTGAAGTGAGACGGTGAGTTGAGCAACTTCACGGTCAGGTTGTCGGGAATGTGCTTGACCGGTTGCCGTCTTAGGTGGGGTTTGAGAGAAGGTTGAAGAGCCTTGAGGCTGTCGCGAGAGATCTCTTCGATAACGTGGCGAGGAGGAGGAATCGGTCTGACCTCGTTGTTCTCTTCCTGAGAAACAACGTTCTTAGAGAAGCTCCTGTACAGGGCGTCCAACGGCAAGAGCGACTGCTGCTTGCTGAGAATGAGGCGGAGGAGTTTGGCTCTGAACCATGCTACCTCAGGATCGTTTCTGCTCATGGATGATATGATGTCCCATGCAGCCTCGTACTTCTTCTCGCGAATCATCTGTTGCAAGCTCGACTGCCAATCCTCCTCTTCTCCACGATGGCCGTGATAAATCCTTGACACAGATTTTCGAGGTTTGCTAGCTGGGGTAATGCTTTCAGTTTGCACCTTCTTTGATTTAAACACTGGCGTCTTGCTCTGCTCTGTCTTGTCTGCCCTCTCTGCAGAGACGTGTGCGTTCTTCAAAGTCGTCGACATGATCAGAAGTCCAAAACTCAGTAAATGATCTCAAACTGTTTTAGTGCTGTCCCTCCATTCCTCGCCTCCTCTCCTCTAGCTTCATCCTGCTCCAGTCAAGCTCTTGTCTCCTTCTCTCTCTCTCTCTCTGTCTCCCTCCTTCCTCCCCTCCTCGCTCTCTCTGCCTCCTCCTCCCCTCGTTGTGGCTCTACGCTACTCCATGCGCATGGCGGAGGCCCTACGACGGTTTGGGCGGCGCTAACCGCAGCAAGCCCACCTCAGGTCTTGGGGCAGCAGACCGTCGCACCGTCGGGCAAGTAAAAATCGGGGAAATGATGAGGGAAGGATGGGAGGAGGAGGACGGGGATGAGGGAAGGATGGGAGGAGGAGGACGGGGAAGAGCAAGGAGGGAGAGGAAGGAGGACGGGGAAGAGCAAGGAGGGAGAGGAAGGAGGACGGGGAAGAGCAAGGAGGGAGAAGAAGGAGGGGAGGGAACGAAGGAGGGAGAAATGCTACGATCAACAAGAGCCACGTACTAAACTCTTGCAGCTTCAGCGATTCTTGAAACTTAGAATGACATGTTGCTGTGGCAGGGGAAATGTGGATGATTGCGAAGGCGCGGGACATTTTCTTGTCTGGATGTGAACTTACCAGCCCTTCTCATGCTCCAGACCCTCTCCACCCACAGTCGCCATGGATGCCCGCGCAAGTCCCGGGAACTGTCCTGGCGAACCTTGTGGGAGGAGGAGTGTACGCGGATCCTTACATCGGGTTCAACAGCATGAAGATTCCGGACATCGGAGAAGTTGGTCCTCAAGAGTACACATACTGGTATTTCTGCTCCTTCGAGCTACATGAGGAAATGCCGCTTCCATACTGGTGGCTCCAACTAGACGGCATCAACTATTCCTTTGAGCTGTTCTTGAATGGCAAGAAAGTAGGTGTTGCTGATGATCGCGGCATGTTTCTTCGCCGATGCATCGACGTGTCGGATCTTCTTGAAGCAGACGGCTCCAACTTCATGGCGCTGCTAGTGCGCCCTCCTGACCACTATGGGACTATCCCGCCGACCGGGGGGCAAGGGGGGGACCATGAGCTGGCGAAGGATGTCGCATCGCAGTTCTTCCAGGGATGGGATTGGGTGATTCCGGTGGCAGATAGAGGAACGGGCGTGTGGAGCGACATCTTGTTGAAGAACACAGGACGTCTCGTGCTGCAAGACGCGTATGCTCAGAGCTGGCTAGAGCCTGGGGACCTCGGAGATTTGAAAGCCGGGAAACCAGTTACTGGTCAGAGCAAGTTTGGGGTTAACATCACGAATGCTTCAGATGAAGAGATAACAGCAGTTCTGACGCTGCAAGTGCAGCACACGGACACAGCCTTCGCTGACAGTGATGAAGAGTTTGTAGTGATAGACCTGTTGCTGAAAGACACCATCACCATCGCCCCTCGTCAAGTTGTGGATTTCCTCTTTCCTCCTCAAAGCATTTCCAACGCCAGGTTATGGTGGCCCAACGGCATGGGAGAGCAGCCGCTGTACGATCTTGTGATGACGGTTGTGACGGAGGAGGGAGACTTCAGCGATGGTTGTCAATCGAGATTCGGGATCCGCAACCTTGAAAGCTTCGTCGATAAGGCAACAGGAGGAAGAAAGTTCCGGGTCAATGGCAGCGATGTGTTTGTGCGGGGAGGGAACTACATCTGCAGTGATGCCCTCCTGCGACAGCCGAGGGAGCGCGTGAGGAGCGACGTACAGCTGCATGCGCATGCGAACCTGAACATGATGCGGTGTTGGGGAGGAGCAGGATGCCAGCGGAAGCCTTTCTATGACGCCTGTGACGAGTTTGGGATTATGGTGTGGGTCGAGTTCTGGATTACAGGAGATGATGATGGGAGAGGAGGAGGAAGCGCAGATTTCCCGTTAGATCACGAACTCTTCATGCGCTGTGCAGAAGACCTCGTCCGCAGCGTAATACCTCCTCCCCTCTTTGTGCCCCTCCGCACATCCTTGCCGTCGATTTCATCCCTCCCTCCTCCTCAATGATGTTCTCCATGCGCAGGCGCGAGGGAACGTGAGCACGAGCATCTACGTTGGGGGCAACGAGCAGACTCCATGCAAGGAGCTGGACGGGCGTCTGAGAAGTTTGATCGCAGAGCTTGACGGGGGAAGGGATTATGTGTGCGGATCACTGTGGGAAGGGTTCGGAGACGGGAAGGTGAGGAGAGAGGAAGTGGAGATTGCAGTGATGTCAGACCGGCAGGGTAACTTCTCCGACGGTCCCTACACCATCCAAGATCCGCGATCCTTCTACGCCAAGAAGTTTTACCCCTATGGTTTTAACCCAGAGGTTCCATCCTATCCCTCCTCTCCTCCTCTCCTCCTCCCTTCCTCCCTCCTCCCTCCTCTCCTCCTCCCTCCTCCCTCCTCCCTCCTCCCTCCTCCCTCCTCCCTCCTCTGTCTTCCGGCTCTATCACACACATCTTCCCATCTCTCGCCTCAAATGCGGTCTTGTCGACTACACCCTCTGCTCTCTCCTCTCCCTTGTCTTCTTGGCTCATCTCGTCCAGTCCTTCCTGATGCTGTTGAGCAGGTAGGCAGCGTCGGATTGCCTCTGGTTACAACTCTCCTTGCGATACTGGGGGAGGAAGAGGCTGTTCCCTCCTACATCAAGATGCCCAACGGGCTGCTCATGGAGGAAATCTCGTCGGGACTAGAGCATCACACGTACATCCCATACGGCAACCCCGAGCTGGGGGTCGCCAACCAGGTTGCGCTCTATGGCATCCCGCAAACTCTCGAGGAACTTTGCGAACAAGCTCAGCTGGCGAACTTCGTCCAGTACCGCGCGCTCGTCGAAGGGTTCTCAATGCACATGTGGACTGACCACACCGGTGCTCCTCCTCCACCACATCGAAGTCCCCTCCCTCTCCTCCTCCTCATCCTCCTCCGCGCTGCCTCCTTCTCCTTCTCCTTCTCCTCCTCCTCCTCCTCCACCTCTTCTTCCTCGTCCACCGCATCCCCATCGTCTTTCCTTATCTTAGTTTTTCATATCCATCTTCTCTTCTACCTTCTTCGGCATCATTCTCTTATCACTTCTCCCTCTTGCTCTATACCCTCAGCTCTCTCTTCTCAATCTCTTGCTCCTCTCCCCCACTCTGCTCCTCTCCCCTTTCCCCCCCCCCCTCCTTCCCCCTTCTCCTCTCCCCTGAACGAGCTCCAGGTTTCCTGATATGGAAGACTCAAAACCCTTGGATGGGTCTACGAGGACAGCTCTACGACTGGTCCTTCTCCCCCCTCGCTTCACTTTTTGCCGTCCGACTTGCCTGTCAGCCCCTCCATGTCTTCCTCTGCCCCAGAGACGGCGGCTCGCTCCTTGTCACCAACATCACCGGCAGCTGCTACGTCGGGCGTCTTGTAGTGACTGTCTGCGATCTCGCTGGAAGGGAGCAGGAACTGCTCGACGAGGTAGTTGAGATCTCGTCCTCCTCCTCGCAGGTGCTCAAGCAACTCCCGCTCATCCGGTTGCCTCCCCGAGAAGTCTTCTTTCTGTCCATGTCAATGGTTGCATTTGATTGTAAAAGCAAGCAAGCAAGGAGGATGAAGGAGAAGATGAGTGCGAGGAATGGCGAGGAGACGAGGGTAGACAACCTGGGGGGAGAGGACGAGGACGAGGACGAGGACGAGGACGAGGACAGGATCTCTGCTGTCATTTCTCGAAATTTCTATTGGTTGACGCTGGAGCATCTCGATGGAGGAGTGTATCAGGACGAGTTCATCGCGCTTGGGTTGTGGAGGAAAGAGAATCGTGTGCTGCTGGACGCAAAGGCCATCGGCTACGTGTCAGCTACAGGAGGGGAAGACAAGCAAACAGCTCCTTGCAGGTTCTTCGACCTGAGGACGAGGAGGGAGGAGGAGGAGGAGGAGGAGGGAAAGATCAGCTACACCCTGCTGGTCAAGATCAGCAACTTTTCCTCCCCAGCATCAGTCGCCATGTTCCTTCAGCTCAGAGTCAACGGGGTCGCATCTCCTCCTCCTGTCTTGTACGAGGACAACTTCTTCTCCCTCCTACCTGGGGAGCAGCGACTGCTCAAGATTGACTGGGCAGGGGATGCAGGATCAGTGGGCGGAGGACGTAGCAAACACGCTTCTTCCTCCTCTCGCTGCTCTGCTCCTCTCCCCTCCTCTCTTCGCTCGTCTCTCTCCTCTCTCTCCTCATCGTCGTCTTCTAGACATTTTGACCGCGTGTGGGGAGACATGGATGTGCCTTCCACCTCCTCCCCTCTCTCAGTTGGCCTCGAGCTCATGGGCTACAACGTCGAGCCCTTGCAAGTTCCCATCAAGTGGTCGAACTTGTAGGGGAAGGGGTACTTGATGCAAGAGGACGTGGGACGAGGAGGAAGAAGAGGACGAGGATGCTAGGGAAAGGAGGAGGATGAAAACTTTTGGTTGCAAAATGTAGATTACAAAACAATAAAGTCTCTGTCATCTCTATACATATCTACAGCTCCCATATGTACAACTTCTTCTATGAACATCTTCACGTCTTCCCTCTCGCAGCCCCTATACTCCTTCCTTCCTCCTCTCCTCCTCTCCTTCCACATATCTTCGCCCGCTGCTTTCAGGAAGGAGAAGGGCGATCACTCCCAGGGACAGACTAGCAACCTGATGCAGCAGTGAGCAGAGAGAAAGTGAGTAGAGACAAAAGGAATGGAAAAGAATGGAGAAAGTATGAAGACGATAAAACTGGAGATGAGAGGAGGAAGCAGAATACAGGAGGGGCAAAAGCCAGGGGGAGGAGCAGGAGGAGAAGCCAGGAAGAGGAGCAGAAGGAGGCGTAAGTAAGGAGGAGAGCCTTACCGACAGGAACTCAAAGACGAAGTGATAGTCCAGGGGAAACGAAAGTGAGTTCTGCGGGAAGAAAATATGAGAACAGAATGAGGGAGAGGCTGAAGATTAATTCGCAGAGGAGAGAAGTTGAGTCATAAGATAAGGGACTTGGTCAAGATGAAAATGCCGAAGGTAAAAGGAAAAGAGAGAAATTCAGGCAGCAGGAGCAAGAGCAGGAGCAAGAGCAAGAGCAAGAGCAAGAGCAGGAGCAGGAGCAGGAGCAGGAGCAGGAGCAGGAGCAGGAGCAGGAGCAGGAGCAGTGAACGAGCAGGAGCAAGAGCAGGAGCAGCGGGGGGCAGGAGGAGTAAGAATGAGGGACCTTGAGGGACCAGCTGAAAAGAGTTCCACATAGAGAAGGAGCAATCATCGAGGTAAAGGATGCAGCCATCTGCGAGAAACCGTTGACGGTGCCGATGACCTGCGGTGGGTCATGAGGAGGAGAGGAGG
This sequence comes from Guillardia theta CCMP2712, assembly GCF_000315625.1. Classification (NCBI taxonomy): domain Eukaryota; class Cryptophyceae; order Pyrenomonadales; family Geminigeraceae; genus Guillardia; species Guillardia theta. The sequence continues at coordinate 1,103,738 of NW_005434667.1, forward strand.
GAAGAGAGGTCTACATGCTGTGGAGCCGAGTTGTTGATGAGAATCGTGACGGACGTGAAACCCGTGGAGAAGGAGAAGACTTTTGAAAACATGTAAGTCTCCAAACATATCCAGAAGAGGGTCCGACTCATGAGATCGTACATCTGAAATCTCATTAGAGGAAAGCTGGAGATGGAGTAGGAGGTGGAGAAGGTGGAGAAGGTGGAGAAGGTGGCTATCGGGAAGGAACAAGTTACGAAGAGGAAGGGGCAAGACAAGAGGAGGTACGGCAGAGCTGTAGGGGGAAAGGAACAAGAAGAGAAAGAAGGGGGGACTTCACATCTGAAAGGAACGGAAGGATGCAGCAGACGAGAGGGATAAACATGCAAGCAAACTTGTAGAGCTGAAGAGTTCCGAAACTTTTCTGTGTATGAAGAAGCAATTAGACCTTTGGAGGGAAATATCATGATTTGGAGGATGTTATGAGAAAGCGAAGTCAGGATAGATGTTCCAGAAGGATTAACAAATTGAAGAGGAATAGCAAGAAGCAGAAGCAGCAGGCTCGAAACATGATGTAGTAGTAGTAGTAGTAGTAGTAGTAGTAGGAGGAGGAGGAGGAGGAGGAGGAGTAGGAGTAGGAGGAGCAAGTCAAGATGGAGGACCTTGAGGTTGGGGAATATGATGAGAACGTGGAGAACAAGGAGGAGCCCCTGCCCAAAGAGCGCGAGGCCAATGTCGGAGGTGTTGAAGTCCAAACCTCCAGCTGCCCGCGGAATAGACATGAGGAGCGGAGTCTGCAAAGAAGAAAGGAGAAGCGAGAATAACAGGGTGAGCAGGAAAAAACATGAGGACAGGAGTAGGAGGGAGCGATGGAAAAAGAAAAAGATGGAAAGAGCAATGAGGAGGAGCAAGGAGATCAGAGAGGAGGAAGAGCGGAGGAGAATAGATGCTCACGGCTTCATCCAGGCAGATGACGACAAGTCTTAGGAGAGCGTAAGCGACGGAGGCGAGCAGCGCTTTCTTAGAGAATGCGTATGTCCTGTGATGATCAAAAGTTGAGCAGAAGTTGTGGAGAGACGAAGTCAAAGATCGGAGCAGGAAGAGGAAATAGAACGGAAAATAAGGCTCGGATGAGTAAACGGACAGCAAGGAACGGGACAAAGATGAAGAGGAGGAGACGGACGAGGAGGAGAAGGACGAGGAGGAGAAGGACGAGGAGGAGGAGTCTCACATGGCAGAATCACTGCGCACAAGGCACTTCTTCTCCTTGAAGCTCTGTTCGCACATCAGCAACCAGGCAGAAAGCGAAATAATCTCTGCTCTTTACCGCTGCATCTCCCATCTCCTGCTTCTCCCACTTGGCTGACTCGGCGCAGTTGTCGTCCGTCTCTGCGGGATCCGTCGCTCTCCTCTCCTCCTCTTCTTTTCCCAGCTTGTCCCTCACCTTCTTCCAGCTGGACGTGTGCAAGGCTACCGTCGTGAGGTTTTGACTTACGATCAGGCTCTTTGAGGAAGAAGATCCCAACCTGAAGAACGATCATGAAGCTGCTACAGCACTTGTGCGCTCACCAGGAAGCCAAACGTGGGGATGACGGACGTCACGAGGCAGGGAAGGAGGTAAGGATACTCCGACCAGATCTACACGCATCGCATGTCAGCTCTCCTCCTCCTTGCTAGAGAAGTCGGACTGAGTTCTCGCCGAACACGTTGGGGTACTTGGAGGCAGGCTCGGATAGGAGGCCGCTGATGGTTGGCCCGATGATTCCTCCTGCTCCCCAGCACCTGCAGGGTCACACCATGAGGAGTAGACTAGCAAACAGAAATGCGAACAGAGCGATGGAGCCGAACGCCCGAGCTTCGTTCGTCTCATCCGTGATCAGTCCGATGTACGTCTTGACAACCTGCAACAGAACAAATGAGCCTCGGAGACGAGGAGTCGACGAGGGCACGAGGGCAAGAGATGGGGTCCAAGGAGAGGAAGCATGTGCGATGCTGTCTGTATCCTTTCTCTCACCGCTATGTTACCATTCAACAGGCCGCAGGCAAGACGAACAAGGATCGCTTGCTTGAGGCTCTTGGAGAAGCCGAAGGCAACCTGACGGCGCGAGCATGACGAGAGGGAAGGTAGGGAACAGGAACTCACAGTTCCTATGACAGTAGCTGCAAGCCCTGACAGCAAGACAGGACGAATGCCGATGCGATCCGACGCCCAACCCCAGAAGAGTGATGACAAGAACCTTTGCGCCCGAGCGTTACCGAGACACCCACAAACAGCAACAGCAACTCACTGCCCTAACATGAAGGATGAAGCAATCCATCCTGCGTAGAATCCAACATCCTCCTCGTCGACACCAAAACTGAAGACTCGGCGTCATGTTGGACGCACGAGTCGAGAACGAGGCTCGAGAAGCACGAGAAGGAGAAGAGAAGAGGTAGGGGAGAAGCCGCACAAGAGGACGAGGAAGAACCTGTGAACCATGAAGGGGATGAAGGGAAAGAGAAATTGAACGCTGGAGGACTCCGAAGTCAACGTGCTGAGGACGATCGCCATGCCCGCGACGGGCAGCGGCGTCGCTGTCGCTGTCATTGCTCGAAGGTCCTTTGCTGGTCGGCTTTTTATATCTCTGTGGGGGTGGGTGTATAGATCTTGTGGGGGGGTGGGTACTAAACAGCACGACCAATCATTTTGGATGTGATGAGAGATAGGGTAGGGGTGATAACCCCTACCCCCATATGCAACCCTTCCTTGAGGCAATGGGGTGGGTGGTGCGGGATAAGACCGGCTGGATTGAAAGAATGCTGGGGAATGCCATGGGCAGGGAAACGAGAAGAGAAGGGAAGGATAGAAAGGAGCATGGAGAATAAAATCAATGAGAGAGCATTTGATGAGAGATGTGCGAGAGAATCTTGAGGAAAGGAGATCCAAAGTGAAGGGGCGGAGGGCAGAGGGGGGCAGAAAGATAGCACTAAGTAGGGAACAGCATGCGAAGGAAGATACCAGATCATGTAACATGTGCGAAGGAGATGCTGGAGGGAGGTAAAAATGACAGGTATTGGACAGTTTAGGCCAGATTAACGAGTCAGGGCATCACGATTGTTTGCTAATTTTTCGTGGGTATCCCGACATTTTCCTCTGTTTCTGCCAAACTCAATGCCATGCGAAAAGTTCGATTGTGTGAAACACCAAGAGGGATTCTGATCCATTGTTTACAGGACCGTCCTGTTGCAATAAGTATTGTGTGACCCTTCAGAATTTTTCTGATGGAAATGTGGAAAATGTTTCCAGAGCGAAATGATCATGCTCAATGGACTGATTGATAGATGAAGGAAGTCATCTACACTATGCTGTTAACCGATATGAGAGAGAATCTCCTTTGAACGATCTCTTTCAGCACTTATGGAATCTCTCAATCAATTCTTCCTAGTCATGCTGGTGGGCTTCCCGTCTTGCTTTGTGTGCCTGATTGGCGAACCACCGTCAGCGTCTTCATTTTGCAAACCCTCAACGGCTTTCATGGTGAAAAAAATTTATGCAAGGACGCAAGTTTTGCATGGCTTCAAAGGAGGAAATGATGTGGACATGCTGGATGACGACCATGATCATGGCTCCTGCTTCAATCAATCAGCGTTACGTGGTCCGATGCCTCCAAGCTGGCCAGGACCGTATATTGATGATTGGGGACAAGACAATCCCTTGATGCCAAATCGATATTCTGATTTCAAAGAAGATGAGATGATGTTCCGTATATACTTGAGCCTGAATGACACGGATGCTTGTGTGAAAATGATTCAAAGTGGTGTCGACATCAATCACCTCGATACATATCTGTGGAAAATGCGTCCACTGCACTTCGCTGCTGCGTACGAAGATCCTATCCTCTGTGAAATGTTGCTTAGTGCGGGTGCCAATCAGGACGGGAGGGATTGGTATGGAAACACTCCGCTCATGCATGCTGCCTTGCATGGTAGGCTTGTCAACATGTTTCGACTGATTGCTAGTGGATCGCTTGTGAATGCCAAGAATAAGTATGGAAACACCGCTCTTCACCTTGCCGCCATGAATGACAAGTATAAATCGATTCAGATCTTGCTGGAGAAAGGTGCATGGATCAACCCCAGGAACGCCAAGAACGAAACCCCCCTGCACTATGCTGCCATGTCAGGGAGCGACCTCAGTTGCAGGATGCTGCTCCGACATGGCGCGAACGTGTACGCTCGCAATGCGCGTGGTGAATCTGCCATCGCCATGGCTGTGAGGGAAAACAATTTCGAAGTGGTTGAATGCTTGCGGAACAAGACCAATGACACATCGTGGAAACTGGTGGAGCCTCGGTATCCCATCTTGACCAGAGCTGAGAGTGAGAATCTATGGAACGCATTGAACAGCGCCAATCCTGGTGTGCAGTATATAGAAAAGCTTGGAGAAAGAAATATGAACCGGTCCAGACAACTCAAGAGGTGAGCATTGAATTTTTATTGAGCTCAGAAATCAATAAAACATGGAGACCATCCTCAAACTGCCATTATCCAGTTACAAACAAATTCACTTCCGAATTTAGTGGCGGTTGTAGAAATAGTCCCACTGGTGGCGGGCGCGGCGCCAGTCATCGTAGGACGCGGCATCGTTGGCGCGGTAGTAGGTGTCCTCAGACTCCTGGTAGAGGGCGCGAGCCTGGGTGTTCTGAACGAAAGCCTGGGTGTAAAGGTTGGCGGCCTTCTTTCCGTAGAGGATGGTGCGCATGACTACTGCAAACAGAATGTCAGATTCCTTGTGTACAAGCCAATAACATAGCGAAAGTCAACGGATATGACATCAAGGTTTTTGAAAATTCTCAATCATCCGTACAAGAGCGAGCATTCATCCTTTAAATATCCTACAAGGATCCAGCAAAGACTTGTGAGAAGGATACGACTGGAACATGGAAGGGTGGATGTCAGAATTACGCTTGGATCCATCACACAGATCGCAAAGATAACACACAAGGAGTGAGAAAGTACACCGCGCAGCGACAGGTCATAATGCTGCATCGCCATCACATCAAAATTTTGACTGCGTGTACATCTTGCCTGTTCGCTGCTTTTCTCCCCCTTCGGATCGCTTATAAACTGAAAGGTTGTGAGTACCCCTACCTCCTTGGTTTTCAGACCTACCCGTGCCTTTGTGTATTCATGACCGCCCACCCCCTTCATCAATCAACCACCCACTTCATGTCACTTGAAGTGTACACATACCCGGTATTCAATAGTTAATTCTTCAGGTAAAGAACCCGTCCTGAAGAATCTCACCCCTTGTCTGAGCATCACTACCCTTGTATTTGATTCCGATTCACATATGGGCTACCTCCCACCCACTCCTTGTCCAGGGACCCTCGCTAACACTACCACTACCCTTGCTCTAATATTCAAAATCACCGGTACATATGAAGAGCCAGCTCCAAAGGCCGCGCCCTTACCATCGCCAACCCCTGACCTGAAACCAACCATTATAATCCACTACCCCCTTCTTTTACTATCCGTCGTCACGCAACAGGAGGGTACAATTAGGACCCCACCCCTGATATCCCTACACCTCCTGGGCTCTGGTGATTATTATTAATACAACCTACCCTAGTAGTAGTAGTAGTAGAGTCTTGTGGTTCCGATGGAGCCCCACCGGCTCTTCGACCTACCCACCTCGTAGTTTCAGATACACCCCTACCTACCTTGCTGAATCCACTTGTCCATTGTAAACATTTACACCGGTACTGTTCTGTGTACACAAAGTAGGCAATTGAAAGTGACATGGGGGTAGGTCAACTACCGTACCCTCAGCGATTGGGCATGACACCCCTGCTAACCCTGCTGGTCTTGATCATCTCCCTCATTCTCAAATCATTCCTTCATCCAGTACCTCATCTCCCCTCTGACCACAGTTGTACCCCTACCCTGTTGTACCCCCAGATCAGAATCAAAGTACCCCTCCAATAGGTGTCATGTGCTCTCGACAGTACCCCCTTCATTATTGCCACCCTAATACATCTTACCCCTACCCCTCTTCCAGCTGTTATCACCCCAGGCTTTGTCTATTTGAGTACCCTTATTCTCCCTGTATACCCCTGCACCCACTCCCCGATGAACTACTATTGGCCCAACATGCACTTCTAGGGTCCAGTCTGCACCCCCCACCAGCAGTTTGACCACATTTTCTATGGTAGATATAGGTCAGGGTCATCACCCCCACCTACATAGATAGCGATCATTGTGGAGATGCAGGTTGATGCGACCTGAGGAGGAAGGTGAGGAGGAGGAGGAGCAGGAGAGGGTGAGAGAGCTCAGAGACGTTGTCGATGAAATGCTGGTCTGTAACACTCAGAGAAAGAAAGCATGAGAAAAGAAAGAAAGCATGAGAAGAAAGCATGAGAGAAAGAAAGCATGGTTGATGGAGGAGGAGAGGAAAGAAACCTGACTTGGCATCTTCGCAAAGTCAGGAGAGCATTAGTTGATTGTATGGAGCTGATTTTGTGGGTGGAAGGAAATGTTCGAGATTGTATTCAAAGTGAAAGAGAAGTACAGATTTGGTCTTGAAGAATTTTTTCTACAGAAAGGAGCTCAGAAGAAGATCCATAGGTGGGAGAGGTGAAGAGGTTTGTAGTAAGAAGGGTGAGAAGAAAGGGAGTGAATTGTGAGGTAGGTGTAGATCGAAAGGCATTCGGGTGGATGAACTTCTTTCTCGTGGCCATGAAAGATACGGAGAAGGTTCATGAGCAAACAAACGAGTCGTATGGCATATTTGATTTCTTTATTAGATTGGTTTAGGATATGGTGCTGGTCGGTTTTTTTGAGGATTTTGATGGAATTGCATGTAAAGATACATTAGTTTAACGGAAAGACTCGGGGATATAAGCGCATCATGTTCGTACTGATTGCAGCGCATATCTTTTACTAATATCTTTTACTGCCACTTTGGATGAATCATAATGCTTTCCTTTGATAGTCTGCAGAATCGTCAACATCGTACCAAGAAAAATTATAGGTTCAGGCACATAATAGTTCGAAATGGCTGCCGAGCGCATCCGAATGCGAATAAATGAATTGTTATCATCTGAAACCAAGGTTTGTGAATCGCTGAATCAACTTATGCAAAAGCTACAGGAAATCGAACAGGTATGTGTCTTTCACATGTCGGGAAGGGTTTATCTTGTCTGGCAGTGAGTTTTGTCCAGGACAAAGCCTGGAAATTGGGCCCTGAACATGTCAAGTTGATCACAAGAACATCTGGATGCTGTGAGCTTTTGATCCAACTGCACGAGACCATTGCAGAAAAAGTTGCGATGTTCGTGGGTCCCTCTCATCTAGCAGGTTTCCATGTGATTGGAAATTCCTCTCCCACCTTGACTTGTGAACAAAAGGCGTGTTTGAAGCGAGTGAAAACGAACTCATCACTCATCATTCTGAATTTCAAACTTTGTCTTCCTGTGTCATGGTCGTCTTGCAGGTGCTCACAATCATTTGCTATGTTTGTCAACCTCACTGCTCATATCTCCCCAGAAAAAGGCTGGAGGTCAAGTCATAGGTGACAGAGCAGTCGGGACGTCACCTAAGGTATTGAAGTATTTCATATCCATGGAAATGAATTCCCTTCAGATGCAAGATAATCTAGCTTCTGCTCTCCATTCCCTTCAAGATTTGCTTGTCCGTCCTTCTCAACTTGTGATGAAATATCATGTATTGCATCGTTTGTCTTCAACCATATGCTGAAGTCGAACAGTTGTTCCTCGACGAAATGGTCAAAGATGCGGCAGGAAGTCCAGATGAAGAAAACGTCCGTAAATGTCTGAATATTGCCAAACGCCTTACCTCAGAGGTGACTTGCCAAGGTGTCGCAACTGGCCCCTTATGTCTTGCAGATTAATGAGAGAATCCGTGGCATTCAAAGAAGAGAACGAGTAGTACTGATAGCATCTCGAGTCAGAGCGGTTCCATATCACTTTTGCCGAATAGCAACGATATGACTGTGTGCATTAAGGTTCCCCCAGAAATCGAAATCGTCAAAGAAGGAAGAGAATTTCTTCTGGATGATGGGTATTTCCGAGAGCATGGCAGAGCCGGATATCGCCATCTGTATCTTTTCAACGATGCTGTTCTTGTCTGCAAACCAGGAGAGACTGTGATTGGCAAGTTTTTCACAAAGAATGATAGGGTAAAGAGATTTTATCATGTGCGGTGCAAGGCTTACTTGCTTCATGTAGGATCTTAAATTCAAGAGGTTTATCCCTCTTGCTGCGATCAAACCTTCCGAGCTCCCAGTGGTGAGATCTTAACTGCCACGAGAGACTTGTTCACTTGTCTCCAGGTGCGAGATCCTGCCGTCTCGGAAGAAGACTCACCCGGCGGGTAAGGGGAGCGTGGCGATGAGCTGATATCTAACAGCATCTTGGCAGTTTGAGCCAGCTTCCCTTTTTCGAGTTGCGAGACAAGGCGGGGAAGTGTGTGAGTGAAGCTCTGTTCCCTCTGCTGGTCTTGATCGCTTGCCAGGCTTTCCATCATCAAGATCGAGAGAAGCTTCAGGAGTGGGTGACAGCCATTCGGAATGCGGTTTCGAATTATTGCGTTGATAGCCGACGTATTGATCTTCATCTGCAGATCGATGAGATCACAGTGCGAGGCTCTCAGAACCCTGTCCCTGCATACAGGTCACAGTGAATATTCTTTCTCCCCATCTTCCCAAACCGCATGCCGCTTAAGGAAAACAACCAGGTTACCCAATAGCTCTGAGGACATTCGCCAGCTTTCACAGGATTTGTCGGGATATGTGAGTTCACAAACATCTACTTCGTATGGAAATGACTTGGATCTGTCAGGTGGTTCTTGGAGACAAAGATGGAGAGTCTGAAGTTTTTGTATTCTGAGAGAGAAAATCCTTCATGTTTCAATATGAAAACACTGTTATTATGGATAGTGACAACAAGAATATAAGAAGACAGTGACGGATCATATTTTCTGGACCTACATCCTTCAAAACGTGACCCTGACCTTTCTATCGCATCGTTTGATCAGAAGTGGCCTTGCAGAAATCCAGAAAGAGTCCAACTTCTTCCTCGTTGACTATCTGTTGTGGGGCCAGTCAGGCCATTGATCTTACAAACAAACGAATGGCATACTTCAGCGCTTCTACCATCATTCGTTTGCTTGATAGTATTGTTGCATGGTTCTTCTTGCTGTTGTTGCCGTTACATTCACCCTCACTGTCATCAGTTACAGAAGCAAGAGCTGACCTTGAAACCCTTGTCATCTAGTCCACCGCTCTTCCACTTCGTTCGGCGATATCTCTTACAATGTCTGTGCTGCAAGTTGCAACAATCTGTGACGCAGCAGCAGATTTTCCGACAGATCGGACAAATCCACTTGGAGCTGTCACAAGATGGAATATCGACATGGGGAAGATGTTTCACAAGACAGTGCTCGCAATATCTCTGACCACACGACGGTATACAACATCCCACAGTCCAGAACCGTTTGGGCTCGTGACCTGCACACCACCCATCAGTGAAACACATCGTGATAGCTTGAAGCCATGGACCGCAAAAGTGACAGTTCTTGTTCATCCCATGTGAGAACTCGTTAACCCGATGTTCGTTCACAAGCTTTTCAAACGCCCCAACAAGATGACAACTGTCAATGTCTTTGTCGTGCGGATAGTTGGAAACATCTCGGATTTCGGCACCCTGCGGGGTTCATGTCAGTTCAGAAACATTGAGCAACAACACTTCTTCACTAACTTCTTCTTTCACTTCTTGTTTTAGACCCGCAGCCGCTGACAGAACAGGGTCTGCACTTAGAGAACTTGCGCTAATGCCCAACGCAGACAAACACTCTTGCTTCATACCCTTTCCAAACTGCTCGTTTATGGATTCTGCCTGTAAACCAATCCAGTATTTGTTCAGTTCACGGATTCAGAGGACAATGGGTGACACCTCCTCCTTCAATCTCTTGATTTTCTGCGAGCACTTAATGAGTGCACGGCAAGAGGAAACATCGAACAATCATGCCTGCAGCTTGAGGAGATATTTCTGCAAATGTGTGCGGACTTGAGTAGGTGTCCTTGTCTTGATCATCTCTGCTATAGCTCTGTAATTTCTTCCCCCATATTTCTGAACGCCGCGAAGGAACAGACTGGAACAATAATTGTATCAACAGCAGCCTTCAACTTCCAACACACCTCCACTTACAGATGCTCTTCGTCAGACCAGTATCTCACCGGTTCTTTACATACAAACTTTCCCTGACGTGCCTTCTGTTTGTCGTTGACTGAGTCTGACGTCGAGATATCCATCTCAAGGCCCAAAATTCTACGCAGTAGAAATCAACTGAAGAATCTATTGAAATGATTCCCACTTCTTCCTCAACCATCATCGTACTTCCTCACACTGCGATTTTGAAAATGCAGGAGATAAAACCTTCCTATCGTCTAACATTATTAAACTTCATCATCTTCTTGCACTCAATCTCTTCTCTGGCAACTTTCAATCAGGATAAGAAGCTGGAGAGTTTTTCTCCACAACATTATTGGGCATACATAAGTATTCCAGCTGTGCAAGGGGATCTCTCTGCCCTCATAAGCTCTGTCTGACATCTCTCTTCTCTCCCCTCCTTTCTACTCTTCCACTTCGTCGCCATCTCCCGCATGATCCCCTACTGCCATGGCTCTCGTCCCGGCTCTTGTCCCCACCGAACTACCCACCCCTCTATCCCTTCATGTGTGTACCAACCCTCACGAGACAACACCCCCCGTTCTCGTAACTCGGACTACCTACCCTCACACCCTACAAAACATGATTGGATCCTATAGTAGCAGGGGTGATGTTGTACGATCCCACCCTTGTCTGTTAGTTACTACTAGTGGCACCCCCACCCCCTGGTCATTTCGCGCAAGCAAGAAATTCAGTCAGCTCGCAAGAAACTCAATTAGCTCACACAAGATTGATTAATTTTAAAAGTCCATTTCCTAGCAGAGTTTGTGAAGTCGCACGGCATGCTGTGAAAGGCTGCACGGCAATGATCCTTGTCCATGTTGCGAGCTAAGTATCAGATTATACTCATCTTGGTGCTCACCAACCTTTGCAGCTTGCTTGCGGTGGCTGCAAACTGCTCAAATCTCCCCTCAAATGCATTCTGGGAAGGAAACCTTTCTGTGTCATCAACGAACTGTGTGTGGTTGTGCTTACCTGGCTACAATGAGATCAACGGAACTTGTCACCCATGCATCATTTGTGGGCCATCAAGCTACAGCAACTGTTGGTATCCGACGCAAGATGTGCAGATGGAATCTCCTGTTTCCTTCACAAGTCTGTCGTGTATCAGCACTTGCGCAAGATTTTCCCTTGTTAGCACTGGCGTCTGGGACAAGCAGGGTGGTTTTGTCTCCTGTCAATGTGCAAACAAACGAGTAGCTTACTGGAGACACAATGTGATCTGTGAGAAATTCGGGGACATGAGCAACTCAAACTGTGATCGAGGCGCTACCATAGCTTCAATATCGTATATGACTGCTGAGCGAACGGTGTTAGATTTGTCTTTTGTCACATTTGCCTCTGCATTCGACGGAAGTATACAACAATGTCTTGACACGTGCACCTCGGACTCGTATTGTCGTTGTCTCAGCATTCTCTCAGATAAGAAAGGCAGAATGACATGTGTCTTCAGCGATGATTCCTGCCAAGCGAAGAGTGCATCTGCGAGGTTTTGGGATCAACAACCTTCAAAGAGGAACCGAACCTCAGTTCTTTACATTAAGAATGCAAGTGCTTGTGTGCATTGTGCCAATGGGATAGTTACCTATGACGATCTTGAATATTGCCAGTGCCCAGCAGGAAGTTTTCTCAGTCCTGCGATCGAAACAGATCATGATTGTTTACAGGAAAGTTTGTTAGTATTTCAGAGTGTTGTTCCTCAAGATATCAACGAGAGCTCAAGTCTTAGGCTCTGCGCCTCTACAGCAAGAATTGCTCAGCAAGAAGCTTTCTGCTATAGCCCCTCTACGAAGATGTGCTACTCACGATTGGACGTTTCGAGCGTCTGCTCAGTGGTCCCTCGAGGCAAGCAACAATCTTTCAAGAGATTCTCCATGCACCGCTCTCAGCTTTCCTGGTATGAGGCAGAAGCGTTTTGCAACAAGCACGGCGGCCATCTTTCGTCTGTCGAAGATCAGCAGGAGCTGGTGCAGCTTGAAGGATTAATGCAAGACGTTGAGAATGTTTGGATTGGATTGAACATGGACTCAAACAAAAATGTCAGTGTTCAATCTGATATTCTTTGGTCAGATGGCTCAATTCTCAGAAACAATAGCATACTCGATGACAAAACTTTTCGATCTGGCTGTCTTGCAATGCGATCGTCGAAACCACAAGCTTTCAAGACTTTTGATTGTAATCGCAGTCTTTCATTCTCATGCTCTTTCAAAGCCACAGATGTTGCGAAGATTGCAAGCGATCTTAAGTGTTACATTACTGAATCTGTTTGTCAAAAATGCACGAACATGGATGGGAGATTTGGACCTTATTTTGTTTATGGCTTTGGAGATCCTAAGAAGAAATCATGTGCAGTGAAATGTGAAGCGGGCTTAGAGGATTCCTACACTTTGTACGATTGTCCTGGAAGAACCTTGACATCTGTTGCCTGCGAAAAAGCAAAAGCTTGCAGGATATTCATGGAAAGCGGCGATGGATTGTGTGACATTGAGTATCTGCAATGTGGGCAACAGAAGCTTTTTCGATTCTGGGAATTGATTGCACGATTCGGGCTGCCGTCCATGTTGACTATCATGATTTTGAGTATTTCCATGTGTTGCTTCCCTTCCTTGTGGATCTCTCGTGACCAGAGAAGGAGATGTTTATCTTGTGGCACCTCACTTTGCTTCACATGCTACAAGGAGGCAACAGCAGAGAGAAGTAGAGAAAACTCAGAGAGAACTCTGGCTAACGAGATGGAAGACGTCTCACTTAGGGATGCAATGATGCTGAAAGCTCTCTCGCCTGCGAGATCGACGCTTGCTTGCTCGAGATGTCATCAGAAGAGGCCCCATCCTCGGGAACCTGTTTGTGGTCGATATGGAAGACGAGTACAAAACGACTTAGACGTTGATCAAAAGTTTGCCCCGCTCCTCGGAATATCTATCAGATCCTTTTTTTTCGTCATGAGGACAATGTTTCTGTTCAGGTACAATAGAGGATTACAATGCTGCTTGATCGTACTCTTGTGTGGACTGGCAATGGGCTCGGTAGCAATTTTGGAATTTATTCGAAATTTACCGCTCTATACCGATGAAATTAGTAGTCTTGTCTTCATGGCAATTGGTTTGCCTTTTTTTTCGAGCCTTGCCTTTGGTTGCTTTCTGATGATGGTGTTGGAGTTAGAGAAATCAGTTTGTTGTTTTTGTTCCAAAGATTTTGCCTGTCAGGGCTGCTGGGCAAGACACTTTTCGAATATGCAAGCAAAGTTTGGCAAAGACAAGTTTCTTGTCAAGAATATCATTCCGCGAGGTAAAATTCCTGGGCGTTTCATCTACAAGAGAGATGGCAAGTTCTGCAACAAGGTTGTAGTGAATCTTCCAAATACAGAAAGAATCGTTCTCCGAGTGCATCATGTGGATGAACAAGTAATTCCCCCACCGATTTACGTTCTCCCATCGGGAGTTACCTTTTCCTGGCTAGATAACAACACTTATACTGGAGATCTGACGTTCGACACCTCACGCATGAAGGGTTGGAAGAAACCGTCGACCATCACTCTGATTATTGCAGCAATAAACCCATTCGGCATTTTCACTCAAAAGGTAGAGGTGTATATCAATGTGCAACCCTGTGCTCCACTGGAACTGAAATATGAAAGCTACAATGGCTACTTGCTGATGCATGAACCTCTTCATCTCAAACAATGTGATATGACTGGCAACTGGCGATGCTCATGGTGCCTAGAGCTGGCGTCAGAGCAGATGGTCTGCACGACTTGCATCCGCAAAGGTGGATATTCCCCTCTTGTGTGTCTGCAATGCTATCACGAGTACGAGTTTGGGAAGATCATACATCACCCTGTCAGACATCAATTTGTGAAACGAGTGCCAGCACAGCAGGGTTCTTACGTGTGGTATAAGAACTATCCTAGTTGGCAGGACCCTATAAGGCGAACACTTGCGAGACTTGGGCGCTACACCAATGAAGCAGGGGATGAAATTATGAAGATCAACGAGATCTTAACAATCATAATTAGTCACGAGGGTAAAACAATCACTGGTTTCTTTAAAAAAGGTATTTGCTATGTAGTCCTTCCCTTCTTAGTTGCAATATTGGCTCTCAATTGCTACATCACTTTTCAGCTAACTCAAGGAATCATTATCATGGCATCCTTGTTCTCCTGCCTCTTCTGCCTTTTTCATCTCTCTTTACTCAGACGCAGGATGACAATCACGAGGTTTAGCTACAAGACCTCAAAAGTCCTTCATACTCATTTTTTTCAAACGGAGTTTCAGGTGCTGTACGAGTTACCGGACATTGACTTTCTAGTCCTCGGAAAAGATTTCATTACCACTCATACGCATGTGGAGGCTCCGGCAAGACTAGCAACTCAGGGTCATCCACCACCTCTGTTCCGAGCTGAAAGGACCCTACCAAAAGGCCTCTTCCTTGACGCGAACAACGGCACTTTGTATGGTTATGCGCTCGAAGATGGCGATTTTGTGATACGAATCCAAGCATATAATGATGTAGGCTCCTGTTCATGCACTTTCAAGTTGAGAATTGTGAAGTCCAATCCTCCTCCCAGGAAGATTAAGAATTTTTCTGGTCTTGAATCAGAACCACCAAGTTTGATGCTCCGTGAAGCATTTGAGCAGCCTGAGAGGATAGAAGTGAAGAAAATATGGAGGAATAGAGGTCTGTTTAGCTATAAGCAATTCGACCTATCTGCCCATGCTGGCGAGAATGTAATCATCAAGCACAAAACGTTTTATGCAACGTTGCAAGAAGCCATCGGATCTGTAAAATCACCAGGATCGTTTCAGCTGCTCCATACGTCCCCGCAACTAGTCGAGGTCGATGAAGACACAGGACATGTTCATGGGTCGTTGACAGCCCACAAGATTTTGACCTGTTTTCCTGCAAGGTGTGAAGCGATCTTTCTCTCCAGACGAGGAAGGAACTATATACACAAACATGTTGTCCTTTCTATCTCGGAAGTCACGCTGGATCAGTCTCCACCAATCGGCTGCATCAGGTATGCTCGAATCGGCAACGCAAACTACAGAAAGACTTTGAGGTTGCCAGACTTTCCAGAAGTGCTGGAGGTCGAACCTCAGACATTCTCAGCCACGTTCGAGGATGAAGTATGTATCGCCCCATGCCTAGTGTCCTTGCCGACAGTGTTGGAACCTCTGACAACAATCGTTGAAAGGAATCCCGGCTAACTCTTGTTGTCGTGCAAGTTTCAGAAACTGGTGCAAGGACAGGACGCTTGCGTGTTGCCGACGAGCAACAAAGAAGATCAGATGAAGCCATGCTGGAGCTTGAGGTTAGCTGGGATGCAGCTGGCGAGATGTGGACGAAGACCTCGACAATCAGTGACTTGTACTTGTACTTGACAAGCGTCTTGCCTGGATGGCGACTGAAGCCAATCCAAACTCTCTGCTCCGGGACAATGGTGCAACATGCAAACCCTCTTCCCCTTGGAACGAAGCTCAGTACCAACGGAGTCATCCACGGGAGAGCGCGGCTTCCTCATCCTCCGGTCTTGTATGAGATTGTACACAAGGCAGATCAGTCCGAAGAGAGCAAGGTCGTCTCTATCCAAGTGTCTTCGTCTGCAGCCTTGAAGCGCCGAGCATTCATGACATGCGTCAGGTATTCTCATTCTATCTTGAAAGCATTGACCGAACGCCTGTACGTCTGGAGGAGACTAGAGCTGCTATGGATTCAAAGGTCAGCTACAAGCTACACAGATCTTGACTTGGATGATGTAATCCGATACTGTTCATTGCCCAAAGCTCTGAATAAAGCTGACCGAAGACTGGACGGGTCTCACGCAATAGGAATTGCGATCCCTGGTTACCGAGTACAAGGAGTGATCGGAAAAGGAGGACAAGGAACAGTGTATCTTTGTCAAGAAGTTGAGTCACAATCAGTCTGTGCTATCAAAGTTTGCAATAGACCAGATGAGCGGGAATATCAGAATTTGAAGTCTCTACAGCAGCTTCAGCATCCCAACATTGTGAGATTGTTTGATTGCATTCTTGAGCCTTTCGCTATTGTCATGGAGTACGTGCATGGACAATCTTTGAAGGAGGTTATGCAGACCTCAGAAGATGGTGAGGGCAGAAAACTGGATCTGGAGTTGATCAAACTCATCGGCTCTCAGATGCTCGATGCCTTGTCTGCATTACACAGAATGGCAATCACTCATCGAGACCTCAAACCTTCCAACATCTTATGCACGTTCTCGCATAATCAAACAATCGAGAAGGTCACGTTGATCGACTTCGGCGCTTCCAGACATGACAATTTCGATGTGACGATGACCAATACAGGCCAGTTCGTTGGGACATGGCAGTACTTCAGTCCTGAGCAGTGCAGGGGTGATGCTCAACTTGATGCGAGAGTGGATGTCTGGTCAGCTGGGGTCGTTATCTATGAAATGGCTGCTGGGAAAAATCCATTTTTCTCTCTGAATGTGCTTGAGCTGTTCAACGCAGTACGAAGAAAGCGGTTTGTTGTGATTGTCACCTGTGATGTGGCGATGAATCTGTTCCTAAAGACAGCTCTGAAGAAAGATCCTCAAGATCGATTCGTGGACGCGGATGAGATGCTCCAGGCGTTCAAATCCGTCTTTAATGATCCCAAGGCAGCGATCAGGCAATTGTCTGCCAGGACTAGCACTTTTGATGCCAGCAAAGGAATGCAACTCGCTGAGTCTGCCAGAAATCTCTCGTCAGGGAACTGGGGAGTGCTCGCGTTTTTTGTGAAGAAGCCTGTCGATGTCGAAGTTCTTGCGGTCAAGATCGAGGACCAATTGAACAAGAAAGAAGAAGAGGACAAGAAAAGTATTCTATCTTCAGTGTTGATGGATGAAATAGAAAATATCGACCCATATGAAGAAGCAAAGATCATGCAGGAAATATCCCTTGATGCTTTGTATCATATCCGCATAATCCCACAGCCGACTTTTGAAAACTTTGTTCGTTCTATGGAAATCTGCGAGAAGTTGAACATAAAGATTGTTCATCTATCAGGACATGGTGATCGCGACAAAGGATTTTGGTGGCTCAGAGAAAACAAGAACAAAGAGATTAAAGAATATGACTACAAACGACCAGAAGAAGTTGCAGATGTAATCGCTTTACAGGTTGGTTGGGGGCGATCACACTCTTTGGTTGAATGTGTCATTCTCAACGCTTGTCAGTCATACAACATGGGAAAGCTTCTCGTTGATCGAGGAATCAAAAACGTCGTTTGCTGGAGAGGGACAGTCTGCGACGAGACAGCCATCAGTTTTTCCAAATACTTCTATGAGACACTCAACGAATTGCAAGTTGGAAGAAGAGAGATCGATTATCCCCGAGTGTTCGAGCGAGCTTGTTTAAAATTCTCAAACACTTCATCCAATATGATTTCCTCGAGAGGTAAAGCCAAGACAGTCAGGCAGGATCAGGTTGTCCTTATCAGCACAGGCAAGTGTCTCTGTCATTGACGGATGCATTCAACTCCTAACTTGTTCATCACAGACAGGGAATTAGAACGAGACCTTTGAAGCATATCATGAGTGTTCAACTCGATCTTTCTGTTCATCGAGTAGGCTAGCAAAAAGACGGACTCCCTAATCACACTTTTATCCCCACTTCGAATTAGATTCACCTCCTCTGCACTCGAAGCATGTGGCCATGGCTGTCCTGCTGTCTGCTGTTGCATAGAGGTGACCTGACCGTACATGTCAGTCCAATCGCGCCCACCCAGGGGCCTCGATACCGTTGGGGCAAGCGCGCCAGATTCCGCCGTGCCATGCCTCGTTGGGGGGTAGAAAGCTCATCCCCTCCAAGATCTCCGAGTGTGCCTGCCGTATGTCTCAGACGGTTCAACGCATCGAGCATGCAGACCCGCCCGACCTCTGGCCGGACTCCTGCCACCGCCACCGTCAGCATACAAACACACAAGGCTGGAGCACTGACCGAGCTCTAGCTCCCTCCAAACGCGCTGAGCTGCTATCTCGACGTTGAAGTTACCGCACGTCATGAGCGAGCCAGCTTCTTCTTTCAACAAGTCTCGGAGCTCGGCGCATGATCGCACCAGGGGCATGCAAACCGTTGACGTCAGCCGATGGGCCTCAACGCTGCGCCAGAATAGGATGAAGCAGTGGATGAGCTGGCGCCACAGGTAAAGTCCGTGACTTTCTATAGAAAACTGTTGCATGTAGCACGAGAAAGCCTCGAGCACCTCCTGCAAACTTCTGACGGTTGACTCTGTCCAGGTGACGTCATAGTCTGACAAGGTCGAGCATATAGACAAGGATTGGCATATGATCTTGTGCTGTATGCTTTCCTCAAGGTCACTATTGATTACAGTGCTGAGCAACTTCAGAAACTCGACGATCGCCAGTTCGTCCTGCTGAACTAAGTAATGGATGGCATTGGTGGATAGCCAGAAGAAGGAGAAGTATGCTCCGAGGTCAACCAAGTCCCGCATCACATGGACTGTGCTGTTTCGAATGTTTCTGCAGTCATTCGGTTGCAGAGGAGAGGTACGAGCAAGGACGCAGGAGAGGACGAGGTCCAAGCATCTTGCTCGAGCGTATGGAAGAGGTTCCGCGAATCCTCGTGAGCGAACATCGGTGACTGCATCTACTACCTCATCCCGATACCCCTCCAATTCACGGTGGAAAGTCAAAATGCTCGAAAGAAGCTCCTCCTCCTCATCCTCGCTATCTTCCTCCTCGCTATCCTCTTCTTCGCTAATTTCCTCCTCCTCCTCCTCCTCCTCCTCCTCCTCCTCCTCCTCCTCCTCCTCCTCCTCCTCCTCCCTATCTCCCTCCCAGCTCTCCTCTTTGTTGAAGTTCTCCTCTTCTCGGTTCCATTCCTCCGACTTGTCGTTCTCCGTGATCTCTTCAGAGAAGTAGGGTGACATCTCTTCTTTCCAGCAGTCACCCGCATAATTCAAGGAGCAGTCGTTCTTGGACCAAGGGCTGTACATCTCATCATATCTGGACCAAGGGCTGTACATCTCATGATACATCACGTCATACATCACGTGAGATCGTCGTGCAGTTAACTCTGAGAGCTTTGCTTCACTTCTCGAGAGGACAGCGTTTGTCTGTATGAGGACCTTCTGCTGGAAAAGCACTGCATTCCTGGCGTTCACGACCCGTCCATACCGCCTCATCCTGTACCCGTCGTTCTTCCTGTCCTCACAGCCGAACGGGCAAGGCTTGTTTGCGAAGGAGTCCGTGGTGGCAATCTCCACTTCTTTCAGCCCGACGAAATTTCCCTCGGCATCCTCGGAGTAGACCTTGTGCAGCTCCATGTGCGCGTCCGCCGAGCTGATCTGCAGGACGTGCTGCTGGCAGGGGAACAAGATGAGGGGGTCCGCCTCGAGGTTCGCGTCCTTCAAGCTGGAGGAGGTGAAGAGGTCAACCTGCAGCCTCCCGACGTCTCCAGTCTGGTCGCACAGGCGGCAGAAGCTTTGGTAGGGCTCGCAGGGCTCCCCGCACACGCTGGGGCAGGGGTGACCGCAGCCAAGGTTCTTGTCGCACCTCTTGTTGCAAGGCAGACGATCGCAGGGAGCGAAGCAGAGCAGGGAGCATCGCTTCACGTGCTTGCACGCCCAGTCACAGGGCTCCATGCACGGCTTGCACATGACCCCGCACGGCTTGCGGCACTTGGAGTGCGCGCATGCGAGAGAGCACTCCTCCTCGCACTTCGCCTCTCCGCATCTCGAGCCGTAGAAGGCATGGCAAGGAGCACCGCACACGTGGCCGCAGAGGTTGGACAGCCTCTGCTCGCATCGCACCTCACACTTGTCTGCGTGCTTTGGGATGATATCCTCATACGTCGAGCTCAGAAAGTTCAGCCCTGCTGCTTCGCTGCCCGACTGCAGGCAGGAGCCGCATGAGGCGGGGCAGGTGTGACCGCACTTCAAGAGACCGCTGCATGGAACTGGGCACTTCACCCGCCCCTCCTTGTAGTCCTCTGCTAGCTTGCAGGGCACCTGCACTTGATGCCCGCACACGGGCATGCTCACTGTGACCTCCTCCTTGCAGTACTGCCGCGTCGGATTGGCCGTCTGCCAGCACCGGATGGAGTTGGAGTGACCGCAATGCAGCAACACGTCCTTTATCACCTCCGAGCACTTGCCGCAATCTTGGAAGCAGAGCTTCTTGCAGCTGTGCTGGAACTGACACCCTCGTGGCCTCCTCGAGCAAGGCTGGCGGCACTGAAACCCTTGATGTCCGCCAGGATGGCACGACCGAGGGCACACGTGCCCACAGTCCAGCAGAGCTTCGCAGAGCCGCGAGCAGCCGCCATCTCGTGCGAGCTGGAGGAAGTCCTGGGGCTGCTTGCAGAGCCGCATGTCTTGCGGGTGTTTCTGACAGACAATAGGAATCCCGTCTCCCACGCAACCTCTGCTTGACAAGAGCTCTATCACCCTAGTCCACATGCGATCATCGTGCATGAGTGTGTGTTTGTTGCCGATCAGGTACATGCCGTGCTTGGCGCGGGACAGGAGCACGTTGACTCGATTCTCGACCTTCATGAAGCCTGAACCTCTCTTGGGGTTAGAGCGAACCAGGCTCAAGATCATGATGTCGTTCTCCTCTCCCTGATAGTTGTCAATGGTTGCCACCCGTATGCCGCCTCCTGAGACATCCGCCCCAGTACCTTGGGGCCCTCCCTCCTCCTGCTCGGACCCTTGCATCATCAGCTCTGCCTCTTGGCTATCCTCCTCTCCGAGGAACGCCGCGAAGGAGGACTTAACAAGTTCCTTCTTGATCAGCACGCTCTGACCCAAGTATCCCGTGAGCACGGTGATGCGGTCTGCTGTGAATCCCTGCGCCAACAGGTAGCGGATGAGCGCAACGACGCAAGCGACTTCGTAAGAGTTGGTCTTGGAGCCCTCATGCGTCTGGTATCTCATCGACGAGTCTTTTCTCCCGTCCTCAGGCACTCGGTGGTTCCAGAAGAACACAGGCGACGTCATGCCGCTCACAGGCGGGTAGTGCAGGACCTTGTCGGCGTCAAGGAGCTCAGGGTAGATAGTCTGCCGGATCAGGTCGGAGATTTCAGGACGCATGCGGTACTGCCGTCGGAGCACACATGTCACGGCCTCGCGATCTTCGACGAGCCGCTCGAAGAGCGATCGGTCTATGTCATATCCTTCCTCGGACTGCACCGTCAGCTTGTGGCAGTTCACTTTAGGACGCAGCTGCTTGTGGTCCCCGATGGAGATGGCATGCTGGATGGAGCTGCCGATGAGCGAGAGCGTCTGGGCCTCGAGGATCTCCGCTGCCTCCTGCCGTGGGGCAAGTCAGTCAAACTCAAAGAAACACAAGCATCTCCTGCCTCGATGAGGACAACTTCACTCTGCAGCCCGTTGATGAGATCTTTGAACATGTTGAGCCCTGTCACTGTGCAACCGAGGATGGTGCAGTTCTGCTGAAGGTAACTGACTTGTTGTGCTCGTTGCAACTGCTGCTTCTGTTCGTAAAAGTTGTGTAGACGAGAATACAGAGAGAGCAGCGTTTGATGCTGCGTTGCTCTGAATTTATCCTGGATGAGTCTCGCAATTAGCTGTCTCGATCGCAGTGAAAGAGCCCAGATGTCATGAATCTCCGGGATTTCATCCATGTCGCCAATTGCAATGTTCACCGGCTTCTCTGGCAGGTATAGAATCTGCTGAAGCATAGTCTCTGTCTCTTTGTCTGAATCCAATTCTTGCCTGATGGTCTTCAGCGCGTTTCCACTTGTTCCGTCCTTATCGTTTCTGTATTTCAACCGATCGAACCGATTTGAGAATTTGCTTGGTACCTGTTTGCTTCTTCGGGGGTAAGTATAAGGCTTGATCCATAACTCAAAGATGTCATTTCTATCTGTAAAGACAAATTCCGAATCGTACAAGAATATTTCTGCGTTGACCAAGTCTTGCCAGATGGTTGGAAAATCATCTTCAAGGAAATTTTTGATTAGCTTCCAACTTGGTTTTGGATTACTCTTGATGACATTGGTATGTTTTTCAATCTTCTTCTCCAAGTGATTAATTCCTTTCATGATGCGGCAGTACTCAGACCTAGTGGCCCATCGCGAGTGCTCCAGTATCCTTTCTCTGAGGTCGTTCAGCGAGTAGCCAGACAGTCTCGCTGATCGCGTCCGCGTCCCGAGGCGCACGAGGTCGAGGCTGGGGAGCTCATCCAGGAGGTGCTCGAGGAACTGATCTAGCGCGTGGTTGGTGTAGCAGATGCACAGCAGAGGGTGTCCGGGGCCTATCACTTGGTTGGCAATCAGCAGCTTCACCATACCGATGCCGAGGAACGTTTTCCCGGTTCCTGCCAGAGTCAGGACAGCTCAAGTCAGGACAGCTGCCTCATGCGCTGCTCGACTCACCTGGCGGCCCTTGTGTGATGGCCAAGGATCGAGTGAGGGAATGCACGAGCGCGCTCGCTTGCTCTGCATCCAAGTAGCTCACGTCCTGCAGCGTCGCGATCACCTCGTTTTTGATCTCCTCGTCCTTCAGATGCTCCGAGCTCACTGCTCCAAGCAAGGCCTCAGCTTCATCTCTACATGGGCCGTCAAGGTCAGGCTTGAACAGACACTCAAAGTTCCAGACTACCCCCTCGAGGTTCCTGGGGAACTCAGACTGGAGCGGTTGAGAGGTCAAGGCAAGCTGAGCCAGCACAGGCGAGATGTTATCATATCGGATTGCTTGCAAAGTCTTGAGAACGTTGTAAAAGCTAAAAAACCCGCACCTAGGATCGATGATGCAATATTTCTCTTCACTACGAGTGAATTCCCGGACATTGTGTTGGAGCTCTTGAAGTTTGAGCTCTATTTCCATTCGGTTGCCCTCAGCCTTCTTGTTATGCTTGGGAGTTGCGCAAGTGACAGTTCCTAGCCCTATGCATTCACTGAAGTCTTCAGTAAGCAGCTTGCTCACACGCACAAGAAGTACAACATCATCCTTCTGAAGAGCTTGTATCTTTCCAGATTTCCATTCCTTCTCCATCGCGTCTTGTGTTGCCTTCTTAAATGATGACAGCTGATCCATCTCATATCGATGAACCAATCCAGAAAATCTGTTGAAGGCAATGTCCAGGAAGCGAACATTTCTGAAAATGAAGACAGAATGGAAAGTTGAGCTTCCTTCCACGACTATCTTGTGCTTGTCGCTTCCGATGTCTTTGTTGAGCAGCTCAGCAATTCGTGGTGTGTGCTTGGACATGTGCCGCACTAGTTCGGTCAGGTTCGCGATGGAGTCATGCCGAAACAAGCGAAAGTGAACGTCGACCAGTCTCTGGATAGAGTCATGAGGAAGGTGATGCGGAGCCTCTGCCTTGTTCTGCGGCAGGCATGGCAGCTGGTCTGCCAGCAGCTCCTGGGGAGTTGGGACGATGCTAATGTTGGCAATGTCCTCAAAGTCGTTGTCATGCCTCCTTCCTGTCTCATTGAGCTCTCCTGGCAACCGGAATGGAAGCAGACGAGAAGAGCGCGTGCTTGATGGTTTGCTCGCTCTCACGGGCAGCGATTCAGAAAAACCATGCCTCTGCATCACTGCTCTCAACGCGTTCAACATTATCGACACTTCATGCTGCCTTGAATTAACGGTCAGTTGCATAAGTCTGTGCTCGAGTTTCTCTACAAGATGGAGATACTTTTTGTGTCTTGGTTGTCCGGGAAGGATCACAAGCAGCTTCCCTGCAAAGAAACCAACTGCTTGCAGTTCCTCCATGTCCAGTCGCGACCAGATACACTGGCTTTCATCTGAGATCAGGTCCAGCAAGCTATCGATGAACTGAGCGTTGACATTGAGGATGGTTGTGAGCACATGCGCCTCACCACTGAGATGAGGAAAGGTTGTGATGAGGCACTGACAGCACTTCATCAGGGGCAACAACACTTCTTTCATGGAGCACATTTCTCTTAGCAGTGACATGGGATGCGCGGACCATACCACCTTCTTCGAATAAAAGATTTCTTCCAGGCGCTGCCTCCCATCTCCACCTGTCAGCCATTTGAGACACCAGGTCTTTTCCTTCAACAGGAGCAGCGCCTCAACGAAGGTACTAGCATTTTGAATGGTTGCAAGGGGGCTCTTCAACGAGTTAGGATGGGGGGTTGTTGGGGCCAAGATGTTCTCAGTATGTGCTATGCTGCTCTGATGTTCATGGTTTCCTCGTCCTCTGTTCTCGCAGCTCACAAACTCTGCCGCCATAGGGTTCATCCCGCCCCCATCGCTGCCCTCGCGCATCTCCAGTCAAGCTTTGCTGGGAACAGGGACCGGGGTTGTTTGCCCGGGGAATCGACTGAAAGTTGGGGGTAGAGGAGGTGAGACGAGATGAGTAAAAGTCTCTGTAGTCGGTCAACTCCATGGCCCGGGGCCCGCAGCCTTCCAAGTTCCGATCCCCACTCACTGAGCTGCTACCCTAATTTTCCGTTACTGGAAGACTTGAAGTCCGTTACAATGATTCGATAGGACGAGGGCTGAGCAAGATGCAAGGGAGCGAAGATACAACCAAGAAGCGAAAGCGACAGGTGAGGAGAAGATGCACAAGAGCGGAGGAATAGCACTGATGCAGTTGTCAGGTTTATCAGGGATACTTGCATAAGCATGGAAGCACGGGAGAAAATCCGAGGTATTCGTCATGATCAATCGCGAGAAAGCAAGGCTGAGCGATGATAGTTCGAGGAAGCGTTGGTTCGTGCTCCGAAGGGCACTCTTCCTCTGTTACAAGGGGAGCGCTGCGACGGTGATGATTTCGGTTCCAGCAGCTTGCCATCTGACTTGTCCGACCAGAAACCTCGTCTTATTCTTGACGTTGGCGGTGGAAAAGCAGATTTCGAAGAAGATGACAAAGGGTCAAAGTAAGGTCCTGTTAAGGAGTCTTCTTGCTATGACGAAACTCCTGCAGGTCTAGACTGAGGCTAGTATCATCGAATGGACGATCCCTCCTCCTCAGTGCTGCCTGTGAAGCTGTACCACCTTCTTGGGACTTTCTTGTCTGGTCCTCAAGCTCGTCACAGGATGCAAAGTTATGGTTCGACGCGTTTCAATCTGCTTTCGCCCTCAGGCAAGTAGCACTCTTGATGGGCAGTGACGTGCATGACATGTTCTCTGTTGATCGCAGAAGTACCATGGCGGAAGGAGTCGCCGACCAAGGTGACATCTTGACTGCCCTCGCCCTAGCTGACTCGTGTGCAGCTCCGTCCAACAGCGTCCACAACCCTCGGGGACTCCCTGTCCTGCTCGTGTTGGAGATGATTGGTGAGACTCGGCATCAGCAGCTGCTTGCTTACAGGGAAGCAGAGGGACCTTGCAAGGGAGAACGCTTCGAGATCCCCACAGAGGGAGTGACGGTCATCAGAAAGCCCTCGGGCATTTCTGTAAGGAGGAGGAGGAGGAGGAGGAGGAGGAGGAGGCTGAACGGGAGCAGAGGAGGGAACAGGGAAGGGCAGCAGGAGGAAGGGGTTTCATGTAGGCTGACTGTTTCGAAGGCACTTCATCACAAGGTTTTGAAAGAGTTGCAGCTTCCTGACCAGGTTTTTGTGTCTAACGCCTCGTGGGCGGTTGATGGGCCTTCAGGATGTGTCTCGCAAGCATGCAGAGATTCGGTGTGAAGGAGGAGTCTACTCCATCAAAGACCTTGGAAGGTCTGCTCCTTCTCTCCTCTTGTGCTTCGATGGTAAGTGAGGAGTTTCTCAGCTTGAACGGAACTGTGTTGAACGGCACTCGGTTGAGCCCAGAAAAGGTAGAGAGAGTGAGGAGCAAGTGAAGGTCTGATTGACCATATCCCAGGTGGCGAGCGATTGGAAAGTATTGTCAGGAGGAGACAAGCTTATCATGTGAGAACCAAGCATCAGCTGCTCTCCTTTGACTTTGTTTATCAAGTGGAAAGTGCGAAATTTCTGTGTTCTTCCGTGTCAAAGTACCCGACGACCCGTTGAGGTGTGCAGAGAGAGTCCGGACAGGCCCTTTGTCTGACCCTCATGCAGTTTTGAAGAGATCGAGAAGAGGAGGAGGAGGGCAGAACGCAGGGTGAGGAGGGAGAAACGAAGAGCAGCCAGGAAGGAAACAGGCAACCTTGTCTTGCTCCGAAGCTTCCATGTTGACTTCCTGTACCTCATCAGGCAGCAGCCAAGGCATCGAGAATCACTCCGCAAACGCGTCCTCTTCCTCCAAGGTCTCAAGCAAGGTGATGAAGGGCTCTTTCATCTCCTCGCCTCTCACCCTCTCCTCTTGCTTCCCAGCTCACGGCTTCAGCTGAAGTATTCCTGGCGGATGTGCTGGGGGTGAACTCGGAGAGGACCAACTTGAAGCCCAACACAGCAGCGCTCAATATCATTGTTGAGTCTGTGATGGACCACAACCAGCGCCTGAGGTCCCTACCCCCTCCCTGCTCCTGCTCCTGCTCCTGCTCCTGCTCCTGCTCCTGCTCCTGCTCCTGCTCCTGCTCCTGCTCCTGCTCCTGCTCCTGCTTCTGCTTCTGCTTCTGCTTCTGCTCCTGCTCCTCTGCTTCTGCTTCTGCTCCTGCTCCTGCTCCTGCTCCTGCTCCTGCTCCTGCGCCTGCGCCTGCTCCTGCTCCTGCTCCTGCTCCTACTCCTTGCTCGTCCCTTGCCTTGACATCGTTTCACCCTGCCCTTCTCAATCGCCTGCTCTCATGCGCCACTCATCCGCACACGGCAGGGAGGAGGAAAAGGATGCAGCTCAGCGGAGGCTGCGGGAGTTCAATGTCTCGCGCAACCTTCCTCCGAAGCGTCAACTGCCTCCTACCTATGACGGCTCGAACCCTCCTGTCCCCCCCCCTCGCAGCTTCTACGGCCAACCACCTCCAGACTACAACAGCAGCGCGCGCATGCCCCCTCCGCCGTATCCTCCTTCTCATCCTCCCCCGTTCCCCCCTTCTCATCCTCCTCCGTATCCCCCTCCCTCCATGATGCCGCCGCCAGGGAATGGCGAGCAGAAGGAGGTAGCTCCTCGGCAGCTAACGGAGGCAGATTTTCCTCATCGGTTTGGGAGCAGATAAGGATGGGATAGCAAGGAGGACAAGAGAGGACACGCGCAGTGATTAGAAGCTTTAATGATGAATCCTTTCTCCTGTCGTAATTTCTCCTTCCTGCTCCTCCATGCCTCCCTCCTTTGACTGTACAAGTTCCTTCTGCCCGCCGTCTTGATGGGGTATGAAAGGTCAATATACGAAAGTTTCTCCTCTCCTCTCCTCTTTGCTTCTCTCTGCCTTCACTTGGAGTCGAGCACTCGGTATCCCTTCCACCTCTCAGCTGTCGGGTTGATCATCTCACCCTCGATGAAGCTCATCAAGTTCCTCGTCGGACCATCGTCCGGCTTCATCTCAAGGCACATTGACAGCGCCGTCAGCGCGCTCTTCCAGTTCCGCTGGCTCCCATCCTCCCCTCCCAGGTACAGCCGCAGAGCCCGTGCAAACTCTTGACGGAAGCTGAGGGAGGTGGAAGGAGCGACAACGCTGAAGAACGCCTCTTCGGTCTCGAGCGCCGCCAGGTCGATGTCGTCAGGCAGCTCGCCGTTCTCGCTGCGGAAGAAGGGTCTGTCGAAGGTGTAGAGGGAGATGGGCGAGTTGCTTCCCTTCACCGTCACCCGGTCGACCATCCTGCACAGCCTCTGCACGCGAGGCGAGAGGAGCTCGAAGACGTCGCCCGACAGGAGGATGCTCACCCCGTACTGCTTCGACGCTGCTTCCAGCCGCGAGGCGATGTTCACGTGCGGGCTCAGGTATGAGACGTCCACCTTGTGCTGAGACCCGATGGCGCACTCGATCGCCCAGCTGCATCGTAGCAGTCAAGACGAGCAAGGAGGTGACACGTCACTCACCCGTAGTGCAGGCCGAACCCGAGGCGGAGCTGATAGCCCGGGATCCGTCGCTGCACCGCCTCCTTGCTCGTCTGCGCGATGATCTTCTTGTCCCGTGCGATCTCGCAGATGGCTTCGATGTACGACCGCAGAGCTCCGTCAGCCACCTCCTGAATGTCGAGCTCTCCCTTGGGCTTCCAAACAAGCTGCTCGTAAATGATCAGAAGACGAGAGTGGCAAGGGAGCAGCGAGAGAGGAGGAGAAACAGCAGGAGAGAGGAAGGAGTGCTGGGGGTTGAGGAGCATGTGGAAACAGGCATGCGTGAGCTGCAAGACGAGCACGAGAGATGAGGAGGCTAGAAAGCTGCGAGAAAGAGGGAGGACCAGGAAAGCATCTCCGATGTTCTTGTTTGGGGCCCCGTGGCACTTGTTGACGCTATCATGCACGATCTTTCCCACCCCGTTAACGACTTGAACCACATCTGCCTGCAGCACTTCTGTGAGGTCCGTGAAGTTCCGGATGTCGCAGAAGCCGAAGAAGGCATGCACAATCACGCCAGGGCTGTGCGTGTCAAGAGCGACGATGCCGTTCCTCAGGCAACGGGAGATCACGCGCGCTCCTGCCTCCCCGAAGCCCAGCTGCAGAAGCTTGGCAAGGCACAGCAGCCCCTGCTCGACCTTGCGAAGGTGCGGGTGGTCGCGGAACTCGAACCTGAGCGTCTTCATTGGCTCCTCGGCGATGGCAGCGACCTCGTTGGCGATCATGTCCAGGGGGTAGACGACCTGCAGAAGGACGTAGGAGGAGATCGACCAGGAGGACCAGAAGAGAACGAAGGCGAGGAAGAGGGAGGAAAAGATACGAAAGTGAATGTGAAGCTTAGATTGCTGCTCCTCGTCGAACGCGATGATGAAATCTTCCCCGACACTCAGTTCGCGGAAGCCCGGACGGAGCTTGCACGCCTCGCTTGCTCCTCCTTCATTGACAAGCGTCACTCCCGCAACCTCCAGGAACACCACAGGCGTCCCCATCTCCTTGTACTTCCCCAGGAACGAGTGCAGCACCGGCTCAAACCCCACGGCTCTCGCATTCTTCCCCGCCAAGTGCACAAACGCGTTGGAGAGGATCGCAGCGTCCGAGTTGACGTTGGACATCATGTTAGGAAAGAGATACATCTCCAGCCATATGAGGGAGATGAAGGAGGCTACAACCAGGAAACACCTCCTCACGATCCCTCCGTCCAGGGTCTGGTCGAGCGCGAGCCTGGAGGAGCACGAGAAGCAGAGGAGCGCCTCACTCCACCAGTAACATTCCTTCAACGAAGTCGCTGCATGCATCCTCCTTGCCAGCTGGGCCCCAGCTTGGGCAATGCGCCACATCCTGGCGATGACGAGCAACCTGATATACTGGTTGCCGTCCTCTCGGATATCGTATACTCTCATCGAGAGAATCTTGGGGACGAGGAAGAGGAAGGAGAGAAAGTCCACAAGGAAGAAGAACGAATTTCGATACCAGCTCTGAAGGAACCATCGATAGACACTCTCAAGACCGAAGCAGATCAAACATGCTGTCGCCGTGCCTTTCGCGTCGGAGAGGCTGGGCAACTTCCCTTGAGAGTTGACATGTAGCTCAAGAAAGAAGACAAGGTAGAACATCGCGAGTGAAGACAGAAAGCAGACAAGGAGGAAAAGCACATTCCGAAATGTCATCTCGCTCATACCCACCGATTCGTTCTCTCCGTTGAAGTTGATCGAGTTGCCCGTCAGAGTTCCGTTCTGAGTCCCTTGAGCGGCATCATCTGCATTCCCCGTGCTTGCGATCGATCTTCGTTTCTTCGCTTCCTGTATGCTATACCAGATCGCTTTCCTCCACCGGGCGCGGGAGCTCGTCTTGCTGGGCAGGTAAGCGGGAGACTTGTGAACAGGAGACTGATGGACGGAGGGAAAAAGGCTGGAGGGGGAGATGATGACTTCTACCCCCCACTCGATCCGAGCATGTCCGGGTGAGAGTCGCTTCTGAGATCGAGAGAAGGAGGACTCCCAAGGCTTCATGCGAATACTCGGGCGATTCTTATCGAGCCGATGAGCGTAAGCCGAGGAAGGCTTAGTGTTGTCTTTGTCAAGCTTTGACTTCTCTTCCCTGATCTGCTCGAGCTCCGAATGACCGAGATGCGTTGGCAGATGTTTGTTTCTCACTACGTTCACAGGAAACGAGGACGGTCGAGCGAGTGAGGTGGTACGGGGGATGAACAGGGAGACAGGACGAGGAGGAACGATGTCCGTGTCTTCGGAGCTAACAACTCCTGTAGACATCCTCGTAGTTGGGCTGGCCTTGTTCTGGCTCATCTTGCTCTCGTCAAAGCACATGAGGACGCAATCCCGTCTGCTGACATGCCCACCCTCGTGCTGCTCCGGGCTGAAGACCTCCTGCAACGTGATTGACGGACATGAGCTGGAGTAGCTTGTCAGCGAGAGCATGCCCTTGCGGCGCTTGTCTCGTTCTGATGACATGCTTGATCGTGTTGAGGTTCCTATCAGTTCATCCGACAACCACGAAGACTCCGACACCTCAACCTCAAACAGCGCTGGACCTGTCCATCCTGGTGAAAGCCATCAGAGACAGCTGACGTATGATGGAATGTCGCTTCTAAAGTTCTCAATGCTGTTGAACATCTAACTGAATCGATCCTCAGTGAAGACAACCAGCTTTCGACCCTTCACAACGATTTCATACTTTTCCCGCTGCACCGCAGCCCTTCACTCCTTCACTCCTTGTTGTCAACACGATGCTCGCTATCGACTTCATCATCGATCTAATGTCTCTCTCATAATCTATCCTCTATCTACATTGTTTCTGCCTCCTCCTCTCCCCCTCCCGCTTTCTCCCCCATGAACTCCCTGCAGTACCTGTGCGAGCATATCCTGGTTGTAAAGGTACTTTGATTTCAACTACATGCAATTGAAGTTTCATTTTTTGATTACATATTTGAAATATTTCAATCAGCGTTAGCACCTCTTCTTTGAGATATGTTACCCTCGAAACTTTCATTCATTTATTCAAATGAAAAGGTACATTTTCAAAAACTCTCCAGCAGCAAAGAGGTACCTGCCCGGGCCCGGCCAGGGGCGGTCAGGGACCCGGCATGGAAGTCCCTGATTTTTAGCTTAACTTTGAGTAAAGTTTTGGAAAGGGTCTACCATCTTCTGCGGTTCCTTACACCCTAACACGCGCACCCATGTATTAAAGAGACTGCAGGTCAGAGGAGAGAGGAGCGGAGAGGAGGAAACAATGGAGGGTACACAAGAGGAGAAGAGAGGAGATCTGAAGGAAAGAAGAGAGCAGAGCGAGTAGTTTGTTTGCTTGTTGGTTGTTTTTTTAGAATTGGTTGGTTGGTTGGTTGGTTGGGTTTCTAGTGATAAGGAAGAACAGTGGGACGAAGGAAGAAACGTAATAAGGAAGAACAGTGGGACGAAGGAAGAAAGCGAAACATAGAGGAACGACAGTACGGACCATACAAGAGAAGCAGATAATTCTCGAAATAGCCCATATTCGCAAGAGAGAATAAAGTAATAATCGAGATCGCAGGTACAAGGATAGAGGCGATGCTATGAAACACCGAGAATTACAGTGAACCCCAGCTCGAAAGGCGAGGAAGAAGCACCGGGATAGATCACGAATCAAGTGCAATATGACGATCTTTAAGCTCGGAGCTCGAGGTCTGGCGATGGTGGGTCAATGGACGAGCAAAGGGGTTGTGCCTGCAAGGAGTTTCAGCTCCATGGCGAGTGAGCTGAGGGTGCTGACGGACTTGCGATCTCCTCACCTGTGGTATCCCCTTGCGAGGAAGATGAAGCGAAGGTATGAGACCGGGACAATCCGAGTCGTTGATGTCCTCCACTAGGTGGGTCCTGCACATAGGGCCAACTAATAGCGGGAAAACGTTCGAAGCTCTGCAGAGGCTGGCGGTAAGAGACTCTACGGGGAGAGCTGCGGGAGAGCAGTGAGTGACTTGTCGTGGCAGTCCGTAGAGTCGGGGAGATATTGCGGGCCCCTGAGGCTGCTGGCATGGGAGGTGTATGACAAGCTGAAAACAGGAGCAGTGAACGGGTCCATGCCCAGCCGGCCTTACCTGCAAGGCTGACGCTTCCTGCAGGAAGCCGGTGCGATGTAGCTTGATGACAGGGCAGGAGAAAGTGTTCGACCCCAAGGCAAACCATACCTCGTCGACTGTTGAGATGGCGGACCTTGACAAGGTGATCGACGTGGCGGTCATCGACGAAGTTCAGATGCTCGAGAGCAACGATCGAGGATGGGCGTGGACGCGAGCATTGCTGGGACTTCCTGCTGCTGAGATCCACCTGTGCGGCGAGCCACGGGCACAAGAGCTGATCACGAAGCTGTGTGACCTCTGTGAGGATGAGCTGGAAGTGAAGGAGTACGAGAGACTGTCGTCGCTATCGGTCGCCAACCATTCTTTGGAGGGCAGCCTTCGCAACATTCAACGAGGGGATTGTATTGTAGCGTTTGGGAGGTCAAAGATTCATCAGCTGAAGCGCGACATTGAGGCGAAGACTCCATTCCGCTGCTGCGTCGTGTACGGCTCGCTGCCTCCTCTGACTCGGCAGGAACAAGCGAAGCTGTTCAACGAGAGGGGTTCGTTTCCTAACGGTCAAAGCTTCGACGTGCTTGTGGCCTCGGATGCCATCGGGATGGGGCTGAATCTGGAGATCTCGCGGGTTGTTTTCAGCTCCCTGCGCAAGTTTGACGGGCAAGAGGAAAGGCTCTTGACAGCTTCAGAGATCCGGCAGATCGGAGGACGAGCAGGAAGGTTCGGGACCAACACAGTGGAAGGGATTGTGACGAGCTTGCACAACAAAGACCTCCCGCTGCTGAAGCGAAGTTTCAAGACGGAGCTCCCTCAGATCGCGAAGGCTTGCCTCCGCCCGGAGATCGTCATGCTCGAGGATTTCGTTCACTCCATCCGGCACGTGTGGCCGCGGGAGGAGGGAGAAGACTCGCTATCGCTCGACACGGCCCTGCAGCTCTTCAAGGACTTTCACCAGACAGAAAGCAGCTTCTTTCTCGGGACGACCATCGACGAGTTGCGGGTGAGTAGGCAAGAGACGGAGGAGTTGGTTGACTTTGGCTGCAGGACCTCGCAAAGACGATTGAGTCTGTCAAGATGCCCCTCACGGATCGGTTCTCCTTCTGTTTGGCTCCGATCGATCTCAGCAAGGAGGATCGACGGAGAGCAGCATTCTACGAGATGGCGCGCATGTACTCTGAGAAGAGACTCGTGAGGATCTCGCAGGTCGCCACGTTCAACAACAGGATCCCCGACACCATGTTCAAACTGCGAGAGGTTGACCTCCTCCTCCCTCCTCCCTCCTCCCTCCTCCCCCTCATTCCTCGTGGCAGGCGGAAGAGACGCACGTCATCCTCGAGTTGTACGCATGGCTAGCTAATCGCTTTGAAAACGCTTTCTGTGACTTAGAGATCGTTAAGCGACAGATCGCAAAGAACAGCATCCTCATCCAGGTACTCCTTGGACTCCCTCCCCCCCCCTTTCTCGTCTTCCTCCCCCTTCTCTCGTTTCCCCTCCTTGTCCTTCGACTCGTCAGTGATGGAGGCTTGTCATGCTGTCACCTCACCAGCTACTCCAGGAGGGTCTCAGGAGGCTGACGAGGGAGGCGAGGTCGCAACTTCGTCAGGGGAGGCCGAGGAGAGAACTAGAGGAGGAACCTGAGTTGCAGTCGGAAGAAACCGTTTCGACGTAGCTTCCTCTACCTCCCCCTCCTTCCCGGATGATCTTGAGCTCCACATCGATTGAGCTACAGGAGTTAGGGAGGTCAACCGAAACGCTTGCTCACCTGTAGTCGACTGCATAGTGGCCACTGAGTGGTGGAGAGGAAACAGAATTCAGTTGCCAGCGATACGCAAGGCAGAGCAAAAGTGCTCACCATGGCAAAGTGTAGACTGCATGCTTGTATATGTTTGACTGAAGAAGATCCTGTTTGTAATCAGCTTACTCCTCAGCATCTTCAATCCTCATTCTCTCCCAAGCGTTCTCCCCCTTCCCTCGTCCTCGTCCTCGTCCTCGTCCTCGTCCTCGTCCTCCTCCCCTCCCCCTTTTCAATTACTTGTGCCATGACGCCCTCGTACTCTTGCGTCGGGTCCCAACAGTAGGAGTACCTTGTCTGCTTCAGAGTCCTCTTCCCCTCCTCCTCTCTGCACCTGTAGATCTTGACCCCTCGCGCCGACCTTCTCATGTAGCGGATGTTTTGTTTCGTGCGGACATCTGCATATTCCTTAGCATCTGTCACATCCAGAGTTTCTCCTCCCCCGCACACAAACTTTAACTCCCGAGCTCGCGCCTTACCTGACAGGAATAGCAGAGCTGTGGTTGCAGCAGTCGCAAGGCCCCACACTATGTGAATCTGGAGAAACAACATCAGCACGGAATACAGCCTTGGCTTCCATCTCATCCTTTGAATCGTCACTCGCGCTTCTTGAACCTCCTGCTCCTGCTCCTGCTCCTGCTCCTCCCTCCCCCCTTCCCTCCCCCTCCCCCCAACCTCCTCCTTCTCCTCCTCCTCAACGTTGTTATCCACCCCCTTGTTCTCATGCACCCTCCTGGTGTTCCTCGTGGGTCATTGCTCTCTTCGCTCTCATCACCTTGGTCGCTTCCCTGCTTGCTTCCGCTTGCGCTCTTGCAACTTCTGCTGCAGCCATCGCTTGCTCTGCCCGCAGCTTCTCGGTTGCATGTGCGAGTTGAAGCTCCTGAGGCATGCATGAGACAGCGCAGGGAAGCGAAAGACGCGAACACCTGGAGACGAATCTGATTCTTCGCTTTTGTTAACACAACCACTGCAGATATTCCTTGAAAAATTCTCAGATCGACAAGAGGAGGAGGCAGAGGGTGGGGTGCGCTACCTGCTAAGACTAGGACGATCGTCCCCGTCTGCACGACAGGATGGGCAAAGAAGCCTTTCCTCTTAAACATCTTGAAGGTCTGAGTAATGCTGTTCGGCCCTGCATCCCCTGTCACCTTCAGCAAGTTCGGTGGCAAATCGTATGTTTTGAGAAGATGGAGATAAAGAGAATGGAAGGGTTTGCTGTACTGATAGCAAGTGGTAGAGGCTGAAGGTGGTGGTAATGATGATGATGATGATGGAAATCGAAGATGGGGAGAGCAAGTGCTGGGAGTTTTTTTGGTATTCGCAATGTAAACGACGACGTTGAACTGTCTTTCACCGTTTGCAATGTCAGTCGGCGGAGTTGACTCGTTGATTGCATCTACGGTATCGTTCACCTACACCCTCATCAGATCCCTTCTCTTCCCTGTCTTCCCATGTTTGCCAGACCGCGGCAAGAGCAAGCTGTAGGTCATCGAACGCACT
The DNA here is from genome assembly GCF_000315625.1 of Guillardia theta CCMP2712. Taxonomy (NCBI): domain Eukaryota; class Cryptophyceae; order Pyrenomonadales; family Geminigeraceae; genus Guillardia; species Guillardia theta. Next base: position 1,139,157 of record NW_005434667.1, read on the forward strand.
GATATGCAAGTCAGGTAAAAATGCACAAGAATGAAAAGTATCTGCTCCTGTTGGTTATCTTCCTATTCTATTGTAATCAACCTCGCCCACCTCGTCCTTCTCCTTTCCATATCCTCACTTCACTTACTTCCGATCTGACGTGAACTCAAGGATGTGACCGAGCAGCAGGGGGTATCGCATCAGCCGTTGAACAGGCATGATCAGGTATGCATCCAACGCCTGCCAAGATCTCAGCTTGCCCCCTCCTATCTCCAGCTTCCAATTGCTCCTCGCTCCCTTCCTCAAAATAGTGTCCTCCCTCCCTTCCCTTCCCTTCCTCGCCCTCCTCACTTGAGAATCTGCTCCTAATCCGCTCTGGATGCAGTCACGGAATCTGAAAACAAGTCAAGAGATGCAAGGCAAACAAGCTCTCAACGTCTTGCTGTTCCTTGCAAGGTCCTGCGCCAGTATCAACACTTGAAGTACTCGGTCTCAAAGTCCTCCCCTCCTGACCTGCAGGTTGCTGTATCCTTCGAGATACTTCGTCACATAATCCTGCTCACGATCGTCATCCTTCTCTGAAACCAATTAGATCGTCCAACTTCGTAATTTCTCAACAACGTCGAGGCAAACTTGCGCATGATTGCTCCAAGACAGCTCGGACCCTCCTTGGTGCAACCCTTCTCCAGCTGCGGAGACTGTGAGACTGGTTTGGACAAGTAGAAGGAGGAGGAGGAGTAGGAGTAGAAGCAGTAGTAGTAGGAGGAGTGGACTTTGTGGCGGTAATGGTAAATTAGGATAGGTAAGTCCACCTGCTCCAAGAAGAACTCGTTGTTCCTGAGGAGGATCGCAAGATCGAAAAGCATTCGCATCTGATCAGAATCCAAGTCTGGCTGGACGCCTTCTTTCAACTGGCAACAGGAGAGGATGAGAGAAGATATGTGGACTTCTAGTCTCACTTGTTTCCTGAGCGGAACGACCACATGCTGGCAAGCTTGCTCAGAGAACATGCGTTCACATCTCCTTTCTCACCTCCACCACTCTCGTCAAACGTAGGCAGTACTCCCTCTCAGAGTCGATGAGCTGCACATGCGCTAGTCAGCGTAACTTTGCTTTCGCCCTCCCGCCCGCTGATTCTCACCTCCGAGATCGCCATACGAAGCTGGACATGCGTCTTCGTAGTAACCTGTCAAACGTTGACTACCAGGCTCTCTTGTCTCGCTCGAGCGCACTGAGTGATCGTCGTCCTTCTCGCTCACCGTCATGGTAGCAAGCCCCGACCAGACACCCTTGGACATGATGGTCGCCATGCTGTTGTCATCTCAGAGATGTCAGAGGCCCCCTGACGTCCAAACCTCATCCTTGGAGGTGAAAGCTGCAACGCGGAGCGCAAGACAGACCGCAGGGCTGCACAGTAGAGTGAGATGCACAGGTCAAAGCCTTCTCCTGCTTCAACCGGGGAAGCGAATCTTGTCATCCTGTACGACATCTGACTCCAGCTGAGCGATGACCTGCAATAGTTCTCAGCACAACCACGTTTGCGTCAGGAGTGCCATGACCTCCATCACGTCAGGTCTCGAGTCATCCACGAGGATGTCGGGCTGCCCGCTGACCTGCCACCTCCTCTGAGTTTGTCTTGGCAGGATCGAGCTGGGAAACCATCTCATAAAGTATCTTCCCGAACGCCCAGACATCTGAATCTTGCGAGGCCAGGACGATCTCGCTGTTTAGGATACTCTTCGCCTGATGTCGCTGCAGCATCACAACAACTAAGACCTCCTGGTCTTGCTCTCTTACCTGCTCTGGCGGACAGTAGGATGAAGTGACTTCGAACCTCACTGCAAGCACAGCAGCAGATTCAGATATTTGTATGAGATCCCATGCAGAGTTTGAATCACCGCTGCCGTCCTCTGTGGTGCTCCCAAAGTCGCAAAGTTTCCACTGCCTTCAACGGTCTTGTCACACAAGGAGTCATCGCTCCTCCAGTCTCTCTTACCCACTGGAAGATCGGAGAAAGTTAGCAGGTTTCACATCATTGTGGATCAGCCCGAGAGAGTGTAGCTCCTGAAACAATGATGTAATTAGACATGTCAGGCTGAATACTCTGACACACGAGCGGCTCGTTCACCTGTAAAGAGGACCCAAGGGAGCTACCGACATCCAAGACCTCCAATCAGCTCGTTAGACCCTCTCTCTCTATCTCTCTACCAATCACCTCAACCCACGTAGGCTGGAAATTCTTCTGCAAGAGCCAGCGATCCAACGACATCGTCGCATACTCCAGGATCAGGCTGCCATTTTTTTGACAACAGGTTGGATGAAAGTGATAGGATGGAGTTAGCTATCTTACCAGCCCAGCTTTGTGTCTTCATCTTGTCTTCCTGCCATGTGAGGATGGAGAAGTAAGCCGAGGATACAAGGATGAGGGAGGATACCAAGGAAGGGGAGGATTTCTTCATGGATCATGTAGTCGAGGAGCCGCACGAAATGATTGCACGAGACATCTTGGCCATGCACGTGTCAGGAGCGTTGGAATGGCGGCGATGGAAGGGTCTTCTTCATCTACCTTTCTTCTTCAACTCCAAGAGCACTGTTATGAGAATGAGTCGTATCACGAGCAAAGCAATGTTCAGCTGACCTTGCCGTTCCCTTACTGCCGCGTTCTCTTCTGCGACCTTTAGCACCACGCTGCAGCCTCGTGAGTGCACATGAGGAAGTGAGATGAGTGGAGACCTGTCTCCTGCCTTGGACTCAGCCTGGTACACGTGGGCATGCGATCCTTCGTGGATTTTCTGAAAGAGCGCAAAGTCAAGAGGATTTTGACGGTGGGAGTCGAGTATTCATGGCAACCTTGACGATCTTGTAGGCGCCAAGGAAGCCATCATGCAGGAACTCGCTGGTCTTCATCCTCTGGCCGACATGCAGCGCCTACAAACAATCAACCTCAGCATTCGAAGGGTTTGCGCCACAAATTCGTCCAAAACACATTTTACGACATCAACAGAAGCTCGCTGCTCATGATCGTTGGTTCTATCACTACCCCATTACATCTTATGATACCTGTCGCTCAGACTGACACTCGGAGCTACTCGTTTCTGCTTATCTCCCTCCATCCTCTCTCAGTTTCTGGTCATCCTTGAAATCGCTGGCACATTCCATACAACCGTCCTCCATCTTCCATCTTGAACCTGCTAGTCCAGCCGCTACCTCCTCTCCTCCCTCGCTCTAGTTTGCTTTCGCTCACTTTCCTTCCCTTCTGTGCTGTTTCTCCTCCTCGTCCTTCCCTCCCTCCCCACACCCACTTCCGCAGTCGCATCTTTGGTCGGCCATATTTGTGGTGAACCGCATCTCAGGCAGAGCCGAATTTTTTGTTGCCGTCGGGCAGCGGTCCATGCGGATCGATGCCGAGCTCGAAGGGGAACAGCGGACGACGATGAAGAGAAAGTGAGAGGAGCAGGAGCAGGAGCAGGAGCAGGATCAGGAGCAGGAGCGGGAGCGGGAGCGGGAGCGGGAGCAGGAGGATCCCTCACGGGGCTCAGGGAGCAGATGGACGAGAACTTGATAATGAAAGAGTCTTGGTGCTGAGAGCGAAAAGGGGAGGGAGGGAGAGCGAGGGAGGGAGGGAGGGAGGGAGGCTGAAGCAAGAGAGGGGCTTGAAAGAATGCAAACATTAGTAGATGAATTCCTTGCAACCGCACAATCCTTCCCCGAACACAGCGCGATCGAGCTGGCCGATGGATTCAGCATCTCCTATCAGCATGTGAGCTCGCGATCAGATGTACGTCACGTGTGATCACACCTGACAGGTGAAGATGCTGGTTCTTCATGCTGCATGGGTGTTGGCAAAGCATGGAGTGCAGCAGGAATATGCTATTGCGCTGACAGCCGACGAGGGTTTGACTATGGTGCTGAGCCAACTCGCAATCCTTGTGGCAGGAGGCTATTTCGTTCCTCTCGACACGAAGCTGCCTCATGAGTGAGAATAAAGAACAACAACAAGATGGTTCAATGCCCACTGATTTGATACAGACGACTGCAATACATAATCCAAGATTGCAAGGCGAGACTGATTGTTTGTCATGATCAAAACATTGCCAAGGTTCTGCTTTCTTCAGATTGCTGTTTGTGCTGATACTTGAAACAGATCAACCAAGTCTTGGACGGATTGAAGGCTGGGGGTCAAACGAGTATGTCACCACCGACAGTCTTGTCGTGTAAAGAACTGTTTCCGGTGGACCTGGAGAGCTTAGTAGAGCTGTCGGGGTTCTTGTTGGGGATGTCAGCTGGTAGGCAACTAGCAACTTGTGATCTGCCAGTCACACAAGTAACTGCTCATCATCTCTGTTGGGTCTACTACACATCTGGCTCGACGGGTCGGCCCAAGGGAGTCTTGTGCGAGCACCGCAATGCGCTAGCCTACGTCCGGAACCACCCTTTCTACTCTGAGATGTCGGAGAGCGCAAGGAAACGAGGAGAGGAAAAGCGCAAGAGAATTCTGTGCGCCAGCGCTTTCACCTTCGACCCTTCTTCCGGGGATATCTTCGCTGCTCTGTGCCATGGCGACGTGCTCTGTCTTTCAAGCCGATCGAAGCTGATGGTAGACTTTGGTGAGACAATCCTGAGCTGTGGCGCGACCCATGTGTGTAGCACTCCCATCCTATGGCGGACCATCCAGGAGCCGGTAGACAAGTATACAGAGCTAGAGGTCGTTGCTCTTGGGGGGGAGGCGATGCCACGGGAGCTGGTGGAGAAGTGGGCAGATCGTGTTTGTCTGTTGAATGTTTACGGGACGACGGAAGCGACTGTCTACCAGACGATGAGGAAGATGGAGGTCGGAGACAACCCGAGGATGATCGGCAGACCTCTGACTGGAGTTCTGGTGAAGGTGATCGGTGAGGATGGAGAGGAGGCTAAGGAAGGGGAGACGGGCGAGTTGCATGTGGGAGGAGAGCAGGTATCGCGCGGTTATCTTGGACTACCTGAGTTGACTGAGAGCAAATTCTACTCGCAAGAAACAAGATTCTACAGGACAGGAGATCTGTTCCGTGTACTTGGAAGTGACATGGAGTTCATCGGTCGTCTTGATTCACAAGTGAAGCTGATGGGAATGCGGGTAGAACTGGGAGAGGTAGAAGAATCGATCAAAGCAAGCGAGGTCGTGGTTGACACCGCTGTCTTGCTCGATGAGACCAAGACGTCTCTGTCTTGTGTATGCCAGCTGAAGGACGAACTGAAAGATTTCAAAGACGACGATGTTGTCGAGAATGTGCTTCGTTCTCTTTGTAGTCGCATACTTCCCAAGGCTCTTTGTCCCAAGATTTACAAGTTCGTAGATCTTCTGCCGGTGTTGCCGACAGGAAAGCGCGACATTGTGACACTGAGGAAGCTTGTTAGCGAGGCCTCGCCTGTCCAGACGTCTGCGACTCATGGCTGGGTTCTGACAGAGATGGAGAGCAAAGTTGCGCATGTATGGAAGAGCGTCTTGGGGTTGAAAGAATCAGAAATATCTCCTCACGACGATTTCTTCCTTCTTGGAGGCGATTCTCTCGCAGCCCTGGCGGTCACTAAACGTCTCCTTCAATGGGAGCAGACAGGCTCTCTTGTAAGTTGCTTATTCATCCTGCCAGGTCTGAAGAATATCTCGGTGTAGGACGGAAACAAACCATTCCACTGGCCTGTTGACGGGGTCGTGCAAGGACCTTTATCTGTCAAATTCCTCCTCAAGCATTCGACTGTACGTGACTATAGTTCACACCTACAGGCATTTCAATATTTCTATTCACTCTCTTTCTGCAAAGACTGACCTCGATCTAGTCGTCAAGCGTCGTACTACCGTCGTCGGAGGCCGAAGGGAACATGTTGAAGAGAAAGTTTGAAGCTGAAAGCATCGAGTCAATGTTTTCTTGAGCATGCATTGACGTACAACTGCTCACTGTCGTTGCAGGGACATGAGCCGAGGATATGAAAGTAGGGAAGAGAAGGAGGAGCTTTCAAGCTCAGCAAAGAAATCTATCAACTGCTTGTATAAAGTAAGGCAGATCAACGTTACACAACCGATCTGACTGGTCGGTTGCAACAAGATTGCTCAGAAGGGCTGCTGGCTTCTAGCAGAAGTTCTGCTCCGAGACAAGCAAGTGAGACCGGATGGGTTCGTCACCAAGCATGTGAGTCGTTCAGAGCTTCGGATGGGATCTCACATTATCCCCCCGTCATCTCAGCATCCCGGGAATTCGCCGTTGCATCTTGCGGCAGCTTCTGGACACCTCGAGGTCCCTGAGAGCTCTCGCTCCCCTCGATGTGAAGGCGTTTGTAGGTTGTGAAGGCGCTGATCGAGGCAAACGCTTCTCTCAACATTGTGAACCCGGTTGGCTTCTTGCTTGCCGACGTCTAGATTTCATGGTTGACCTCACCAGGAACACGTGACCCCATTACACCTTGCTGCTGCCAACTGCGTCAAGACGCTCAAGGTGGTTCGTTCCTCTTTTGTTGACGCATCATGACGTATCGTCTCAGTACCTGCTGGACTTGGGCGCTCCCGTAAGGTGCAAGGACGCAAACAAGCAGGTGGATCATGATGCTGTTGCCGTGTGAAGCGAGCTAAGTTGAACTCGTTGCAGACTGTGCTGCACTATGCTGCAAGGAGCGGCAACCTAGAGACTATCTCAGAGCTGCTGGCAAGAGGCTCCAAGGATCTTGATGCGTCCGATAAATGGAATCGACAGCCGCTACACTGGGCGATCCTCAACGAGCATGCAGATGCCGTGGAGCTCCTGCTGAGAAATGGTGCGAAGCGAGAACCTCCGCTCATCCCGGATCGCGTGCACAGGTCGTAGTGATGATTGTGAAGTGTCGAACTGACTCCAGCTGGTGCACTCAGGAGGAGGACAAGCTTGAAGGCAGAAGGACCTGTCGAACTCTCGCGACGACTCTTCCCCCCCGATCACAGAATCAACCTTCTTCTTGAGAGCTTCAAGTAACCTCAATAAAGTTTCTATTCTGCGCATCACTATGCAGCTAGCATGAGTTGAGTCAGTTAGTTCAGTAGGATAGAGAGGCGCTCGGGCAGACTTCCAAACCCTAGACTAGGTAGTGTATGTCTGGGTGAAAGGAATTTTTGACTTTTTTTTCCCCTCCCCGACGGATCATGGCAGCGGAGAAAGCGCGATGGCTTGCTCGTCTGGGCTGTCTGATAGCAGCACAGCAAGAGGAAGAGGAAGCGAGTCAGTCAGACAGCGAGCAGAAGGTCAGCCTGTCAAGCAGCAGCGAAATCAAGTACGTGAGGGCGATGCATCGGGCACAGAAGCAATCCACTGAGTTGTTGAGGACCTTGTTTCATGCCGTCGTGAATCAGCGTAATGCTGATGAAGGTGTTTTGCTGGAGGAATGTCTGCAGGTCCCGAGACATTGTTGTTGACGATTCTAGTTTCTGCCATTCACCTGATGTACAGGCTTATGACGAGATTGAACGAGCACGAAATCAGATCAAGGTTGAAGCAGACCAAGTTTATTTGAACCTGTTCTCTTCAATCCTCTCCGAAATCGAACGATTTGCAGTCACCAATCACTCAACATCTCAACAAGACGGCAACGAGATAGGAAAGATCGTCTTATCTCTGGTAGTACAAAACATCCAAGTTCTTTCCCGATGATTGCTGCAGAACATCATGGATACCGCCAACATATTTGATGCATGTTTGGAACAAGAAATAGCATGCGGCATAAAACCACAAATTTCTGATGTAATCCTTCACCTTCTCCACTCTCGCTTACCCGCGTTTTACAGTCTGGAAACGTGGAAATCGAGAACAGTGTCAGACGTACCTGCTGATAAGCTCTTCTTCAGACTAACACTTGGCATATTGACAGGCCTTGGTTCACTTCTAATCGAGTCCAAGAGTCAGCATCGTCTGGTTGAAGACATGTTGTGGGAAGAACGAGTACAGCTTCATAGTTCTCATATCTTCAAAGCTAACAAAGTAGTGCAGGCCAAGTGCGAAAAATTGGAGTCCAGGCTCCGCAACTTGCAGCATCGTTGTACTTCTTTAGAGCGCAAGTTCCAAATCTCGAAAGAGAGCGGAAGGGACGATGGAAGTCTCAGTTGTTCTGAAGATAACACATTCCAAGGATTTCAGAGCCCTGGCGAGGATTTCAGCAATATCCTACCTAGTCACGAGTCGCTGACACCAACCAAGTTTGACAACCTTGGAGCATCCAGCACTCTACAGGAGCATGTCAACCAGCATTTCAATAAGTACCCCAGCGACAAAATAGAAGACTTGCAAACGTCTGCACAAGAGCATACTGGATCGAATCTGCATCCTCTCACACACAACAGCGTCGTCGTTGACACTGCAGAGGATAGCGCAACTGACGTTTCTCCTCAAAAATCTTTTGCTTCAATTCTGAAAGACTTCAGAAGATTATCAGGAAAGGAGCCCAAGAAAGCAGAACAAGAGCAGGATCCCTCCGAAGTGGAATTACGACAGATTTTTGGGATCAGGTTGTCACAATCATATCCCTTCACAATAGAAGAAGCGCAGTCGGAACACGTGAAGCATACTCTGCCGGTAATGCAATCAAGGGCGAATGATTGTTTTACTATGGTACAGGCTGGTAGCATTCTTGTAGGCATCAATGGCAAACGAACTAAACAGATGGCTCGCAAAGAAGTCCTTCAACACTTTCTGCAAGGAGATGTCGTACTGCAGGTATGCTTCATTAACAAGGCTGGATTCTCATTCCTCACTCAGGTGCTGTCAAGCAACAACGACGTCGTCAGCTCTCGCATGGTTAAACCACCTTTTGCAGACAAGCCGCGTCACGTTTGGGCGTATAGCATACATTTGATGCGTGAAAACAGTTTAGAATGAAGTCCATCTCAAGAAACCAGCAATCAAGATAATTTCAAATACAGAACTGCTTTATTCTTCTCAGCCTACAGGGGTACAGATTACAAGTTTACTTGTACCTGCAATGAAAGAATCTCAGAAGAAAAATCATCCAATGCAACAGCTACCAGAAGTTTTGCTTCTTGGAAAATCCAGTGGTGTGGGTAGGGTTCATGTCTCCACCATTGACTCCGTCCACACGATGGTAGAAGGCATAGCCGTTGTCGTTGCCACTGGGCCACTTATGTATAGTCAAACATTTGCATCATGACAAAGAGGAAGAAACTCACGAAGTCGAGATCTTCCGTGGTTCTAACGTTAGCGAAAGTCTGCAACACCTGAAACATCTAACAAAGCTGTCAAGCGATCGAGACAAGGAACCGCAACACTACTTGAAATCATCTCTGATCGGACTAGCATGCTCCATTGACATGTATCAACTAGGAGGTGCAAGGAGCAATGCAAACACAGAGCACTGACTAGACTCCCAGCATCATGGGGGACATTCGCAGGAGTGCGCTTCTACTTCTATCACACGGTCTCGCTGCAGACATGGCATCGACTGTTCTATTTCCGGAGTCAAAAAAATTTCAAGAAACTAGACCGCATCCCCACTCAAGATGGATACTACTGCCAGGCACCTGACTGCCAGGCTTGAGCTCAGGGCAGAGCTCAGGGTGCGTGCCGCCGGGCCAATCGCCGGGAGTGCGGTGACCGACAGCCTCGGGCCCGGCTGCTCCGATCGGACTCACGACCCGCCGGGCCTCTACAAGACGGTTTCGAGGCTCTGATCGTCACGCTCAGCCTCAGCCGGGCGCTCCGATAGCGCACAGATTGGCGGCAGCATCGCGCCGATCGTCGATCATGGTCACACAGTACTACAACGGTGGGGGGCCGCTGGCCATCAGCTGGACGATAGTTCAAGGGCTTGACTCCTGGACAGCTGCGCCCGGCTCGGTACGCTGATCAGCTTGTAGCCCCGACTGGCACGATGAAAAGAAAACAAGAACTATGAAGTACCAGCGCAGATTTCGCACGGCAGAGTTGAATTGATTCACAACTTGATTCCGCTCCTTTATTCCCTTTCGTTTTCCCATCGCTATACCGACACGGCAGTGGACTTTCCTAGTTGTGTGCAGCATCTGCTTATCATACATACAACACGAATCGTTTTCACAGCATGGCAAAGCAGCAGATTAGCTGCACCTGAGAATGAGGTCAGAACCTACTTCGAGGGCACAAATGCTGTTTCACATTGAAGGAAATCCAGGTTGATAGTCGGTGTTTACTGTGACAGTTGTATCGATAGTTCCGACCTGGTGAAAGACTTACGAGACAAACCATCGCACTCCAGGCTTACTGCTGGCTCGTTCCATAGATCAGTGTCTCCGCTGACCTGTCAATAGCAACTTGAGGGATACGGAAAAGTCGGAAGAGCAAGGTCACCTCTGATTCCGTGATTGGCTGTCTTCTATCGGCCATGGCATCGCACGCTCCTGAACCTCAAGTAAGGTCGTCCGTATAGATCAACATAGATCTTTGAGCGAGTCAAAATCACCAAAAGCATCGACGGTCATGAGTGACTGCAACTTCCTCACGATGCCAAACTGTTGTATTGGTTTCAGCTGATTGATCGAAGAGCATGCGCCAAGATACATGCAATCGAAGCAGGTTTACATGTGCGAAGATATCAAGGTAATGACGCAAGACCAAGGACAATCAAACAAAGACATCATCGCTGTGACGAACAAACATGATAAGTTTAGTGTTCCTATCGTGAGTTCATCAAGAGGTTTCAAGGCAAACAAGTATTCTATTCTAATGGAGTTCAACATATCAACACGGGTAAGGATCATATTTGTCATGAAAGAATATCTTTTCCCAGCAAGAATGCTCCATAAATTTCATTTGTTCGGCAGAGTATCGCTCACCATGGCTCCCGATTTGGACAGAAACGGAAATGTAACCGAGAACTCGTTGTCAACGGTAAAGTAACTGAAATCGTTGACAAAACAACGAGTCAAAGGGTGGGGTGGTTGATTATTTTAAGGGGTATGTTTCTGGTCAATGATAGGGGTGATATGGTACCTTATGGTTGGTGGGGTGGCCAGGGGAGATGGGGGTGGAGAGAGCAACGGACATGGCGGGGGTCGATGGTGGTGATCGGCCATGCTGGCGGCTGCAGATGCACCGGAGAGGAGAAGATGTGCCAGATCCGCATGGTCCTCCTTCATGGCCGAGACGACCTCCTGACATGGGAGGGTTCCTGTCATCGATTGAAGGAACTGAGCGGAGAGGGAGGAAGCATTTGTACGATCCGCCATCAGGATATGTGAGTGCTCCTTTATATCCCTTCATCTGCACACTCCCGCATAATCCTTGCTCTGCAACCCAAAACAGAAGTCTATCTACTTCCTTTTTTTTGCCTATTAACGAGTGCTTGCCGCCTCTCACGTTTCTCATCAGATGCCGCCAATCAACAGGGAACAGGTCTGGAAGTCGACGAGCAAGTTTGTGCAAGAACCGAATAGAATCAGCAACCAGAAGACAGGCAGAAAGTTTGTGGAAAATGTGAGTATCACTCAATTGGCTTTGCTTCTTCCTTGAAGTCTGATCATATCACACAGTTTGCTCAACAGAATCGGGTTGAAGATTTGGGTTGGACTGGTAACTTCAACAACTACACGGGCCCTCGCCACTATGATCCAAAGCCGACGACTCTTCATCCTGATGACAAATCCAAGTCTTTCTATGTAGAAAACATGATGGGAACGAAGAAGGTGGTCCTCTCGAAGGATATGGGATTGAAACTGTACTACGACGATGGGGAAAGGCGGTGCGAAAGACCAGCCACGGAGTGGTCTCTTGAATCACTGATACAGCGAAAGATTAGAGTCCCAGATCTTGAAGATAGACGAAATGGCATCGGAGTTGCAAATCCTGGCGACAAAGGTTATGGGACAGCGGATCATGCGCCCGAGTATGCAGCCATGTTGTTGGAAGAGAACATGAGAAGGGGAAACATGTCTAGAAAGGTGATGAGTACCATAGGAAAGTCCTGGTCGCAGTCATCTTCCGATGTGAACTTGGATAAGAAGGGACGCAGAATGAGCGATTACATTCAGATCTACTGCAAAACTCCTTACCGGAAGAACTCCATGTACATTCATCGAAATGCAACGACCAGCGAAATAGCGGATCTGGCGGGAGGTAATGCCATGCCCTTGTTTGTTTCGTTTGTGTAATGTGTATCCTTGAGAAATCTTGTACTGAAACGTTCATGACAGAGGGAGGATCTCGGAAATTTCATATTCTTTTCAAGGGCAAGATAGTCCAACCACATCATCGTCTACTAGAGCTGGGAATTCGTGCCAAGAGCACCGTCGAGCTGATCCTCGAGCCCGAGCCGACTGAGCACAAGATGACATACGTTGAGAAAGAGAACCTGCGGAGGATTGAGGAAGATGTAGAGACAGTTAAGGAGCTGACAGCAGCAGAGTCAAGATTTCCAACGTCCCAGGAAGAGAAAGAGGACTGATAGAGTACATATAATTGATGATTTGGTTTAGTTAATCACAGCTCTTTGAATCTACATGGCAGTGTAAAATATGTCCAGTAATGTTTCACGGGATCCTAATGTCCGTTAGAATGTGATTTAGTAACCGGGCCTGAGTGGAAGTCAGTTGCCTGGAAAGGATAACAGGGATTCCCTTGCCTGTGCAGGAGTCAAATTCAGACGATCTGCAGTCTGATGCAGATTCGAAAATGACGTGCCGTCGATTTGCAACGCATCGTCAATCTGTAAATCGCTTATAAGCCACTGCAGGAAACTTTTTGTTTGTGCAGAACTCCACGAGAGAATCTGCAAGAAAGATCAAGGTGCAATCGTGGCAAACGACAAGCGTAACCTCTGGAGGTAGATACGGCCACGGAATGACTCGCGATGATCGATACGCTCTTGATGACTCCTCCTGTATCTCCTCCTCGCCTGATGTTGAAGGTTCGGCAGCGGTGTTGAGAAGAAGTTTTAGAAACAGATAAGTCTCGTTCGATTTGACTTGCGAGAAAGGCATCTTGTATTTTCGCTTGACAATGAGCTCAAGCTTGTCAGAGTATGATGATTTGATTGTCGATTTGATTATGTTCATGCTTTCCTGCCACCTGAATGACACAACCATGAGTTTCTTCTCCTCCTGACCAAAAGCTCACCTCCTGTTGACCAGGCATTCAGCATTGACCGCCACGAGCTCGTCGCGCAATCTGAATGGTACATCCTCGTCCAGCACATGGAGAATCGGTTGAACTTTCTTCACAAGAATTGCCATTCTGTGTGATGTGGAGGTGATAGGTTCAATTTTTGATGTCGGCGACGTTCTAAACCCCTCAGGTGCTACTTCACAGCAAGTAGAGATCTGATTAAGCCCAACAGTGATTCCTAGCTCGCTGATCAACTCCTTGGCCGTCTCATCATCCGAGCTGCTATGATGCTGCTCATCAAGTGAATGTCTGTACGATGGTTGAGTTTCAATGACTGTTGCTGGAGTGTCCTCCGAGTTCGCGGATTTTTCCTTGCTGTACATTCCAGGGAGTGAGAAGAACGAGATGGTTTGAATAGGAGCCATACCGGTTTTGTGCGATAAACTCTTCCGAAGTCAATAGGATCTTCTTTTGGCGCCGGACTTTGGAAGTAGCAAGGTAATATTTTACCTGTCGAGATGCATTATTATTAGTGCAGATTCAAGAAAACAGCAAAGGTGTAAGTTAAAAAATTCCACCCTCTCCGAGGCATCAACATCTTCTTCTGTCTAACATTGAGATATGTTTGAGAGGTGTGCATCCTTATTGTCTTTGGATCTCAACATCAAACCTTTCTTCTTTCCTGCTCCATCGCAATCATCACAATGCTTACCACGTCCTTCATGTGGTCGCCATCTTGTGTCGTTCCCCCAGAAAGGGTGTTGAGGGTGGGGTAGCATCGACACCCGTTTGGATGACATTGGTCGTTGCGGAAATGTACCGGGTACAAGAAATAAACTACCCTACCCTCGGATTGCTTGCATCGGTGATTGAGATTCAATCGGGGGACAAGACAGTCGCAACACCTTGACTGATATCCTTGGGGTCGATTATTTCTGCCCCAAATTCTTGACTATGTCTTGCTCTGAGGTGAACTTAGCACCAGCACCCAACAGCAGCGATCTTGTCAAGGTTTTTACTGAGTCTTGAAGCGAGTCTTGAAGCGAGTCTTGACTAGTTTGACTTGTTTAATCTCCATCATGACAATAAATAAAACATCAGGTTTCGTCGCATGTCAACGTGACACATCAATCATCATCATCATCATCGGAATTGTCTGAGACCGATGTGTCTGACAACGTCACCGAAGTGACCGAAGTGACCGAAGTCGCTGATAAAGTATCTTGTGACTCCTCCTCCTCAGCCTCCACCTCCTTCTCCGCGGTTTCTTCAGATGTCAATGCGCATGATTTCGCCATTTCCTCCCTCGGTGATGGTCTGCAGGGCAGATGAGAACGAGCTTGTATCGGAGATCACTCACCTGATTGTTGGATCAGAGTTCTCAACAAACGTTTCGTTGTCCACGAAGTTGTGCAGGTATGACAAGACGTCGTAGGCCGCTGCGCTGGCATCCCTGCAGGCATGCATGAGCGCTACATCCCACACAGCCGGCGCGTACGCAGGAGAGGAGGGGTCCAAGGAGACTTGAATGTAAACTTCGATCACCCGGGAGTTTGCGATCTCTCGGAAGGAGTTGACGGTGTAGTCCTCATAGCAGAACTCCGGAGAGCTGTTGGGGGACAACAATCAAATCATCGGAGAGAAGAGGTCGCAGGTCGCAGCGGGAAGAGGAGGAGGGGTTCAGTGAAGTGATGAGCTACCTGCAGTGCAAGCAGACGGTGGAGATGGCTCTTGCTCCCTCCTGTCTGAGCTGGTAGGGCCCCGTGAGGCAAAGGGAGATCACTGCGCTCAACCCCCCTCGCTCCAGCACGTATCGCACAGTCTGCGGCTCTCCGCCGTAGATGACCGCGGCGATGGTTCGCATGCCCTGGAAGGTGAGGATGAGGGGGGCAGGAGTAGAGAAGTAGAGAGAGAGAGAGAGAGAAAGAAGTAGAGAGAGAGAGAGAGAAGTAGAGAGAGAGAGAGAGAGAGAGAGAGAGAGAGAGAGAGAGAAGTAGAGAGAGAGAATGTTCGGAAAGGAGGAGAAAAAAGTGACGGAGGTGGAGGAGATGAGGGAGGAACAACCTGCCATTCGAGGTGTCGAGGCCTCTCTGAACTTCTCTCTGCCAGCTGCTCTGGTGTGAGCGTTTCTTCCGGGAGCGCACGGAGGATGTAGCTGCGCAACGACAGACGGGATATCTCCTTCTCTCCCCTGCTGATCCTCAACAAGTCTTTGAGGGCCTTTCTTGCGCAGAACTCGGACGCAGCGTGATCTTGAGCAGCGAAGTACATCAAACTCTTGCATCCTTCATAGACGATGGTGTAGTCGTCTGTGTATCCTTGAGCGATCGTTTCCAGGAGGTAGTCAAGCACGTTGTCTTGCATGAGACTCTTCTTCACCTCCATCAGCTCCCTCCCCTCGAAGTTCTTGATGAACATCCCGATGGCAGCGCAGGCAAGATTCTCAACCGTCTTGCCGACGTCGCTCTCTCGTATCTTGATCAGATCTCGAGCGATGTGCTCCTTCACCAGGTACTTCATCTGGTCAGCAAGGTGAGACAGCGCCGCGATGATCATCATGCTGTTGGTGATGACGAGAGCCTCTTGCCGCCTCACGAGGATCAGCAGCGCGTCCAGCAGCCCCAGGTCGCAGACTTTGACCGCATGCTCGTCTCTCACGCACATGTAGAAGATGCAATTCAGAGCCCTGCCCACCACGTCCTCTCTCTGCGCAAAACTCGCCAGGTCAACCAGCGTGACCGGCAGGATCGGATGGTTCAAGACAACTTGTAGCAGCTTCGGCTCGTGGCAGAGGAACTTCGAAAGGACTTGCATTGCAGCTGACTGCAGCTCGTCATGCCTTGCTCCGATCATCTTGACGATGTACTCGAGTGCGTTATCCTGGATGAGCTTCTGCCTCCTCTCTGGGATCTCAGCGAGAGTCCAGAGGACTCGAGCAGCAATGCTCTGGATCCTAATGTCATCGACGAGGAGGAGCTCGAGAAAGGCTCCTGTCATGGAGGAGATGGAATCCTCTGCCAGGACGATCTCGGAGACGATGGGGTCGGACAGCATGTTGGACAGCAGCTGACACCCCGAGCTCTTGACTCGAGAGTTGGATGAGGCAACCATGTTGCCAATCACTGCCAGACCTCCGATGGAAATGAGATGCATCTGAGCCGCAGAGTCGTTCTCGCACCATCTTCCCAGCGCTTCACAGGAGGCAGCCTGAGCGAGGAAGGATGAGAATCATGTCAGACTTCAAGGCTCTTTTACCTCCACATGCACACTCTCCGAGTGCAGGACGCTGTCGAGAAGGACATGCATGAAGTTGCGATGCGTCAATGCTGCCTTGCCCTCTGCCGAGTAGAATGCAAGGTTACCCACGAGGATGAAGCTCAGCCTCTGAAGGTCCTCGTTTGGCAACCTAGAGAGGATGGGTCAGTAGGGTCTCACAAGTCTGGATGACGCCATACTGGGTGAAGGAGGAGATTCTGTCCCAGATCTCGTCGTAGGTTGCGATCTCCTCTGCCTTGACTGGGTTGCAGCTCAAGTCCCGCAGCTCGGTGAGGCTCGCCATTGCTCGTTCAGGGTGAGAGAGGTCGACGATCTACCTCGCTGTTGTCAACGGGGCAGGAAGAAGACGTGAAGTACCAGGCCTGCGACACTTGAGTGCGTGGAGAAGGAGAAGCTGTGGACGGTGCTCGACGCTCTCCTCCATTTCAACAGCCATGCGATTTCAAACTTGCCGGCAAGATATTTCCCGATCTCATCCACGTGATCTCTGCAGCATAAGTGAGGAAATCAGAAGCAATGACGAAGAAGAGCTCACTTGCTCAGTGCAGCTCGGTACGCAATCAATTCCGCCAGGTTTCCATCAAAGAAGTGATGCCTTTTATGCTCTGAAAGGATGCCCTCTACCTCCACCACGCTCCTCCCAAGATATATCTGATCGATAGAGAGATCTATGGCCTCGTTCTCTTGGCTCCTGACAGAAGAGTTCCTTGAGGACATTCTGCTCTTCATTCTCTGCTTGATCGGGTCGTTCTTGTCGTCTACCTCTGTTACCAGAGTCCCAGGAGCGATAGCATCGCACTCGTCACCGTTGATCCACCATCTGACTCCCGTCTTTTCCTTCCTCACAGCAATGATCTGCGTCCTTTCCATGTCCACGTTGAGAGGAGACTGCCTAGCGACGTTCCCGAACAGCAGGGTGTAACATGATTGCCCTTCTTTGAGGTCAGCGCTGATTTCAATCCTGAACTTGTTGCTGGTATCGATGGCAGCCTGTCAGAAAGGTCAACTTGCAGAAGCGTGCAAGGAGAATCATTCACTAGCAGAGGCCAGGGCGCCGATCCCTCAGTGCATCGAGACAGGACGACCACGAAGATTGTGAAAGAGGAGTCTCGGATATCACCTGGTTGCGTATTACATGTGCTCCCTCTACCCCTTTCACTCCTTTGGTTACCACTCAGCATGTCAAAGAACATGCTGTTGCCAGCCAGGCATAAGAACTGGCTCTTGCCATCGAAGCTTATCACAGGATGGATTCCTGTGTGCCATGGAATGAGTTGAGTGAAGAGAGTGGAAGAGGTTCAGCTTTGCTATGGGGTAAGATTGTCACCAGCTCGATTTCTGTGAAAGGTGGGCCTCAACTCAGCGATTTCTTGAGACGCGCGCTCAGGGCGAGCAGCAGGGATAGGTGTGACTGGCGGATGCCATCCGGTCCTCCACGGTCGTGCTGTGCAGTAACAATTCAGAGCAGTTTGACGGCTGAGATCATAACGCACCCTCGTCTTCGATCGCCTCTACTCGACCCTTCTCTTGCTGTCCCCTCCTTTCAAGCTGTAACCCCAGCGTCACCATTCCTGCCCGCATGAACTCGGAAATTTCATTCGCGACCTGCTCGAGATTGAACCAGAGCGCCAGAGATGGCTCGTTCCTCCATGGAAGGGGCTTGGATCTTACAGGCTGCGGAAGATGAGCATCCGACGATGATTGAGAGTCGAGCTACCTCCTTGTACGCTAACAATGGCCTTGAAGGGAGAAAAGTGAAGGGGCCTGGACGCCTCCTGTTTTTCGGTCACTAAATGAGTTTTCAGTGCTTGCCCGGGCCGCTTAGTGGCATACCACCCTTGCTTCTCCTCTCTCTGTCTCTGCTCTCTCCCTCCTCTCTCTGTCTCGCTCGGACCTGCGTGTCGTCATCCGGCCATGGCTTCAGTATGAAAGATGTTCAACGGTTGTGAGATCCAAAAAAAAACATCATGGCACCGGTGTATGAGGGCGATGAAACAAAACGAGGGCGATGAGTATGTCGGGTGGGGGATGAGGGCGTGTGCGCGAAAGGGCAGCATGGCGAGGGGGAGGGTGATGGTGGTGATGGCTGCCGCCGCTGCCTGCTGCATCGCCATGTCCTTGTACTTTAAGGTGACATAGAAGATGTTCTGACTGCATGTTGACTCTGACTTGTTGATGGCAGGGCGAGGGAAACGAGCTGGTGGAGTCCGACTTGCACGTTTACCCAGTGGATGCCAAGGCTGTAAGGCAATATTTGAGCCACCAGCAGGATAGTTCTCTTCATAGCAAACAGGCGAAAGTGAGAGCATCTCACGCAATGCTCAAATCACAAAGAAAATCTCGAGCAAGGAATGCAGTACCCCGCGACCGATTGCGAATCGTGCCCAGGAGGCAGTCGCAGATGTTGTCGGATGACGTGGATGCGCTTGATGGTAGTCAAGGTGTCGTCCATGCTGAGCCATTGGAAGATCCCACCACTCAACCTGAGAATGTCTACACTGTTGCCGGTACGTCATTCCCGACCAACCTCAACCTCGTTGCTCCTACTCAGTACGCAGCGTCATCGGGGAGTGAAGAGAGCCCAGCCAACACTGAGAGTGAGGAGGCGGCTCCTGCTTCAGACGACTCCAGAGGCAGCAGTGAAAGGCCATGCACGGGTCCAGTTCGACATACCGATACAGACGATTGCGTGGCGAAGAAAGCCATGGCGCAGGCATTGCAGGCCGAGAAAGATGTCATGTCTGTAGACAGCAACATCGACACGACATCCAAGCACATTTCATCTGTGGAGCAGTGGGAAGAAGATGAACATGATACGATCAAGAAAGATTTGACAAGGAAGTTCCATGCTTTGGATCGTCTTCTCAGGAAGCAAGACCGATTGCTGGACACAACAGATAGGCGAATCACGAACGGGGACCAGATTGCATCATCAAAGATCAAGCTGTTCAAGAACGATGAGATTCAGCATGTAGAATCGATCATCAACAGGGCAGAAAAACTAGAAAGCGAGGTAAGCCGTGTCTTGCCGTTACTCTCCTGTGGGATCATAACTGTGGGTCATAACTTGTGTGTGGCAGGGTAAATTGATCTCACAAATGCGAGGTCCTCCCGGCTTTCCAGGGCCTCCAGGGCCCCGTGGCGCTCAGGGCGCTCAGGGTATACAGGGGCCGCGCGGACCTCCCGGGGATGAAGGCACTCCTGGAGAAGTGGGAAGACGAGGTTAGCCCAGCGACTGTACCTCTTTCTTTGTTCATGGGCCCTGACTCTGACGCTGACTCTGACTCTGACTCTGACTCTGACGCTGACTCTGACTCTGACTCTGACGCTGACTCTGACTCTGACTCTGACTCTGACTCTGACTCTGACTCTCACTCTGACTCTGACGCTGACTCTGACTCTGACTCTGACTCTGACTCTGACTCTGACTCTGACTCTGACGCTGACTCTGACTCTGACTCTGACGCTGACTCTGACTCTGACTCTGACTCTCACTCTCACTCTCACTCTGACTCTGACTCTGACTCTGACTCTGACTCTGACTCTGACTCTGACTCTGACTCTGACTCTGACGCTGACGCTGACGCTGACGCTGACGCTGACTCTCGTCCTCTCCTCACTCCTGTCGTGCAGGTCGAGGTGGAAGCCCAGGGCTGGAGGGAAGAAGAGGACCGGCAGGACACTACGCGCATCTGCGGGTGATCGGCGACAATTCCAATCAGGTCCAGTGTTGATTGCGTGGTGAATGGTCGGCTGACAAGGATGGCAGGGAGAACGTGAGCAGCAATCTTACGAGAAGTTCAAGCGAAGCCTGGACATTATGAATAGCATTATTGATAGGTTGAAATCTGCTTCACAAAACAAATAACATCTTTATTGAACGAATCCATCTGCTCCTTGTTGGATACAGCTGTGAGACCAAACGCGCAGTCGATGAACAGAGACATAGTAGACAGAATCTCTGAACCCTTGACCACGCGCTATTCTCAGCCAGTCTTGTCGTCTTTATTTAATGCCTTGTAACTTAAGAAGCAAAAGTGCGACTATCTGACCACTCTCCTCGTTCCTCCCATCCCTGTCTTGTCTTGATCTTCTGCATCCTCTTCTTCTCCCCTCGCACTTGGCTCAACCAGAGAACTGGAGGTTGTTTGGCGGGTCCATGGTGAAACCAAAAAAAAATTCAAGATTAGTCACAGGGCTCATCAAGGGGCGAAATAGAAATGCAGGAGCTGGTGGGGCGGCGGCATCAGGCCATCGAGCCCACCCTGTCGGTAGACCACGACATGGAGCATGACGAGGACCAGCTGAGGTCGATCTCCGACCTCTCCGAGGACACCAGCGGCTTCTGCTCTCCCAGCGCGAGCAACTTGACTGCCCCTAGCCCCTCCTCCTTCAAAGTTCGCGCAGCCGAGAGTTTCTGCACCTGCCACTTCCTCCCGGTCAACGAGCTGTTGGGCAAGCACACGGTCGAGCAAGGGGATGGAGTCGTCCTGGAGGGTGAGTGGATGAATGGCAAGATGAATGGCAAGGGTACTTTGCAGAGCGACAAACTAGGGTCATACGCAGGGGATTGGTCGGATGGTATGATCCATGGCAGGGGAACATTCTACTTCCTTGATGGGCAAATCTTCGAGGTACTTGAGATTGAATGATGCAGGTCTTGTTTCTGGGAAGATCCTGACGCTGATGTCTCCTACCTCTCTCTCAGGGACTCTTTGTTCATGGAAACCCAACCAACGGAGTGATGAAGAGGTTCGAGATACGTCAAGAGCGGAGCTAGTTTTTGACGACAGCTTGCAAGCAGAGTCGATGGTTCCAAGGATCTGGTCAAGTTCGACGGGACCAAGTCAATCTTCGATCCTCACTTGCAGGGCCTCAGCGACACCTCAGACCCTCGGCCAGGTCCGGCAATGGAGCGGCCGCGTGAAGGAGAAGCGAAGTCTTCCCCAGCCATCATGGTCCCTCCTCTGCGATTGCCGACTGAGAAAGCAGAGACAAGGTTCCCCATGCGCTGCAGTTGCCATGGCAGGAGCGTGCAGGAGATTGTCGGGAAGCACACAGTGGAGGCCTCGGACGGTCGATTCTACCTCGGAGAATGGCAGGACGGGTTGTGGCATGGCAAGGGCAAGTGGGAGCACCCGACCATCGGGTCGTACATCGGTGAGTGGCATGCGGGAGTGTTTCATGGGAGGGGCAAGTTCTGCTGGTACGACGGGTCGAAGAGAGACAAGTCAGTCTTCACGTCGCTGACGGTGAGTCAACAGCATGACATGCCTGTTCTCATCGCTGCTCGTCGCAGGGAGAGTTTGTCATGGGCTGCCCACTGCACGGGATCTTAGAGAAGGAGGATGGCACAAAGTGTCATGTGTACTTCGACGGGAAGACTTCGATCCTTGACAAATCGCTTGCGCCCGTGACGATGTACTCGATCAAGTCGACGACCTGCAAATGTCATGGGATGTCATTCGAAGGCCTGGAAGGGCATCATGTTGTAGAAGAGGCAGATGGAAGGAGGTACGATGGTCATTGGAGGCATGGAATGTGGCATGGGAATGGCACCCTCAACAACCCGGTAACAGCTTCTTACTCTTCTGACTTTGATGGTTCTGTTAGATCATCGGTTGTTATGAAGGTGGATTCTACTTGGGTTCATTCCATGGGCAAGGGAGATTGGAGCTCAAGAATGGCAAGGTGAGGAGATTCGAGAGGATTCCTGTTGATTTCCTCACTGACTGAGCCTGGCAGATTTACGAGGGGGGTTTCGACCATGGAAGATTTACTGGTGGAGGCGATCAAGCTCTTCTCACGTCATTCACATGAGAGCTAGTTTGCTGGGGGAGTCCTGACCCTACCCGAACCATTACGATAAGAATCCTAGGGATTTTATATTTCTTGTGACTCCGAGAAGTCATGTCGTCAACAGGTGTTTGCCTCTACTATTGCGAGAGATCAGCTCATCCGCACTGCTGCGAGCTTCTTCTTCGGCTTCTTTGCATTCCCTGCCTCCCACCCCTCAATGTCAATGTCTTCGTCCATACTCAGACTCATCTTCAGCGCAGAGGCCTTCGGGGTGACATCGATCTTCTTAGGAGGCTGATAGTTGGGTTGTAGTCCCAGCTGACCGAAGAAGTCTGGTTCCTCCCTCGTTTCCTTTTGCTCCATGGGCGCCATCCCATCGAAGTCTTCCAACCTCTGCAATACAGGAGGCGGCCCGGTGTTGGTGGGTTTACTGTCCCAGTCGTCGAAATGATCCCAATGAGCCCCTGCTTCAAGAGACTCCAGCGACGAGTCTCTAGGCGTGCTGTCGCTCTTCTTGGCTGCGTTGATCTTCCTCGGACAAGGGAGGCATTCAAGAGCTTTCTTCAGTGCCCACATGCCGTTCTTCCCCTCTTCTCCTACAGTCGCTCGTCCTTCCTCTTCCTCTTCCTCTTCCTCTTCCTCTTCCTCTTCCTCCCTGCTCTTCTTGTCCACTTTCCCTCCTGTTTTCTATGTGCGCGTGTTTCCTCGCATAAAAGAATCGCCAACCCAGCTGTCGAACGTTACGGATGCGTTACACATCGAAAACCTGGATGCGAATCCGAAATGCGTCAGTGGCTGGGGACGAGCGAAATGATGCGATAGGCGAGGGAGGGAGAGGAGGAGGAGGAGGAGGAGGAGGAGGAGGAGGAGGAGGAGGAGGAGGAGGAGACGGGGTGGGGGTGGGGGTGGAGGGGGAGAGAGAGAAGGTGAGGAGAAGGAGGAGAAGAGTAAAGGCGGTTGTGAAGCCAGCAAGTTGGTCGTGAGCAAGGAATAAAGGTGCAGAACAGGCGGCGAATATGATAAGTGCCAACAAGCCAGAACACAGACCCCTGTCCGAGCGGATCATTGACGATGATCAGCTCCGCTACGACCTGATGCAAGTGAGAGAGAGGATAGAAGACCTGAAACGCACTAGGATGGAGATAAGGAGAAGGCAGGTGCTCCAGCAGAACAAGATTGCAGGTGACTACCTATTGGAATCATTTTCCTGTCCGCATGTCGATCTTCCTCCTTCACCTCATTCTTCTCTTTCATTCTTCTATCTTCCCTGTTCTCCTTGAATCGCTTCTCATCTGCCCCTCGGACATCACCTTCTTACCGCATCTCTTATGCAGATTTCACCGATTGGCTCGACGTCTCGCAGCTCAAGGATGTCCGAAGATCTGCTTCAGAACTTCTCAGCATGGCAGGTCGTCAAATACAAGTGAGCTCCGAAGAACTAGAGCAGATAGAAGCGAGCATCGCCCAGGAAGAGCGCTCGTTCGCCATGCTGGAGTCACGGGTGAAGGACACAGAGGCGCAGCTGAAGCCGTCTGAGGTCTTGCTCGTCACTTCCATCACCCCGCCACTGAGCTGGAAACTTGACAAGACTCTCGTCGAGAAAGTCGACGAGCCTTCCACAGAGCAGCTGGAGGAGGAGGAGGAGGAGGAGGAGGAGGAGATCGAGGAAAGACATGCAGGGCATGATGACGCATTATCGACGGACGTATACCGCTACATGCTCTCCTGTCCGGAGGCTGTGTGCTTGTCAGGAGAAGGAAGCATCATAGTTCTGGATAGTGCCAAGAGCAGTGTGTTCAAAGTTTCGTCATCAGATAAGGTCGAGATCTTAGCCGGCATCGGGATGTCGGGTTACAGCGACGGGAGCACATCCCAAGGCTCAAGCAAGCATGACGCGCCCGACCACGTTCCTGCTGCATTCAGTCACCCGCGGGGAATGAGCATCGATGAGAGTGGAAACATCTTTGTGTGCGATACTGGCAACCACTGTATCCGAGGCATCTCCGTTCATGGAAGGATCACAACGATGGCCGGGACTGCGCAGTCTCCCGGGAGTGCCGACGGGCCAGCCCTGAGCTCCTCGTTCAACCAGCCATGGTGCTGTGTGAGTGGCAGGTTTCATGAAGAGGATTGTTTGTACATCTGCGATTCAGGGAACGACTCGATCAGATGTCTGCATGCTGATGAAGGCGGGGCCATGGTCAAGACGATCGTTGGATCTACGTCACAGCAACACAACAGAAACAAGTTGAAGTTTCCCTGGAGTATTGCGTATGTTGACAACCTCTTATATGTCGGAGACAAGTACAACTATCGATTGGTTGAGCTGAGCCCGGAGAAAGGAGAGATTCTCAGGTGGAAAGCTGCCATACTGCTGGGCTTAACGTAACTCTTTGTCAGGAGCATCTCCGATCTTTGGCCGTCGAGCTTGCGATTTGCCCCGAGAGGGATAGCGATCAGTGACGACGGCAACATGTATCTGACAGACTCTTGGAATTGTAAGGTATCCATGGCGGTCCGAGCTCCTCCCTGTTCTTGACTTCCACAAGGTGTGGAGGTGGAAGGTGGACGGGACGGAGGCCCTTCAAGAGGTGAGAACGGGTCTTGCATGTCTTGTGGAGCTGAAGTTCAAGTCTCAAGGTCGCGGGCTCTGGGATTCGCTCCCACCGGGACGGTAGAGGAGAGTTCGCTCAGTTTCTTTATCCCTCCGGAATCGCGGTAGGAAAGTAACAAGATGCAAGTAAATCTCTCACGGGAGACAGGTCGAGTCTGCTAGCTCTGTGGTGGTTTGCGATACAGGCAATCAGTGTTTGAGAAGATGCAAGTGAGATCGCACTGATGTTGGCTACATGGGTGTTCTCATAGCTGCTCGCAGAATGTTGCGCGATGATGAAGTGAAGGAGAAGATGAAGAAACTGGTTCAGAGCATCAACACGAGGAACATCCGTCAGGTCCTTGAACTCTTTCAAAGCTCTCGTTGCTTAGTGGCATCACAAATTATTCAGGCCATCATCACATGGGCAGTAGCCAGTCAAACGGATTCGACAACGTGGCAGCCGTTCGATGTAGTGCTTTCCCTTGCACTGGGATCTATTGGTTCGGATTCGTCGGAGTGTCCACTGAAAGTCTTTGAGGACAGGAGCCCTGATCTGCGTGCGATGGTGACAATCAGATATGATGTGAATGGTTCTGCATGTGAAGGTCCAGTAGGTTGAAACCATTGCTCGGGTCCTGCAGTGGAGGGTTGTGAAGAGCAGATCACAGGCTGAGTTTGAGGTGCGCAGATTTTACTGCCAGTCTTGAAACGCTGATGCCCTGTATTCATATTCATAGAATTCGCTGGAAATGTCAGATGAGGAGAGAAGAGCGAAGATCGTCGAGGCGAAGCAGATCTTTGACACGTACGACCAGGACGGTGGTGGGAGCATTGATGCTCAGGAGTTGGTAGAAGCTTGCTGTTTGTCGCCATTCACTCATAGACATCATTGTAGAAAGAAGCTCTGGCGGCTGCGGACGTCGAGATGAGCGAGGAGGAAGTGGCTTCTCTTCTTGAGGAGTACGATGAGGATGGCTCGGGAACAATCTCGTTTGAAGAGTTCTGTCAGATGCAGGTCAGGATCTGTTGACCTCCCGCAGCTCCGTTGGTTGATGCTCGTGCAGGGCCTGAGTCTCACTGACACGGAGAGGGAGGAGTTTCTACCCTCGAGCAGTGACGATGCTACTGGGGTAGACTCCGATCACTCCGAGCTTCCTGACACTGCAGCACAATCTCGCAACAGGCAGGAGGAGATAGCGCCTTCAGAGGAGAATTCGGAGAAGCAGGGAGCAGAACAGAAAGCTGCAGGCAGTAGGAAATCTTCAGAGCAGCGAGTTGATGAGAACAAGTCGAAGAAGTCTGTCCCAGCAGCGGACCAGTGAAATCAGCTGTCGCAGACTCTTCTCGTACCTCCAAACCTTCAGCAGCATCTTCAGATAAACTAGCCAGCCAGACTCAAACTCGAAAGAAATGATAGGTAGTTCATGAGGATCGTAATGTTATAGTTGTTGTTGTATATCTACAGGTAGCTGATGAAATGGAAAAACTCATATGAGCTCGTTCAGACTCTCTAAGCCGATGGGATCCTTCCTTGACATGGCTCTGGCGGCCATGATATAATCTCTTGGAGAAGGAGCAAGTACCACATGCCTGTTATTGTAGTTTCAAACACAAGTGTACAAAGATATGTTCTACAAGTGCTCAAAAGATGCTCACCTGTGGATGATCCCACGAGATAGTTTGGTGTACATCCCCAGCACTATCGAGCAGCCCGGCTTGCCTCGGAGCAACTTTTGAACTTTTCCTGGGTGCATTCCATGCACATCCTTTCCATCCACCGTGACAAGGATGTCGCCTACCCCACAGACAGCCTGTCGCTGTAAGAAGAACGATCAGAGGCAGGCGGGTCAAAGAAAAGCACATGGCGCACATCGCAGCATCCATACGGCTCCACCTTGGAGATTCTCAGGCAGCCACTGGAATGTTTGACCCCGTTATACTCAAAGTCTTCAACTGATCCCTCCAGCTCTATCCCACAGTCTATTTCATCCTCTCCCCGAAGAGAATCAGCAAACTTCTCGACTTGAGCTTGAGCAGCCTTCTGCTTGACATCGGAATCTTTGCCATCAGGCTGCTGATGAGTTTTCAGACCACTCTCCAAGTCTGCATTTGACCGCAGGATAGCAACTTCTTCTTCTTGTTTCGATGCTATCTCTTCATATTCGTCTGTGAAACAGCAAATATAATTGTAGATCACTTTCATGCAGACTACGAAGACAAGCGCCAAGAATAGGATACTTCCTACAATGACAGCAAGGTTCTTCCATGTGTTCCCTCCTGCTTCGTTCATGTGTTGCTGGCTTGCACGGAGAACAAGAAGGGCACTGCCAAGGAAGAGGAGAAGGAGGAGAGTAGCGACCAAGTCTTGCTTCCCTGCATTGAAGATCGGCAACCTTCCTCCCCGCGCCCCCACCATAGCGCCGCAGGCTCCAGAAATAGAACAAGGTCACCGGTACGGCACAGCCAGCCTGGCCGCCGGGCGGCTGCCGGGCCGTCACACTGTGTCCTCGTACTGATCTTTAACTTAACTTTGAGTAAAGGCCGCGCCTGGGTCGACCCGGGCCGCCGCCGCTGTAGGCTGTCAACACAGTCTATCCGAGGCCCCCGCTCCCGGGAGTCCGGGCCGCCGCCGCGGCTGAGTCACTACTAGGCTACCCGGTACGGAAGGCTCCGAGTCGGTGTCAACGGTCTACAGTGTGCATAGTACAAGTCTAACAAACTTGTAGCACTGTGACTCAGTAGTGAGTCGGAGGTGCGGCTCTTTAGCGGCTAGTCACGGCGGGTCACCGGCAGGCGCACTGGCCGGGGCCCGTGGGCCGGGGCCGGCGGCACCGTGGCACTGTGACGGGCTTAACTTTGAGTAAAGAAAACGGGGCGCTTGAAGCGGCCCGGCAGCCTTTTTATCAAGTTGAGTGAAATATCAAGTAACTTTTAGTAGTCACCAGGGTCGGACCGTCCGATGGGACCTCAGCCGCAAGCATTATGGCATGCAGGGACACAGGACTCTTTACTCAAAGTTAAGTTAAAGATCAGTACTATTGACTTTTTAAAACTCATTATATCACTCTATTAAGACCCTTGTTGAGTGAAAATAGTGTAGAGCTAGTCCAAAAAGGCCTCAGGCTCATGTCTCTTCGTGGTACGTGCTCGAACAGTTGGGTTTGAATTTTTACAAAAAGATTAGTTTTCAGATATTTTGCTGACCAACGTCACGAGGTCTCGCTTGTAAAGATGACCGTTTGGAGGTCTAACTTGACTACCCCACCTGGTAAAGCAATGACCTCTCTGTCATGACCCCTACTTTATGCTTTTTTCCACCTACCCTATGATAAATGCTGTGTACCTTTGGATCCACTTTACCACCCCACAGAAGAGTATCTGTCTTTACCAACGCCTTTGCGCGCAATGCTAACCAACAATGCCGGCCTCAAGCGGTCAGGCACGAAAGAGTTAGCCATTAACTCAAGGACGGCAGAGCTTGACCATATGTGATTAGTGATAGAACCAAGCACAGTCATTGACTGGCAGGAACCGCAAGGCATCTGAGTCTTGTACTTGGTACAAGGTCAAAGTTATCGCGGTAACTGCTCTAAAGCTCGTATCGACCCTCGTCTTGTTTCTTGGACATTGTTATCAACGTCATGTCTCCTTTGAACAATCAAGAGGAAAGAATTCAGATCAATGGCAACGGTCACACAGATATCAATGACGATGCAACGATGAAGAAGATCACCTCGTTGAATAGCCTTCGGTCTGCCAGCGTCACCTCTCCCGTCCACGGCTTGTTGGAGGACGAGAAAGACAACGATCAGAGAAGTGTCCATAGTCCTCTGTTTTCGAGAATTCTTATCGGGGATACAAATCAAAAGAACTCTCTGAATCGAACTTCCTCTAGCAAAAGCGCGAAGGCAGCAGAAAAAGTATTGAAGGGGTTTGGTATTTTTTCCCGTCCGGAGAAGAAGCGACACACTATTCTGGTTACCCCTGAAAGAAAGCTCCAGAAATTGAAAAGCTCTCAGATCAAGAGGAAAATCCGCAAAGTTCACTTCCGTCTCCCAAAATCCAAGAACGACAAGAGGCTCCATATCCTAGAGCCTGGGTCAGCGTTCTTAGAGAAATGGTTGAGGTTTATGATGCTTCCTTTGGCATATGAGCTGTGGGCGTTCCCGTTCAGACTTGCGTTCTGTGATCCAAGATCGTCAGAAATTCTGATCTGTGATCTTGTCTGCGATATCATCTTCTTCTTCGACGCCATGGTTCGGCTCAACACCGCCATCCCGGCGGAAACGTATCCAGGTCAAACAGAGGCTATAACAGAATGGTCAGGAGTTGCAGAAATGTACGTCAGACACTCTCTCCTCCCCGATCTCCTCCCTATCGTCATGTACTGGGTAAGTAACGGCTGATTGTGTTGCAAATCAGTGAAATCTTAACGTTTAGGTGACAACGCTGTCGTTGCGCTCTTTCTCAGGGAGCCTGGTCTGGATCTGGTGGGCGTTCATGATCCCAAGGCTTGTCACGAGAGTCTCTCGTCTCGCGTTCTTCTTTCGGTCTATGGAAACGAACCTCGAGCTCAACGTTCGAAACCTTCAGGCGGTCAAGATCTGCCTTGTCATTCTCCTGTCCTCCCACTGGGTGGGTTGCCTATACTACTTTCTGGCAAGAGTGCAATCGTTCAAGGAGACAACATGGGTACATTGCACTCTCATCGTTTTTTCTCCATGTCGCTGAAATGCCTCGGCAGGTGCGGGACTTTGAACATCTTCTTCCGCTCTACAAGTTTGACCACAGCACGGTTGCAACGAACTACCTGCTATGCATGTAATGCTTCTTGTCTTTTCCTTTTATCTGTCTCATCTCTTGTTCAAGGTACAAAGGATTCAATGCACTCTCAAACCTTGCATACGACCTTGGCCTGCCGTCGAACATTGTGGAGATGTTGTACTCGCTGATGGTCATGACAATACAGGTTGACATGCCGCCATGTATGTTACCATGGTTAAGAGCATGTTGCAGATCTATCTCAGCGCTTTGATTCTCGGAACTCTCCTAAACTACCTCGTGCGCAAGAACCCGACGGAGGAGGCGCACAAGCAGCACATCGAGCAAGTGAAGCAGTTCATGGAGAGTAAGAGCTTGCCCGTGTCCCTGCAGGAGAGGGTGCTGGGCTACTTCGAGTTCCAGTACCAGAAGAATGTCAACAGCTCTCTTTCTACTTCCATGGATCTCCCGCGATCTCTTCGCATCAAAGTTGCCAACGCCAACTACCACGATCTCATCGTCAAGTGCGCCAACAGGGGAAAACCCCTCAACGGCTGTAGCTCGCAGTTCTTCAACGTAAGTGCACCTTGTATTCCTTGATTGAGCTGAGCTCGTGCTGGGTCTTGCAGGCGCTCATGACGAGGCTCCAAGTGATGCACGTCATGTCAAGTGAGGAGATAGTGAAGAGAGACGAGTGAGTCTTGTTTCCTGCTACCTTCCAGCTGAGGCTTGCTCCTCCTCCAGGATCCCTCGCGAGCTCTACTTTGTGAGTGAAGGGGCCGCGCTCATCATTGATGAGAAGGAGAGGACGATCGGAGTGATCCGAAGCGACGTGCCCGACATCGCTCCCATCATCGGAGAGGTGGAGGGCTTCTCGACTTGATGCCGCTGACTTTTCTTCAGGTTCCCTTCTTCCTCGGCATCAACTACGTGCATACCATCAAAGCAAAGGCGGACGAGGATCTTGAGTTGCTCGTCCTGTCCAAGGAGGACAGCTCGGAGCTGTTCAGTAGCTATCCGGAAGAGCATCAGATCATCTGCGAGAACCTCCTCCGAAAGTTCGACCTGGACGCCAACGGGGACTCGATCAAGGGAGCGCAGGAGGACCTCAGTGACGTGGCCAAGTTAGCAACCAAGACCAAGATCATTCAGTCCATCAAGAGCCGAGCCGAGCGGCTCTTCTTCTCCCTCTCGCACTCAGCAAACTCGGGTGATGTGGAGACTGTCCTGCAGCTAATCCGGCAGGGCGCAGACATCAACAAGTCAAACTACGACAAAAGGACCGTGCTGCACATGGCGTGTGCGGAAGGAAACTATCGGATGGTTGAGATCCTCCTCAACAATGGAGCTGAGAAAGACCTCAAGGATAGATGGGGTCAGACGCCTCTCCAGACGGCCATCAACCACAAGCAGCTCATGATCGTTGGGCTGTTGACGCAGTGGAAGGCGAGTCTCGGCTTCGAGAACGCGGCGTCAGCGCTGTGCGAGGCATCGGGAGGAGGAGACCTGGCGCAGGTGCGGAGGCTGATTGAGAACGGGGTCAACGCCAACCTAGGAGACTACGACAGGAGGACAGCTCTGCATGTGGCCAGCGCTGAGGGTCATGACAAGGTGGTGGAGTACCTGCTGAGCAAGAAGGCGGATCCCAACGCCGCTGACCGCTGGGGAGGAACGCCGCTGCAGGACGCGCTCTTGAACGGGCACGCGCTGGTGGCAACGCTGCTCAAGGCGAAGGGAGGGTCGATGCCCAAGGACGTGGGGAGCGAGGAGGTGTGCTCAGCTGCGGGGCTCGGAGACGTGAAGAGGCTGCGGTTGATGCATGACTACGGTCAGCCGACGGACGTTGGGGACTACGACTTTCGCTTCCCCCGTGAGCCGTTGCTGACGTCACCGTGACCATCTGACCTCTCTTGCAGTCCATCTTGCAGCTGCTGAAGCCAAGGTCCTGGCTGTCTCCTTCCTCCTCGGCGTCAGCGCAGACCCAAACTGCACCGATCGATGGGGAGGGACGCCAATGGACGACACGCTGCGAGGAGGAACGTTGTATCACATGTACTGCGCGAAGCTCATCCAAGGTACTGCGTCTGCTCGCTCCTTCTCTCTGCTCCAAGAGTTTCTCATGCCTCCTGTGTTGACATGCTGTGCTCAGGGTGGGGGGGAGAGCTGGGGCTCTACAAGGACACGGAGGAGGGGAGGAGGTTCATGGAGAGGCTGGACTCCATCTCGATCAAACAAGTTCGACTGCTGATCAAGTCGCTGATCGACCAAGGGCTGGACAAGACGTCTCCCAAGCACCTCACGGTTGAGGAGCTCAACCTCTACCTCAAGGCGAGCGGCGAGATGATGCCTACTGTCCTCCAGCTGTCGTCCAACATCAACAGCGTGACTGGCGACATCCAAGTCTTCCGCGACCTCCTACACACGCAAGTTCTCTTCCTCAAGAGCAAGATTCAGATGATGTTTGATGCTGCTCCTGCCGTCCGAACTCCCTCCTCGTCTCCCGGAGTCAAGTCAGTGTGGATGGAGAAGATTCATGCAACGATGCAGAGCATGCAGCTCATAGGCGTGCAGGACCTGGAGAGCATGGTGATCGACGAGCTCGACCTGGATGGCGACATCGACTCCGAGACCGAGTACGCCCTCTACGAGGAGCTGGACGAGCTGCTGGAAGCGCAGGAGCGAGCTGAGGCGCAGGGAGTGCACTGGGAGAAGCTGGCGGTCTCGTCGTTCCGTCAAGCGGCGATGCGGCTGACCGACATCGAGCTGGCGTACGAGCTCTTGACGCGGGTCGCGTGCTCGGCGAAGTCAGACGTGGTGTCCTACTTCAGCTCGGACCCCTACATGAGCAGCCAAGACCTCGGTATGGTGCTCTCTATCCTCCGGGTGGAGACGGGGAACATCGACGTGGACGACATGCTGTTTGAAGTCCAGCAGCACCTCGAGCTGATGGGCAAAAGAACCTTCTCCGACGGCGAGTCCAGCCATCCCGAGGAGGAGCTGACCGGCGCCAACCTGTCGGAGATCTTTGCGGGCAGCCCCAAGTTCAGGAAGTGTCTGCTGGGGATGCAGGTAGACTCAACGCTCTGCTCGCTCATGAGGTCGGAGTTGAAGCTGCACTTCACTGAGGAGGAGGTGCTGGAGCTGCTCAAGGATCACGGGAAGTTCAACGCCAAGGCAGGAGACACGATCTTTGACGCCTCCAAGCCGGATGGGTCCAGCTGGTACTTCGTTGTCTCCGGGGACGTCAAGTGCGCACAGGAGGACGGAGGAGCGAACTCAGCTGGGTTCGGAACCAACGGAGGAGGAGGGTCGTTCTTCGGAGGGATGTACTACCTGACCGGAATCCAGCCAGCTCAAAGTATCGTCGCCCACAGTCAGTCAAAGATTATCAAGCTCAGCAGGAAGAAGCTGGAGGAGCAGATGCGAGGGAGGAAAGAGGAGAGCATCCGAGCTCTGGCAAGGCTGATGTTGGAGGCTACGGACGTGAAGAGTCTTGAGGAAGGAGGAGCGAGGAAGGCGAGCACGAACAACGACTCCTTCCAGAACTCCTTCCAGACCATGCTCAAGAACTTCTCCTTCCGGTCATTCAAGATGTCCACCGGGACGAGCTTGTCGAACTCGAGGGTAGTTCCCTTTCCTACTCACGAGGCCGGGCAAGGGGGAAAGGGAATAGGCGACAAGCTGTCGAGCGCCTTTGAACTGGAGGAGGAGGAGGATGATGTACTGGACATCACCATCACAGAGGAAGACCGTCGCAAGCTCAAGGAGGGTTTCACGCTGGTGAGCGAGTGCTGGAAGACTCTCTCCCTTGGCTCCTCGTCCGTTGCGCACGGGCAGGTGAGGAGCATCAAGACGCTGGTGGGGGAGAGCGGAGCAGAGCTGTTCGAAGGCTTGTTTGCAGACGTGCTGCAGAACGACGCGATCGACATCACCGTGAACCGGTTCTGGGCCTGCTGGATCGAATTCCTACATGCCGGAGTGACGGAGACCGACGAATCGCTGAGGCTGAGATCACACAAGGTGTCCTTCAACCAGGAGGAAAAGAAGGAGAAAGCCGAGCTAGAGGTGGTCGACATGGAGGACGAGGAGCAGGAGGGCATCTTCGAAGCTCTGCACGCGAGGTTTGCTCCAGTGAGGAGTCTGAGGAAGAGGTTCGCGGAGTATGAGATGAGCATGTGGGAGAGGGAGTACGGCAGGATCGCTGGAGGGCTGAATGAGCCGCTGAGTAGCGACAAGGTGGAGCAGCTGCTGCGGAATGTGTTCTACGACCATCCGTTCAAGATCACGAGAAAGAACTGCAGGGAGCTTTACGAGTTTGTGGGCAAGCGATACAGCAGCGATACCAGGATCTTGTGGTCTGACCTCAACAAGGTACCCTGTCGTCTCCTGCTCCTGCTCCTGCCCCTGCTCCTGCTCCTGCTCCTGCTCCTGCTCCTGCTCCTGCCCCTGCTCCTGCTCCTGCTCCTGCTCCTGCTCCTGCTCCTGCTCCTGCTCCTGCTCCTCACCTTCTTCCTCCTCATCCTCATCCTCATCCTCGTCCTCCTACTCTTTGTTCTCGTCCTATGTCCCTCGTTTCTTATCCGTGATCGCTCTCTCTTTCC
The DNA here is from genome assembly GCF_000315625.1 of Guillardia theta CCMP2712. Taxonomy (NCBI): domain Eukaryota; class Cryptophyceae; order Pyrenomonadales; family Geminigeraceae; genus Guillardia; species Guillardia theta. Next base: position 1,173,254 of record NW_005434667.1, read on the forward strand.
CTCTCGTCATCATCAGCCGCACTCTCTTGGTCTGTCCCCCTCCTCGTCTTATGATCATCCGCTGCCTTCCTCTCGTCCCCCCTCCCCCCCCGGCCCATCTCTCCCTTTTAGGCCTTGCTCCTCTTTCCATTCTCCTGCCTCCATTGCTGACTGGAGTACAGGCTCTGCGAGATCAGCAGGCAGGCATCGGCGTGGAGGAGACGGGCTTATTCGTCGGCCGGGCGCTCAATCCCAACAGCATCGTCTACGACTACTGGCGCCTACTCCTCAAGTTCGTCGCCGTCTATGACTTTGTCGCTGTTCCCATCCGCATCGCGTTCAAGCCCTGGGGCAGCATGCTGAGTCCGGTCGCGCTGGGCACGGACCTGACAGCCGACTCAGTCCTCTTCCTCCACCTGTTCCTGGAGCTCAACACAGCCTTCAAGAACGAGCGATCCCTGTGGGTCACTCAACGGTACAAGATCTTCCGTCACGCGGACCTCTTTGTCATCTTCTCTGCTCTCCCTCTCGACTGGTTCGCCTACCTCTGCGGGGCCTCGCTCGAAGCCTGCGACTGGCTGCGGCTGAACAAGCTCTTCCTCCTGCGAGGAAAGATCTGGGAGATGCGAGGGGGGCCGAGCTTGAACCTTTCCAACACAACCACGATGATCTTGAGGATGGCGAAACTGATGGCAATGACGCTGCACGTCTCAGCTTGCATCTGGTTCTTCATCGGCAGAAGTTACGAATCCTGGTTCCCCAACAGAGCCATTAGCTGGTTCTATGTCAGCCCCTCCTACAGCAACATCACCTTCGATCACAACCAGAACTTCGCGATGGTCAACAGGAGGACGGGGGAGGAGTACCTCCTCTCCCTCTACTGGGTAGCCGCCACCCTCACTGTCAACGGCGCCGTCGGCGATATGATCCCGCAGAACGTGATCGAGATCTTCTTTACTATCGTTCTCATGGCGCTCAACATGACGCTGTACCGCTGGGTGATCGGAGAAGTCTCGACGATCATCATGAGCGCAGACGATGACGTGGTGAAGAGGAGAGAGCAGATGGAGAAGATAAAGATCTTCATCTCGGGAGGAAAGTTCTCCTCGAAGCTCCAGGAAGAGATCAAGTCTCACTTCTGGGCGGTTCAGAACGGCTCCACCCTGGATCAGACGGTGATCTTCAAGGGGCTCAACCATGGGCTACAGGTGGAAGTCGCTCGCTTTATCTCCCGCAAGCACCTCGACAACGTGGAGCTGTTCAAGGGATGCAGCGAGTTCCTTCTGGACGGCGTGTGCGTACTGCTGAGGGAGGTGTCGTTCATGCCGGAGGAAGTGTTGTTTCATGTGCTTGAAGGTAAGATGAGATGATAGCGTTGGCGATACAGTGTGGCCTCCTCCTACTCGTTTCCTGCTCATTTTCTCTTCCTCCGTTTCTCCTCTTCTCCACCTTCTTTCTTCACCTGCTCTTCTCTTCCTCTACTCCGTTCCCTCCTCCGCTTCCTTCCATCTCCTCCACTGTCACTGACTTGTTCTTCTAGTCTCCAAGGCCATGTTCTTCGTTGTGAGCGGGGCAGTGGAGGAGGTACAGGAGAAGGATGAGGGAGAGACAGTGACTGCCGTCCGACGCACCAACCACTCGGTAGGAGGCCTTGCCTTCTTCTTCGGGCTGCGGCAGCTGGAAACAGCGAGGGCGTCCAAGGGAGGGGCAGTGTGCTTGCGGTTGGAGCGAGAGAGCTTTGTTGAGCTCCTCAAGACCCACCAGAGGGACGAGGATGTCATTGCACAGAACGCAATGCGGTCGTTCGAGGTGGTGAACAAGTCTAGGATGGGAGGCAGCAGCAAGCACTCGGGGTACTCGGGGATGTCAAGCCAGTCGAGCGGGTCGTCGAGGAAGAGGAAGAGGAAGGAGAGGTTCGACGAGGAGACAGCGTCCAAAAAGTCCGGGGGTAGCACCTCCAAGAAATCGTCCAACTCCAAGATGTCAGAGGAGAAGTCCACCACTGTCTCTACCAATCTTGAATCTGACAACTCGGTGAGCCTGCTGCCTGCTGTCTTCAGTCCTGTTGTCTTGCCTGCCCCCTTGCTAGAAAGTGCTGAATGTGATGATCGTGACGATGGTGATGAATTTTTCTTCCTCTCTCTTGTCCTCGTCTCTGCTCTGACTCTTCTTAGGACGATTCCTCGGAGCTCGTGGCTGGAGAAGGCACCAACGACAAAGTAGCGATGCTCAAGGTCCGGAGAAAGAACGAGAGGATCGTCCTGCTCCTCTCTCTCGCCGCGCATGGCGATGTCGATAAGGTCAGGAAGCTGCTCGCCAACGCCGAGGCCTCGGTCAACGACGAGGACGGACTCAAACGCACAGCCCTGCACTTGGCGGCAAGCGAAGGGCACGGGGAGCTGGTGAAGGTTCTGCTCAAGATGAAAGCGGACGCGAACCTCAAGGACTCGTTTGACAACACGCCGCTCAACGACGCTGTTCGCATGAAACACGACAAGGTCGCCAAGCTCATCCGCGATGCTGTCCCAGGCATCCGCGTGCTGCTCCCTGGCAACCAGGCAGGCGTTCTCATGTGTCAGGCTGCGGCAGACGGCGACCAGGAGCAGATCAAGCGGCTGCTTGAGAATGGCGTTGGGATCGACGAGAGCGACTACGACGGGAGAACGGTACTCCCCGCCCCTTCGCTAGCTCCTCTTCTTCTCCTGCTCCCCCTGTTCCTACCCCCGCGCTCGCTCTGTTCTGTTCGCTCCTTGACTCCCTAGCCTTATGTATTCTGCGCTCACTCGCTCACCGCAGGCACTACATCTTGCTTGCTGCGAGGGGCATGTCGACTTGGTTCAGTTTCTGCTCTCCTCAAAGGCGAACATCGCATGCCAGGATCGCTTCAAGGGGACGCCGCTGGAGGACGCGGTGCGGCACACGTTCGACATCAGGAACGCGGGCCACGTGCAGTCGATCCTTCGAGAGTTCGGGGCGAGTCTGGCAATGAAGAAGAGCGACTATGCCGCCAAGATCTGCTCGCTTGCAGCTCGGGGAGACCTGAGGATGATGCAGGTGCTGGTTGACAACGGGGTTGAGGTCGACATCGCCGACTATGACGGCCGTACCCCCCTCCACCTGGCGGCAGCCAACGGGAACACGTCGATCCTGGAGTACCTCATCCAGCAGGAGGGGGTGGTGGTCAACGCGACTGACCGGTTCGGCTACACCCCCCTCGACGACGCGCTGCGGCACAGCAAGAAGACGGCAGTCGCGATCCTGGAGGAGGTGGGCGGAAAGACGCACGAGGATCCGGCGCTGGTAGCCATCATGGAGGAGCATACAGCAAGGATGAAGAAGAGGAAGCGAGAAGAGACCATCCCCAAGATCGCCGAGCTAGTCAAGAACAGCCCGGAGAGTCATGCACTGCAGTGGACGGAAGAGGAGCTGCTTCCAAGGATGAAGGACGAGCTAAGGGCGGTGGAGGAGACGCTGCAGGAGATCGAGAGCCTCTGGAAGGAGACCGAGCTGAAGCTCAACTCGCAGATTCTGGACTTCTACTTGGTCTGTGTCGAGCTCAGCACGTCCATGGCTCCTCTGTCCAAGGACTGCAGGAAGAAGATGATAGCGATGAGGCGGCTGCTTGAGAGCGAGTACTCGGAGTCAGGCCCCATCTCCTGCAAGATGTGGATCTCCCTGTCGTCAAAGTTCCGGCGGGTGATCGGAGATATCATGCTGGACTTCAGGAACTACCTCCAGCTCCTCAGGATCGCTAAAGACCTCCTCAAGGAAGTCAGCAAGCAGCAGAAGAGAATGAAGTTCGTGACTGAGCAGAGCTCGCGCCGCGCTTCGTTGATTGCGGCAATGGAGGAAGGACCGGATTGAAGATCCAAGGAGGATGTACTTTTTTCAACTGTGGGACGACTATGTATTTTTTTCAACTGTGAAAACGACTATGTACAAGGATGAAAGATAGGCATAGTATTGAAGGAAATGGAATGAACAAGAATGTAAGGTAGACATAATAATGAAGGGAATTGAACAATCAAGTATGCAAGAGAGGCGTGATGAGGGAAATGGAATGAATGAACGAGTATGAAGGAAGGGAAGGGACGAACAGGTATAATAGCGTGCACGAGAGGAGGAGGGAAATGTCAGTCAAAACGTCAGTCATGCGGCTGAAACAACATCTTGGATAGCGAAAGTTCGTCCATGGCCCTTGCGATTCCCCGCATTCGGTTCCTCCTCGCCTGTATGTTCTCCTCCATTGCTCGCTCCTCCTTCTCCTCCTCCGGCTCTCCCACGTACAGGAAGCCTTCCGGCGGCTCCCAGTACTGGGTCAGGTCTGCCATGCACATTCAGCAACACCTTCAGCTGAACTCCAGCAGTCACGTGTTGGCAGGTAGGGTCCGATGGGCTCCCGTTTCGGCCCCAGCAGCATCTGGTTGGGCGGCCGCTTGCCCCAAAGCTTGAACATGCTCGCGAGTCTGAGCGCCTCCTCCCCCCACCAGGACGGGAAGTGCTGCACCCTCGCCTGCGCAGCTGCGGTCAAGCTCAGCTACCCCCAAGCTCACCCACCTGAATTTCGACCTGTGTCCTCTCTCCTGCAAGCTCGTCAAGTGCTGGAGCTAGCTGGCGGGCGCAAGTCACCTGTACCATTCCCGAAGTCTCGATAGCTCGGGAGGGTCAACGTGATGTCCTTGTGGAGCTCCTGCCAGCAGCAGCATCGTTAGCGTCGTCATCTACCTCGCCAGCCTCGTCACGACCTGATCTGTCAAGAAGGACAAGAGAGTCTCGGCGAAGTCGATGGACGTCAAGTTCCAGGCGTTGAACTTAGAGGCGTCAAATGTCTTCTTCTGCTCCTCTAGGAATGTTCTGATCGCTTCCTCGCTCCTGTTGGTTCGCCCATACGGTACCGTGTGCAGCCTCGTACCGAAAGGGCAGCAGCGCGCGTCGTAACTGATGACGCCATTGTAAGCGCAGTACGTCCACTCAGTGCCGTGGAGGAAGATGCTGAGCTGCCACATCCCGAACTCCATCGGGTCGCTCGCGTCCTCGTCTGACGCCAGGAACCTTGCTACTCCCCTGAGGTCGTAGTAGTTCACATAGACGCGAGGAGCTTCGGGATGCTGCTGAAGCTCAGCCTCCTCAATCGCCTCCACCATGATCTCATCTGCTTTCGTCTGAATTGCATGGCAGATAAGCTCCTTGTCCGATGAGACGCCATTGCTGATGTTGCCGCGAACGGCACACACCCGAATTTTCTTGTACCTTGTCTCCAGTTGCTCATCCAGCGTATGATATGCTGAGGGATCTGCATCGGCATCGAATCCCAGGAGATCGTACAGTTCTCTCTTTCTGTCTTCGTCCTCTGCGCACTCTACCGACCCTGATGCTTCTCCTTCCTCCTCCGGATCGTGAAAGCCTCGGGCATCACCGACAGCTCCTCCTCTCAACTGCCAGCGCAGCCCGACGAGAGGAGGAGGACTTGAACTTGCCGCCATGCACATCACTGATGCACTTCGAAGCTCTTCAACGTGCCGCTGGCTCGCCATCGCGCTCATCATCCACCATAGCAACGGCATGATCCGCCCCCGCCCTCGACCCGCCATCACTTTGTCATCGTCCCCCATTCCTCCAACCCTACCCCTGATGACTACCCCTACCCTTGTTTTTGTACAGGGGAAGAACCCCCTTTGATCTCGTTTTTTGTACCACCCTACCCTCTTGTGGTGTGCGACATGCAGATCGAGCTTGCTCAAGGCGTGTTCGTGAGGTAAGCATGCACTGGAGGCGAGGGGAGACGGTGAGATGGCAGCAGCAGCACAAGGAGGGAGGGAGAGAGAGGGAGAGAGAGAGAGAGTCGGAGGAAGATCAGGAGGAAGATCAGGAGACAGAGCAGAGTAGGGGACGAGGAGGAAGGAGGAAGGAGGGGAGAGCGGGTAACCAAGTGATGGGACGGGGTAGACATCGTTGTAGCTTGTGAAAGCCATGCCGTCAAGCAGAGGAGAGAAGATGATGCGTGTGGCACTTGCACTGAAGTTTCTAACGAGACAGCTGGGGGAGCTGCTGGGATCAAGATGCTCGAGACGCTTCCATCACGCACGCCATCGTCTTCACCAACAAAGAGCAGCAGGGCGAGTTCAAGGGCGAGACGTTGCTGGTGCGAGTGCATGGGAACAAGGGGGAGGATCATATGAAAGCTTTCACGGACATCCGGCAGTTTTGCAGCCATGCTCTCGCTTCAGATGTCAAGATCCTCTTCACGTGCACCGAGTATCGTCGGAGCCCCCACGGCTCTGGGTTGGATGGTCGTGTGCTGACCGGCGCGATATCGTTCCTCATGTGCCAGAGGCAGCAGAGCCTGCGCGGGTGCTGTGATGAGGTACAGGATGTGCTGATGACGTCTGGAGTCCGCGAGGAGGAGATGAGAGCTCTCAGTCCGTACCTGTTCTCCTCCCTCCTTCTGTGGTCCGAGACGCTGGAGTTGGCGGATTCCGCGTCAGCGGTCGAAGAGGCGAGGAAGTTGCTGGTGGAGAAGAGCTCGTATGTTTGCCTGGCGAGTGAAGGTTGTTGACTTGCTCTTCTTTCAGCGATCAAGCTTGGGTTGCAAGCCTTCCGTTTCGAGCGGGAGACGGCGGCAGAGCAGCGGGGAACGCCTGGATCTGCTTCGAGGGATACTGGCTTGAGGTGGAGATGGTGCGGTCAGACCCGCGTGTCTGCTGCGTCAAGAATCTTGTGAGCCAGGAGGAGGCAGAGGATTTGATTGCAGCAGCGAGCGACGTGGGGCTGAAGCAGAGCCTGGTTGCATCCATGAGGGAGAAGATGGGAAAGGGTTCTTTCGACGCCGCGGGCCTGAAAGAGCAAGGGATCTCCGAGGGGAGAACGTCGACCAGCTGCCGCGTCCCTCGCAGCCACCCAGTAGCAGCAGCTGCAGTGATGCGAGCAGCGTTCTTGTGCGGTGTGAGCCCCCACTGCTCCGAGGCTGTTCAGGTAGTGCATTACGAGCGAGGGCAGCGGTACGACGTGCACAACGACTGGTTTCAACCCGGCACCCCTTACTACCACGACAGAGTCTGTCTGAGCTGTTGCTTCCTCCTCCTCTGACGACCGTTAGATTCGATCCCGAGGGCAACGCATCATATCGTTCTTCTGCTACCTCTCCGAAGTACCGGAGGGACAGGGAGGATGTACCTTCTTTCCCGAGCTGGATCTCCGCTTCCGTCCCAGCAAGGGCTCAGCAGCCTTGTGGTACAACCAGGTCGGTCCTCGAGGTCCCTTGCCATGTCATGACCATCATTGCAGAAAATCTCAGGCGAGATGGACGAAAGGTGTGCTCCCTCCCTCCACACTCAACTCCCTCCCCTCCCCTCCCTCCCTCCATCCCTC
>NW_005434667.1:1180700-1197473 GCF_000315625.1 Guillardia theta CCMP2712
GATCCACCTTCCTCCTTACTTACTTTCCCTATTTCTCGTACACGTCGCATGGTTCAACTTTAATCTCCGCGCTCACTTAGTCGGGGTCTCCAAAATTTTCCTGAGGGTCTTGAAGAACTCGAGCCCCTGGGACGAGCGTCAAAAATCGCGAAGGAGCAGCGACGTGCTCCTACCTCCTTGCCGAGCGAGTTAGCGAGTCCTGACTTCTCCATCTCATCGATGCTGCGGAACATGTCCTCCAGGTTGATACCCATCTCCTGTTCATTCCAAAGTTACCCTCTCTGCACATCGCTCGCTCCAACAACGCTTCTACTCCCTCCCCCTCCCGCACCTTGAAAGATCTTTTGACTTCTGCGACCTCCTCCGGGCTCACTCCCTCCTTGAGCACCTCAGACAACTGCGCTTGCAGCATGGGGAGAGCAGCCTGAGGATAAAGAGGTCAGCAGGAGGAGCAAGCAGCTCCAGCACGGGGTTACCGCCATCATCTCAGGGTCCATCTCCCCGGGATTCTGCATGCCCTTGTTCAAGAGATCGTCCATGGAGAAGTCACTGATGATCTTCTCGCGCTCCTTCTCGTCTCCAGTCTTTGGGCCATCAAACTCGCCCACCAGTTCGACCTGCTCGCGCTCAGCTGGAAAGCTCCTGACACGATCAGCTTGTACCGTGGCAGAAGACCCTGAGGCTTGCTTGGTGCTGTTGGTCCTGCAAGAGGGCGATCAGAGAGGAGAGAAAGGCATGAGAGAAGGAGGTGGGAGCTCGAGACTGACTTGAAGTTCATATTGGTTTGATCCTTCGCCATCTTCTCCAACTCCTCATCGCTCAACTTCTTTGACTTCTTGAAATTGTACTTGTCGCGAACGTCCTTGACCAGCTTCTCGGGAGGAGCGCGATACGTTCCGAACTGCGGAGCATTAGTGTACTGAAACGTCTTTGCTCCTGGTCCTGATTGCGCATGTCAGGCTAAGAGAACATGTGCAGCATGTGCTAACGGTTGATGCGCGGGTCGTCAAGGATGGAAGCGTCAATCTCGATGCCAGACTTCTGTGACAGCATCTGCCTCAACTGCAAATCCACGTCACTCATCACGCGAGAGCAAGAGGACGACCAGAGTCTACCTGCTCTGCCTTCTTCTTCTCCACGTTCTGATAGAGCATGTAACCCACTCCTCCAGCTGCGACTATGCCTGCTCCCCCGATGAAGGCAGGGTGGGTCACCACACGCAGAGGAAGAGGCTTGAAGTTTGGATCCGCTAGCTCTGCCACTCTTGCTGCATACGCCTCCTGCGAGGGCAAGACGATCTTCGGATCTTGCATGGCTTGCTCCACCGCATAAGCTGCCTTCCCGCCATTGAACATGGCGGGAGATGCGAAGATCGCTGCAGCAGCCCCAATCTTGCCCATCATCTTGCGAATCCTACAGGAATGTAAGTATTGTGTGACATCCACGTACGAGAGGTCACCTCCCATCCTTCATCTCGACGTTGCAGGCAGCGGCATTTCTCCTTCCCTTGATCTTAATCGTATCAAGTCTACCAGCGATGCCCAGTGGTGATTGAAAGGCAAGAGATGTCTCAAGAACAGCTCCTACGAGCAGCAAAGTCCAGAACTGATGAAAACCAATACATCATGTTCGCCCAAATCCATTGTTCTTGACCTTGTGTCAAATAATATATTGCATATCACTCCAGATAAAACAACAAACAAAAATATCCGAGAAAGCAAGCAAAGTGAAAGAGAATTCAGACATGTGCAGCACTTGCAAACATAATCTGAGACACCTTCGTGTCATTTTCAACAAGGACATGTTCTATCATTCACGCGCATCTCAACCCGGCATGACTTCTATTCCCGCCACGGAATTCCCTTCCTCACCTGCGCCATGGCGGCCGCCTCTCGAGGTCTTTGCCGTTACACCTGTAAATTATTCGTAACGGATTTCATCCGACACAGTCACTATTCACAGTACGGGGTCAAGCCTCCGGGCCGGCGCGGGGGAATTGTCATGCCGTTGTGCGCGCAGTTAAGTGAAGGTATCAGTTAAGTTTGGGGGACAGCAGTACTGATTTTTAACTCAACTTTGAGTAAAGAGAGGCCCACGGTGCCCGGACGGCAGCCGCGCCCGGCCCGGCAGCGAGTTGGTATCTGCGCGGCCCGCTACTTGAAGTTGCAAACTTGCAGAGTTGAGTTCAGACAAATTTCTGATTTTCGAACCAACGATTGACATTCTTTCAATCAGTCGCACTTACACTACAAGCAAAGTCCAGACACTCCTTTTGGATCGCTAACTTAACATATGCTAAGCTTCAGGCTGCCGCTAGTGAATTATAGAAACACAAGAAAACCAGATTCATCCAGCAGTCATCCACAACACCACGACAAAAACAATCTTGGCTGTGATAAACTGTCCAAAAGTTAATGTAAATCGATCCAGATGATTTAGCTACACACCAGGAGAAATCCCAGAAGATACATCCTTTTCTTCCTTCGTTCGATGTCTCGCACCCTTTCATCGACTTGCTGTCCGCCTGCGGCATCTGCAACGAAAATCAAACACGACACATTAAACGGAAATACAGTCGGTATCTGTTGAAAGCTGGCATGGCTCGTACCTGCTCCAAGCTGAGGCTGTGCCGCTCCGAACTCAATCAGGGTTTTCAAGTCCACCACCCCAGACAAAAGCGCAGGCACCCATCCATTCTCCTCCGTTTTCAAGTGCGTCATGGTATCTCTTCTAGTTTTGTCCAAAAGTCAGCAAAAAGAATGCACAGTACCAAATCCGCACCTTCCGTCAGGCACGTATGCCTGCGTTTCAGACGGCACTGAGTAGCACATGTTTTGCATTACATCGATCACATGTGAACCATCCTCCTGTCAAAAAGAATATCAATCCAAACCCTTGAGGAACAATCTCATGCAGACATTTGCCGCGTTCAGTTCAGTTTGCTCTGCCAACGTTGTAAGAACTCAGCAATCAGGCATACAATCTCTTACCACTTCCCAGATAGTTGCCAACCAAGTAGTCTTCTAGCGACAGCATGCTCTTCACAACACTTGCCATACCCAAGTTGTGCTGTGATGGATGAGAAAATGAAATGGCGCACACTAAGTCACAACCTGCAACATTGCGAGGAGTGATCCTCCATTGGCAGGATCTGTGTCAAGCTGCAAGGTTATAGCAGAGTTCTGCACGGTTGTTGATTTGATGAGCGTGATCACTTCTCGACACGAGGGACAACACCAGTAACCCCGATCACGGATACCCACACTGCAGCAACAAGATCAACAGAGGGAGCAAACTTGACGCCAAACCTCTCACCTCTCACTGGTACGGCAACAGTCGATGTGAAAGCAATGATTGCACGCGGTGACTACACTTTGACCAAGAAACATCTCTTCCAGGCAAACGGGACATACGCTCGATTCATCGCCCTCTACAGTACATCGGTTGAGATCGTCCTCTCTCGCCAGCCACAAGCGCCGTTCAATCTCCAATACCACAAAGTCTCTGGCTTCTCTGCCTTCATTTGGTGGTTTTGGCGCCATTGTGGGTCCATACACATATTGAGATTGGTCAGTAACGGTACTCATTGCAGCATACATGTGCTGGTGATTGTGATGATGATGGGAGTGGGGAAGCTGCTGTTCGCTTTGATTCATGCCGTTTTCCGGCTGCATCATCCAAACCAGCTCGCCCTGAGTCGCAACATGAGGTGTTTGCGTCGCATGCGCACCCATGTAGTGATCGTTCTGCGTCCCTGGGTGTTGAGGCATGAACCGGCTGCTGCTCGCAGGCTGGTACGGCAAGGGCATCACAGCTACATGGGAATGGTCGAACTGCCCCTGATTATAAGAATGTCCATGCGCAACCCTCCATCTTGGTACGATGGCAACGTTGCCCTCCATCCGTACGGCGCTGGTGAAAGAAACATTAGAACGATGCGTTTGATGGAGATGGCGCTAAGACAGATAACGAAGCCTGCCTCATTAAGAGGTTTCGCTCATTCGATCTAGCTTGTCTGCGGGGTCTCAACCTGAATCTTGAAGGGTCGATCTTTACCTTCGATCTATTTGGCTGCCTTGGCACAGAAGAATCTAATCAGGATCAGCAGCAACAGGCGTGCTGGCGGTTCTCAGATCTGGAGACCTCAAATGCTTCCAAGCATGTTCTCTCCTAAGCTATCGCTAAACTCGAAGCCTGTATGCCTCAATCACTCTCGCCATCTTCTTCCACCTGCTCACTTTGCGTGCTCCTGCTCTGCTTCACTAATGTTGCATCTTCAGTCCTCCCGCCATATCGTAGGCTTAGGACTTCAACGGGGAGGTCCTACCTCACCTATTCTACGCAAAAAGTCCTAGGACCGGAACCACCCTCTGTGACTGCTCTGTGACCCCCTTTCTCACTGGGATAACCCACCACCTCCTCATAGCAGGGTCCTAGATCATATCTTCTTCATCGGGTAGGGTCATACCTATATTTCCTAATACCTCTTAAAGAATTTCTATGACCTCCTATCAAACTTCCGTCTGGAAGTACCATCCGGACTTTCCGGCGATCACTGACCGGACGGTCACTGGCCCCGGCCGGCGGGCCGGGCAAGTCCCGCCGGGTCACCGGTCGACTTGTACTATACTAGCAACTGACGTCATTGTTTTACTCTCAGTTTGGCCCATCCCTCATCATTCAAGTTTGCCTCAGTGGTTTGGTCAAAGCGAGGATCTCGGAAGACGACAGGAGCTTCGTCCCATCGCCTTTGAACGCTTGCTCTCCCCTTGTCAAACTCGACGGCGAGGAGTGATCCGAGCACAGCTGATGTCGCTGGGAAGCCTTCGACCTCTCTCGTCTGCTCGGGGCTGCGTTGCGCACGGATACGAGAGAGTTCGAGGACGAGGTCGCCGTAGACCTGAAGAGAGGAGGACAATAAGGAGCTGGCACCGGCACGGGAAGGTAAGTGCAGTGACCTTGGAGAACGACGAGTCATCATTGGGGTCCCAGTGAGCGGCGCCGAACGCTCGGGAACTTGAATGGAAGCTGCTTCCTCTCGCTGCCTCGACAAGGGGCGGTGGGTTGGCTCGATGCTCAGGGTCAGAAGAGTTTGAGTTTGCCCCTTGTGCTTCCGTATGGTCGTCGGATCGCTCGACACGCTTCCCTGCCACAAGCAGTCTGGCCCGTCGCTCTGAATGTTTTTGTCTATAAGAACATCAGTGAGCGATATAAGCACTTGACACGAAGATAGGGGATCACTTCTCTAGGGTCTTCGACAAGCCTTCCGTCCTGTGTTTGGCTTCCTCGTTTGCTTGCTTCGATAGCTCAGCAAGGGAGGTCACTTCGCCTGGCATATACCTGAAGTGACAGCATCTTGGATTTTTCGTTCTTGTCGTAGCAAAGTTAGCAAATCCAAAGAACCGTTATTGAAGGACAAACCGATGGCTCGATGAGGTCAAATGCTCGAATTCTTCGCATACTCGCTTGTTGCTCTTGCAACTCTTCTAGCTGAGGTGACAGTTCGTTTAACGCATCCTCCTGCAGCATTATCAGCATTTGACCGCATCTGAGCATTTGACCTGATCGACCAGATACGTTTCTTGCACTTTTTCTTTCAGCAACTTCATGGCCTTCTCATACCCATCCCAAACTTTGGTCAGAAGCGCATCTGAAACCTCATTTTCCTGGTGCAAAAGGCTTAGGAGAGAATCTTTTCCACGCTGCAGATTTGAACCTGAATGGCTTTGTCGATCGAGCTTTGCTCCTAATATCTTTTTGTTCAATTTGTTTGTAACATTCATGAATTGAAAGTAACCTGTAAATATTCTCCGGTTTTACCGTCTTCAGAATTTAGATGGCTCACTTGACCCAAAATCTGCGATGATATTTCGGCCACATAGTTCACATCCATTGTCAAACCTGAAGTGTATATTGACTTGTCTTCGTTAAGATTCTCTTTCTTTGATCATTCAAAATTGTCTCAGACCTTTCAGGGGTGTAAGATTTCTCTTTGCAAGGTCTTTGATCCAATCCTTACTGGAGAATCTGTTGGTAACAGGCAAGTGCTTCCTGGTCACTCGAATTCAATTCCAGAAGCTGAGAAACGAACAGCATCAGATCCCATTGAACAAGAGTGTGAAGTTTTGTCATATTCAACCATTTCAAAGAGAGGCTTCGCCTTTTGCAGCTCCGCTTTCTGATACAACTCAAGTGCTTTTTCACGAATGGTCGATTTCTCTTTCTCCAAAGTGACTAGTCTCGACTTGCTCCTGGGTCATCGAGATCACGCAAAACTGAAGAACCTTACAAGATCTGTATCTACCTTCGAAACAAAGACTGTTAAGCAGTAGACAGACAGGTCAGAGTCTTTCAACGATGGCTAGCAACCGACCTCGTACAAGAGCGAATCCTCAAGCGCTTGTTTCAGACTCTCTTGCAAGCTTGCATTCTTTTGTCTCTCCTGCGGTATTCAAAGTTCAGACGAAATCGCGGGGGCGTTTCGAAACCTCTCGAGAGATTTTCATGCTTACCAAATCCAATGCTGGGGAACACTCACTCAATCTGCGACGAAGTTCTACAACTTCATTCTCCATTTCGATCCTTTCATTCTCAGCATATTTCCAAGCCTGCTCCCTTTATCAGCTTTTTGCCACAGTTGAAACTTTCAGAAGTAAACATGGTCTTACCTCTCTTGCGCTGTGTATTTCGTTTTGCAAGAGCACATGTCGATCTTCGAGCTTAAGAATGTTCGAGATGTAGGTGTTCTCCCTTTGAATGTTTTCTTGGTGCCATGCATGAACAGACTCTATGATGTCCATCAGGTCCAGCCTAGATATCCGGATCTCTTGCTTGAGGATCTCTGTTTGTCTCTTAAAATTTTCGAGCAGTGAGGCGTACAGTCGCTCTCTGGAGTTGAACTGTTCTTTCTTCTGCTCCACCCCCAGCCACAAAGCCTGTCATGGACCACTGGTTTCTATTCCAACATGCACAAGAACATCTCAGCCTCACCTTGACGGTTGGCCAATCATGAGGCAGCCTCTCGAACTTTGCCACCTCACTAGCTGCTTGCACACGGTTCAGCTCAGCCCTGCCAGCACCATCCTTGGATCAGCTCAGAAGCTGAGGCCGTCACTACCTGAGTTCTTGCTCTCTTCTCCGAATGTCTGCCAGCTCCTCTTCCATGGCCTTGGCCATCCTTGCCTCAAACTGAGCGACAGAGGTTGCGTCGTGTACCGCTCCTTGCCGTAGCCTCCTTTCCTCCTGCAGGGAGAGCTCAAGCTGCAGGCATTTCATCTTTTCCTTCTTGTGCTGCTCCTTCAAGGCCGCAAGCTCTAGAGATGCTGCCTCAAGCGCCTCCTGGGTTCTTCTCAGAGCTCTCTTTACTCGCACATCGTCCTCTCCCCCGGGCGCCATCCCGGCAACGTGACTCTGCTTGCCGCCTCTAAGTAGTCTTCTCTCAGAGGCTCTCCTCCATGCCACTGGCTAGTCAAACTTGTCAAAGTTTTAGGCCGGACTCTGGGAGCCGCTTCCCGGCGCAGTTTCCTCAGTGGCCCAAGTTACCGCGGCGGGGCCGGCCCGGGGTCCGGCTAGGCCCGGGTGCTCGGACATCTGCTGGGCGGAGTCGGATCCGCCAGCCATCCATGATAGAATGGTCACCGTTGCAGAAAGCGCCGCAACGCATCATCCCCGGCGCCAAACTTCGGGCCCATCGCCAGCACTGATCATCGGATGGTGAGCACATTACCGTCGGATGCCCTCGGATCTTCCTGCTTGCAGTTCCTGCTTGCAGTTTGCCCCCCAGGGAGTTCCGGCGGAGCCCGGCCATCGCGGCCTAGACTCATCATCATGGCATAGTCTCCTGCCGCCCGGCCTGCGGCCAGGGCCGGCCCCACGGTGTACTGCTACTGCCAACTCCGGGGCGCTGAACTTCGGCGGCGAAACTACGGAGGCTACCCTACCCACCAAGTTCATAGGCTTGTACCCCCTAAAATCAAAGCACCACTTGATGTTAGCTACCCCTGCTACCTGCGCTTTGAGAGTACCCCCCCTGAGCTAGACGGGTGAGGCGCACGAGGGCATGGTGAACATTCGGCGGGCGCGGGTGGAGGATCTGCTTGAGATGCAGGCGTGTAACCTCGCCTGCCTCCCCGAGAACTACCAGCTCAAGTACTACTTCTACCATATCTTCTCTTGGCCCCAGCTCCTCCACGTCGCCGAGGACTCTTCCAAGAAGATCGTGGGCTACGTCATGGCCAAGATGGAAGAGGATGCCTCGGAGAGCCACGGCCACATCACCTCACTTGCTGTCCTCCGCTCGCATCGCAAGCTTGGGCTTGCCACGAGGCTCATGAAGGCTGCAGAGTACGACATGGTGGAATGCTTTGACGCTGAGTATGTTTCTCTGCATGTTCGAAAGAGCAATCGTGCTGCTTTCCACCTTTACAGCGAGACGCTGGGCTTCCAGGTTCATGACATAGAGAAGAGTTATTATGCAGACGATGAGGATGCATATGACATGCGAAAAGATCTTCGAGATCACCCAAGGAAGAAGAAGAACAGGGAAGCAGCGGACCAGCTTGCGTCCGATGTAAAGAACATCTCGCTTAATGGCAACAAGGACGGAGAAGATGGCGGGCCTGAAGGGGTTACGAACGAAGGAGGAGTCGATGTATATGCAGAATCGAACGAGGAGGATGGCGCCAAGAAGAACAAGAACAAGAAGAAATAACGTGTTAAGCTTCCAGCAGCGTAAAGCGTTTGGCTGATCACGTGCTGCCAGACAGTTTTTGTATCTACTTTGTAATATCTATTCGATTGAATCATCAGCTGAAGCATCACAACCCTCCTGCCCTTTCCCTCTCCTCTTGCCCTTTCCCTCTCATTGTCTCTCTCCCTGCTGTCGTGTAGGAGTCGAACGCGCCGGTGAGAAGGGCTGGACGGACTCGCCGCAGCGCTTCCAGGAAGTGAGAGTGCGAGACAAGCTCGTTCTCCATGTTCTCCCGCAGACAGACCATCGCTGCCTGAAACATTGTGAGCGAAGAAATGCTACCTCTCTCTCCTGTTCCTCTCCTCCTTGTTCCTCTCCTTGTTCCTCTCTGTCTCATGCGTCTCTCTCTTCGTCCCCCCGCCCCCCCCCCGCCCCCATCCATCCTTCTCCTCCTCCCCCTCCCCCTCCCCCTCCGCTTCCATCCTTCTCCTACCTCCACCACGAGGCGATTGATTTCCGCTCCTGGGGGAAGGTCAGACCACAAACAGACCAGCAAGGAGAGTGAACCTGTATATCCTTCCGTCTTGTCGCTCATCGTCTTGAGATCCACATCTGCAGCTGGAGAGACTTCATTCCAGTAAGAACTCATCACACCTCACATATTGGCAGCCTCCTGGAGCATGTTGCAAGGATTTCTTGTCGTTCTGCGCAGTCACATTGTCAGGTAGGAGAAGTCTGACGTATCCCTCCCACCATGTGAGTCAGGCACAGGAACCTCAAGCACAACGTCAAATCTCCCGGGTCTGCAAAACTTTGGTCACTCCCAGCTACACAGCCAGCTCAACTGCTCATGACCGAAGGAGTGCAGCGTCGATCATGTCCAGTCTGTTGGTGGCTCCGACCACGACAACTCCTCCGCTCGAGTCAACTCCGTCCATCTCGTTCAGCAACGTCGAGAGGACGCGCTGCTGCACTCCGTTCGCCTCAGTACCATCCCCGGAGCCATCCAGACTCCTGCAAGACGATCAGTCGGAGCCTTGGGCGGAGGAGGGAACCTCTTGCCAACGATCGCGTCGATCTCATCGAGGAACAAGATACACGGCTTCATACGCCTGCGCAACCCAGGGGTTGACCATGGGCAGGAAGTGCATGATAGTACCTTGCACGTCGGAAGAGTTGCCGTAGGATAGCTTCACTCTGAGGCCAATGCGATCAACAAGCACACACGCCCCTTCTTCGCCTCTCACTTCTCCCAGATACGCAGAAAACAACTCTGATCCCGAAGCCTTGACGAACCCCAGACCCACCAGCCCAGCCAAGGACCGAACCTGTCAGAAAGTGAATCCAAGCCAACATCAACCGTCCCTGCACCAGCGATGTCTTGCCACATCCTGGCACTCCGTAGAGCAGAACCCCTCTAATCATCTTATCACTGAACACAGGCACGAAATGCATTGAGAGCGTGGGAGGCACGGGAGCAAGTCAGGCAAGGAGGGCCAAGCCAGAGGATGGAAGCCAGGCGAAGGAGGGAAGGCAACGCCAGGCTTGAAAGGAGAACTACCGAGAGGGGCGAACGTTCATTCGTCTAAAGCTTTCGGCTTTAGTCAGAGGCCACTCGATCGCCTTGAAACCACTTTAGGAAACGAAAGAGAAGAAGAAGCGCAGAACTCAACCCGCCTCAAGGCTTCTTTGACCCCCTCCATCCCCCCGAGAGAAGACATCGACTGCGACTCGTCTGTTGACTGCCGACCGAATCATCTAGCAGTTGCAGACTTCAAACAACTCACCGTGACTTGAATTTGAAAGTCTCTATGAACAGGTATCGAAATCTGCACAAGAGATTCTTCTTGACATTGAGGACAACAAGACACTACCAGGCGATTCACCTGTCTCATCGCATCCAAGAAATCAGAATGCATTACAGCGTGAGATCCAGTATGAATGTCTCCCTCAGATGCGTGCCTAAGAATACAGTTTCCTATTTCGACATGTCAGTCAAATCATTGTCGGAAACTGTGAATTGCACATCGCAAACACGAGGAAATGACTACAGGCGATCATAATGTTCGAATTTGAGGTCACAGTGAATGAGTTCACGTTCACATTCAAGAGCTTGACAATCGTATCAATGGTTTACCAGCAGCTTGAGAGCAGAGGGATTTCAAATTTGCACCGACGTAACCGACTGTCATCTTTGCTAACTGTGCATCAGTCAGAGAGCAGGCCAAGTGAAAGGATCTTATCACTTCTCGTGTCGAGACCGAGGGATGTAACTGCATGCTACCCACGAACTTCTCCAGCAGGACCTGCAAGGCCTCAGCATCGCGATTCTCCTTGTGATGGACTAACAAGTCGCTCCTGGACGTCAGGTGCTTCCAAGGCGACCTCGCTGCTCATGCCACGTCATCTTCATCGCACGAACCAGGGCCAGCAACCTGTCGAATCGCCCAGGTCGTCTCAGCGCGATGTCGATGGCGTCTGGGTTGCCCGTGCTGCCGACGATGAGGAGCATTTTCTGCAGCGCTCAAGTTAAGACCAAGAGAGAGGAAGCAGAGAGCAGCTGACTCGCGATGTCTTGGCGTCAACGCCATCCATCAGTGACAGGAGCTGAGCTACCGTCTGAAACTACCTCAGGTGGGCAGCTCAACATGCTCGAGACAATACCCGGGCTTCCTTGTCCCTTCCCTGCGCCCTTGAAGGACAGAGAACGTCAATGTCCCTGTGAGTGACTTCAGATCTTCGAATCCCTCGTTGTTGCTTGTGCTGACTTGAAGTGAATGATCGCTCGTCCTGCCTTCAAGGCGTTCCAAAACACTTCTCGGATCAACTCTTCTCCCTCGCCTGCCGCACCTCTATAGACTTGATGCGGCCGCACCTTTAAGTGACATTGCACGTCATGATATTCACCGGCGCATCTCATTGGTGCTCACGGTGAAGAGCTGAGCAGCGAATTCCAACGAGAGAGATTTGACCTGATATCAGCATTTGATCATCATGATGGACTCGTACATCTCTCACCCTCTCACCAGTACAGATTTTCCTGTTCCCTTGGCTCCGATCACAAGAATGCCCGAGGACGGTCTTATCCCCATGGTCTCAACCTTATACAAGAGTTACCCAGGGGTTTGCAAGGGAGATCGAGACCTTGTCCCTCTGATGGAAGATCATAGAGCACATGTCTCGCAGCTGCGACACAACCTGTGGAGAACCGAAGAATTCATGCTCAACCTTTGCAGTGTTGCTTGTGAGCTGCAGTCCTGACAGACTGCGGGATACAAGAGGAGAGTGCGGTGAGAAAGGAAGGTCGATGCTCGCGTCCGCTATCGCCTTCTTGACCTCAGCTCGAGTCATCATCGCACTCTTCTGCGCACTTCGCTCTTGTACGGGAGTTGACACGACCGGGGAGGAGAAAGAAATCGCCTCCTCGTTCTCGCTCTGACCGGGAGATCTCAGCAAGCTGTCGGAGAGGCGAGGTCCGGCTCTTGCTCCCTCGAAGATGATTCTTGTCTTCTTCAACACAGTCACGGCCCCATTCTCCGGCACACAGCTCGTTACGACAATCTTCCCTGAGCGACGTGCATGTCAGCGCATACCCTCACAAGGCACCGAGGAGGCAACGAGATTGAGGAGCACCTGCCGACGGCACGTGCAAGACAGCGTCCTTGGTGAGGACCTGGCAGCACGATCAGGTTCAGAGATAGAGCAAGAAGCACGACATGTCGTTCAAGTGCTGAGGAAATTGCAACACGAACTTGCGGTGGCGGATCTTCTTCGAACCCATCGCAGTTTAATCGGACGACACTCGCGATTCCGACGCTCCTCGCAAGTAGCCGCACACAAGCCGTTCCCAGACACTTTCCGCTCCATGTCTTCGTGTGGGAAGGCAGCGGCACTTTGTTCAAGGAGGCAGCAGAAGGGAGGCTGCGGTGTAGCTCCACACACCCATCAAAGAGGACGAGGTCATCGGGAAGCTCTGCGTCTCTTCAGCCCCTCCTCACAGCGCATGTCCTCCTTGCCTGGCTGTTTCGACGCAGAGCAGACGTACGTCATCTGCGATCCTTCCAACGTGACTGCCAACGCGTCTCCTGGGACAGCCTGCAGCAGATGGAGCGAGGAGGTAGACAGACGGCATCGTCCCGTGCCCTAGACATGGACGAGAGTGAGAGGTAGCGATACCCGACCAATGCTCACCCCGTCGGAAGGCCCCGGGATGAAAGCGACGCATCGTAACATATCTTGACGGCACCTCGTCAAACTCGATAATTGATCGGAAGCTACTCGAGTGACCGAGCAAGTTATCTTGGCAGTTCAGCGGAGCTCATAAGCGTCAAGCTCCTTGTCTTGATCACGTTCTTTACCTTTCAAGGTTGACCTGTCGCGTTTGTCAGGCTCTTCTCGTCTTTTCTCTACTTTTCTTGTCATTCCATTCTCCTTCTGCTCATCTTCTCAGCTGTCGCTTCTTTCCCGTCCATTGCGACCGCTCACCCGACATGCCTGAGAGTTTGAGGTCCCACTGACTTTCTCTGAGGCAGCCTGGCTGGCTGTTCCCAATCACATGTATATTTATTTTTATTATTAAAAGTAATTATTGATTCCGTAGGTCAAATGGACCTGGGACTTGAACGGAAATACTATGAGGTAGGGGTGGGCCGTATCAGCAAATAGTGTACCGGCAAAAGCGCCAGTACCTGGTGGAAATCCGAGAAAACAAAAGCTGAATTGAGGGTGGGGGGTTGTGGAAACGAAAGGGCTGAGGAACTCCGGGCGCTGAGGGTGGGGTGGGGGTAGTAAAGTTTTCCGGAGAACATACGGGTGGGCTGCGAAAGTTTATTTCAATGGGGGGTGGGGTGGGATGCTGTAGGGTGGTATGGGGTCGGGGGCTGGGGTAGTTGGGGTTTGTCCCCCCAGCCTGCGATCTGTCGGCCGTCAAAGGAGTAAAAGCGTCGCTAATTATAAAACTATAAACATTTAATGAATTTTAAAAATATTTAGAAATTGAAATGCTACTGGTGAGAATACAACTCTGTTTTAAAGATATCGAAAAGACGTGGTGTCGGCGACCGGTGCTTTCCATGCAGCGACAGCTTCAGCACTCATTTCGGTGGCATGGGCTAGCCCTCGTTCCTCGTCCCGTGCCCACCATAGTCCTCTGATCTCTCTCCCCCCGCGTCTCTCTCTCCTGTTCCCCGCATCGCGGAGCAGACAACGCGTGTGGAACGATTATTTGCAACATTTTTGATACTGGCTGAAAATGAGCACTTTTTGCGACGTGCAACGTTGTGAATTGTTACTGATGTAGACATCATTCTTTCCGACGAAGCGATGATAGACGAGAATAGCCATGGAAGCATTTCCGCGATAGCTGAAAGATGGAGATCGTTCAATGTGCCTGCCACTCATTCGCCAAGCTCGTATGATTCGCAGAAAGGTGTTCTATTGCCACATTTGAAGGAAAAGAAAGCAGGCAATACCAACAAGACTGTCCGTTTCGAGGGAAATTTTGCCATCGCAACTCGGCATTTCTCCGAGCCTCCCACATGCCCGGATTCACCTCCATCTACGCCGAACCAACCCGAAGCTGGAAATGGAGGCGACTTGTTGCTGACGGAGATCGCCAGGCAGACACTACCAGATGAAGATTTGGCGTCGGAGCTGAAGAAGAAAGAGGTCTCTCCTATGCTCACTTTCAACGGCGACCCGGAAACTGCTAATTCCTCTCTCGTCTTCCTCGAACCCAAACAGTTACAGAAGTCCAGGCCACCTCCGTTGGAGCAAGGGTTCCAGCATGCGAAGAGACAACTGATGGCTGCCCCTGAGCTGTCTGACCAAGATGAGGTGTCTAACGAAGATTCTGATGAAGGAATCAACATGAACAGCCCTGGTCAAGTCGCTGAGACAACAGGCATCTTGTTAGAAAACTCCCCCATGGTCAGTTCACAGAAGGAAGGAAGGAAGCGCAAGGGACTGCGTAAACCTCCTTCCTTGAAGCTCTATCCCGTGCAGAAGGAAAGCCCCAAGGCAAAGGGAAAGCACGATCACAGGCAGCTCGTGCTGTTCGGCCTTGAGATCATGAACGACCTTCTTGCCGAAAGGGAGAAGGCGTCGAATCAGATTGACCGAAGAACGGATTCTTGGATCCGGCGGAAGGAGGAGGGGACGCTAACAGAGAAAGATTACGAAGCTGACTTCGGGCGGAGGCAAGCGCGTTTCGTGCGCGAGGAGATGCTGGAGTCAAGGAGGTTCATCCACAAGGGATACGTGCACAGGTCCTCCAAAGAAAAGTTGCAGCGGGATCATGATGCGTCTGAAGAACGTCTTCTGATCCTCGATGGGATAGGAAACCTCAACTACGTGAGTGAGAGCAACTCAGGTAGTGCAGTCACCCTGTGCAACCTTCACTCCATCGTCGAGTGTCACGCGTTGGAAGACTATGATGGTGAAGGGCATTTTCCCTTCATGGTAGTTTACGTGGATAAGTCGGGGAGGATGGATGGGAGGGCAGAAGAAAAGAAGAATAGGAATACTCTTATGATAGATACTAGTGTTGACTCGGATAGGAAAGAGCTTGTCTTAGCCTCCCGGACACCGGAAGAGCGGATTCGATGGATGTGTCAGCTTACCTCAGCAACGCCAGCGAGATTAAAACCCAAGAACGAGACGCTGGTACTTGTCAGTGCTACCTTGCCTTCTTCTGACTCCCTGCAGTGGAAAGTTCAGAACACTTTGTTCAACGCTTCGAGGAAGATTGTGTCGGGGAACAGGAGGAGGTATATGGACGGCAAGTACAACTTAGACCTCACTTACATCACCCCTCGGTGACCTTTGCCGTTGAATTTCAATCACAAAGAAAAAATTGATCGACTTGCTGTCATTGCAGTGTGATTGCCATGGCATTTCCCGGATATGACAGCATAGGTGCATGGCCTTCCTCTTCCTCCTCCGCTCCTGTTCCTCCTCGTCCTCCTTGTCCTGTTCTTCTTCCTCGTCCTCGTCCTCGTCCTCTGCTGCTGCTGCCTGCTGCTCCCACTACCCTCATGTTCTCTTCTCCGTTTGCTTCGTCTTAGGCTATTTCCTTCCTCCATCTCTAGCTACCTAACTTCGCTACTTCGCTTTGCAGGGGAATTTTCTCTTGCCGTTAGGAATGACTTGCGAATCGTCAAACAATTTCTGGACGAGAAGCACACGGGGAGGTAGTTGTGATCGGGAGGGAAAGGAGGAGAGGTGCTAACTGACAGCATCAGGTATAAAGTTTACAACCTTTGTGTTGAGAAGAACTACAGCGCTAGCAAGTTCGACGGCAGGATGGAGTGGTTGCCCTGCAATGACCACCAGCCCCCCAGCTTGAGGCAGATGATGCGGTTCTGCTACAGGTCCCAACCCCAGCATCTACCTCCCCCCCCCCCACTCCCCATCTTTTGCTCCCCCTCCCTGCTCCTCCTCCCCTGCTCTTTCTCTTTCCCGTTCTCTCCTCCTCGCTCCTCCTCAGCACTGCCTCTCCTCTTCTCAAACTTTGCGACTCTTAAAGCAACTCACCATCTCGCAGTGTACAGAAGTGGCTGCTGATGCATCCGGACAACGTGGTTGCCATCCACTGCAAGGGAGGCAAAGGGAGGACGGGACTCATGGTCTGCAGCTACCTCAACTTCAGCGGCTTCCTGAGCTCTCCAGAGGAAGCTCTTTCCTTCTTCCAGGAGAAACGAACTCTCAATCCCGAAGGCCCTCTTCAGGCATCCTCCTCCTTCTCCCGTATCACCTGAAATGCCACTTCAACGCCTCCTCATCGTTATCATTTCCTGTTGATCTCCGCCTGCTCCTTGTCCTACCTCCCATCGCTCCTCCTTCTTGCGTGTCTGACGG
This sequence comes from Guillardia theta CCMP2712, assembly GCF_000315625.1. Classification (NCBI taxonomy): domain Eukaryota; class Cryptophyceae; order Pyrenomonadales; family Geminigeraceae; genus Guillardia; species Guillardia theta. Next base: position 1,197,247 of record NW_005434667.1, read on the forward strand.
GGCTCTGAGCAGGGCGTGTCGGGAGCGAGTCAGAAGAGATATCTTGAGCTGTTCTCCGACGCTCTCACCTCCCGCATCGTCCAGAAAACTTTCCGCATCCTCCAGGTGGGCATGCGCGGCATGCCTTGTCAAGCTAACGGCCGCTGCAGGTTGTCGTGCACACAGTCCCTCGACTGGATGGGGTCAACAACTTCACGCCCGTGGTAGTGGTGAGGGCAGCGGGCGAC
>NW_005434667.1:1201802-1226574 GCF_000315625.1 Guillardia theta CCMP2712
CTCCTCCTCTCCTCCTCCCTCTACCTCTCCCCCTCCTCCCCTCCTCCCTCCTCCCCTCCTCCCTCCCTCCTCTTTCCTCTCTCCTCCCTTCTCGCATCCGCCCTTCCCTCCCCTTCTCGCTCCCCACTCCTCTCTGCTCTCTCCTTCTTCTCCGTCCTCCGTTCTCCTTTATCCTTCCCTCTGTCGTCCTCCTCGCTATCTTCCTTCCTCTCTGGCCCTTTCTTTCATCTGAGTCCTTGGCAGTCGACTGGAGGCATTTCTTGTCTGGGGATGAAGCAGCGAGCTAAGTTTCAGTCCGGCTCAACGGTCAACATGTGCTTGTCGCCCAGCTCAAGGTGAAAAGCTGCTGGTGGAAGAGATTGATAAACGAGACGGGGAAGGGGGAGGGAGGGCGAAGAGGGGGAGAGAAGAGGGGAAACAAGAAGGGGGAAGCGTGAGGGAGGTAGGAGGAAAGGAGGAAGGGAACGAGGAGTGGCAGGAGGAGGAGGGCAAGGATCTTGACATGATCTACTCTATAGTGAGAGAGATCCTCTTGTGCGAGAAGACTTTCGTGTGGAGCTTTATCACAACGTGTGCAAGGGCACCACCGCTGAGCAGGCGATTTTCTTCCTCTGCTTGCACACTGGAATGCCCGGCAACTCTCCTCTACGTTTCTTTCGCTCCTCGCTCGATGTCGGCGTCGCGTTCAAGAAAACTCTCAGCAGCTGCTTGACGACGATGCCTACATTGAGGTAGAACCTTTTCATCCTCCTCTCCTCTCCTCTCCTCTCCTCTCCTCTCCTCTCCTCTCCTCTCCTCTTCTCTCCTCTTCTCTCCTCTCCTCTCCTCTCCTTTTCTCTCCTTTTCTCTCCACTCTCCTCCCCATCCTCCTCTCCTCCTCTCCCCCTCCCCCTTCTCTTCTCCTCTTCATCCAGCTCTTTCCCCCTCTCGTCATTCTCGTTCCTGTCCAAACTGCTCTTCGTTGCATCTTTGATTCGCATTCCTCTGGCGATAGTTTTTGCTTCCCTCTAATCAACGAGCAGATCTTCTATGAGGAGGTTGATCCTGCCAGTACCATGCCGCTGCTTCACCGCCACAAGAGCCTCCGCACGTGGTCGCTCCTGACAGGCTCCTCCGCCTCAGCCCCCTCGAGCTCGGCCCCTTCCATCACCTCCCAGGCATCTTTAACGTCTATCAACAATGGGTGAGAGGAGGAGCGCGTGGGGAGGATCAAGTTTCATGGACACTAACGTGAAGCAGGATCACCAGAGCACATCACGAGGCAGAGAGAGCAGCAGCAGCAGCAGCTGGTGCTTCTGCTGCTTCGTCTGCTGCTGCTGCCGTCCCTTCAGAAAGTCCTCGTCGTGGGATGAGGAGGAGGTCGTTCTTGCAACGTCTGCTCTACTCCAGCGAGCCAGCAACTCCTTCCTTCGGCTCCACCAAGCGCTACATCGTCTTCAACGAGGACGTGGAGATGGTGATGGAGAAAGGAGGGTTTCCCTGCCCTCACTTGCTCCTTTTCCACTCGATACCATCACATTGTCTCGCTTCCGGCTGCTTCTCACCTCCTCCTGCCGTCATGGACGGACGATATTTTTTTGCCGTGTTTCGTTGCACTTTCCTCTTTCTTCTCCTCTCTTCTCCTCTCTTCTCCTCTCTCCTCTCTCCTCTCTCCTCTCTCCTCTCTTCTCCGCTCCTCGCATATCTAGCTACTTCCCTCTGGCTGATTTCTGCGTGCAAGTGGATTACGTTGCGAACCAAGACTCGATGGTCTATACCCTGGACAAGGAGCACGTGCGGCGCGGGAAGCAGAAGATCCAAGGTGATGCTCCTCCTCCAGCACAGAGCGTCTCATTCTTCTTCCTCCAGGTCTCTTCCACTTCCTCGCCATCGTCTGCTCCTCCAAGCTATGGAGTAGCATCAGCCACCCCACGTCCCTCTCCCTCCTCCGCACCAACTTCAACACCAGCATGAGCTCCCTCGACAGATTCAGCTCTGGCGGCAGCTTTCAGACTGGCGGATCCTTGCGTTCCATCCCGCGCAAGAGTGACGAGGCTGTGCCAAGTCGGACAGGCCAGTGGCGAGCTCAGCTGATGACTTCCGAGGAGGAAGCGCAAGCACAGGACGAGGCCCAATCAGAGAGCTATATGATGCGGGTACCGGAGACTTCAGACACGTTCCAGAACCTTCCTTCTCATGAAGTCCTCCTCTTCTCGTGGGACTGCAAAGCAGAAGGAAGGCTGCGAGGATCGGGCGTGGTCAAAGTCACCCAGGTATCCCAACTCCATCACCATCCCTTCTCTTGGCCAGCACGCGCACTTTTCCTCTTCCTTCTCTTATTCAATGTTCATGCCCCTTGATACCATCCTTTCCTCTCCCTCTCCCTCTCGTATCTCCTCTCCTCTTTTCTTTCCTTTTCAGCTTCTTTGTGATCTTCTTGACTTGTGCTCCTTCGATTGTGACTTTCCGCTCAGAGTTATTTCGTTTTCGAGGCAAAAACCTGCTTTGGGAGAAGCGGCTTGGTACGGTTGGACATGCTCAACATTTTCTCCTCCATAGAAAACTCGGCAGAGAGTGTGCTTGTCGTCTCTTTCTCTTTCCAGTAAGTTTGTCATGAACTCCCTTTCTCCTGCACTCTCTCTTCGAATGTTTTGCTGCTCCAAATCCTTCTATCCTTGTGACTTGTCTTCAGAACTCCTGGCAAGCACTTGGGAACAGACAAGGACATTGCACTGCTGACCTTCAACACGCAAGACGAGTACCAGGGTTGTCTCCGTGTTCTCCTTCGACTCAAAGAATTCTTCGGGGAGCCGCTAGTCTTCAACTCGCCCCTGCCTGCCAAGCCCGGGGAGGTGGGGGCCATGCAGTCCTTCCCCGAGCTCTTCGGCGAGCTCTCGGAGGTGCGGGAGGTGGAGACGGTTAGGAGGGGAAGGATCGTAGTGAAGAGGAGGGATCGCTCATTCGAACGGTAAGGCTGCGGACGTGAGGAAAAGAGTCCCTGGCTCACTCGCCGGTGCAGATTGTGCTGTGTGATGGAGGGAAGCGCAGTCGAGATTGTACATGGGCAAGTGACGCGACGGGCAGAGGTCGGCGACTTGCTGTTCCTTATCGACTTCCTGCAGCATTTCACTGCAAACCAGGTGAAGTAGCCTGCTCCTCTCATCGCTCCCTCTCTTCCTCTTGAGTCCTTTTGATCCTCACGTACTCGCAGGCGAGCACCTACGCGTCCAACGATTGCAAGCAGCTTGTGCTTGCGCTGGTTCCCTTTGAAAAGGTGAGGGCAAGGCTGGACAGCGACGCAGACTTCTCGTCGAGGTTCTATGAGTACAGGTCTGCTCCCCCTCCCCTCCTACTTCTCCTTCGCCTCGCCCACCCCCCACCTCCATCCCCCAAACTGACATTACACATGTAACGTCAGCGCGCGAGTGCTGGCACTGGAGCTCTACAGGTACGGGCCGGAGACTCCGGTGAAGAACTTGAAGCTGTTTCACTTCCTCCGTGGCAACAGCACCACCTTCGATAGCGATGCCGTTTGAGTCTGGTACGAGGGGCAGGAACTTGTGAATAGATAATGGGGCAGGAACTTGTGAAGTGATGGGGGTCAGAAACTTGTGAAGTGATGGGGGTCAGGAACTTATGTCATAGAATGTTGAAGATTTAGAGAAACTTGAAGAGAGAAGCTGCGAGATCTCGTTGGTCCTCCCACACAACAACACGCGGCACTGCTATCCCCTCCTCTTCTGCTCGAACTAAGCGGCGGTGAAGGCCCCAGTCCTTTCTCACCAGCGCTGTCCCTTCCTTAGGCAGCGCATTAACGCCCTCGTAGTCGCCCTCGCCATCCCCGCAGTAGACAACGGAGTGCCACTCCCTCTCCGAGATCCAATCCTTCATCACTCGCCCCTTGCACAGGTTGGGAGGAGAGGAGGATCCCTCCGGATGCTCGTCCTGGTGGAAAGGAGACACCACGATCCTCTCTCCTTGCAACGTCACAGGGTTAGTGACTATGCGAGAGAAGCAGCCAAGCAGCCCCTTTGACTGCAGGACCCCCTCGATGAAAAACGAGTTCGCATCACTGAGAACACGGAGATCTATGCCCGCCTGTGCTGCCTCCTCCACGAAGCGCAAAAGCTCTGCCTCGATGGGGATGGTGGCAAGAAAGTCTTGGATGTCCTTGGACTTAACGTCGAGCTCACTGATCGCCTTTAGCTCCTCGTCCATGCCTCTCGTCCAGCTCCTCGTGGCGGCTGCTTCCTGCAGTCTCTTCTTTGAGATTTCTTTGTCAGCACAGAACTTGAACACAACTTCAGTGTCAGAGTTGCACTCGATCATGGTCCAGTCGAAATCAAACACAACAAGTTGTCTGCGAGCAGCATTCTGCTCGCCTTCGTTCATGTTCAGACGGTCTCCCGTCACGTCAGAGCTGCATACTGTTCGCGTAGAGGTTTGCAAGCGCGCTGCGATGCTGCGGGCAGCGCCGTAACTACAAGCTTGTGAGGTCTGGGAGGTGCTGCTCCGTGCTGCTCCTGGTGCTACTACACTTATTACTCAGCAATAGGTGTAGGGGTACTTCTCATGGAATTTGATGAGGGTGAAGGGGTGGTGGGGTAGGCTCGTGCTGTAGAGGGGTGGGGGGGGGGTGTAGCCCTTGGTCAAGAGCTGTAGGGGGTTGAAGGGAAGGGGCAAAGCTCACGGAGGGGGGGACGGGAGGCCCTAGCTTGAGGGGGTAGGGGTGGGTGCTATTGAGGTGGACAGTGTCCAGGAGGTAGGTAGTGGACGGGCTCAATTAATCTTAGATACAATTTAATGGTACAAAAAGGAAGTTATACTCTTCTATATAATTACTTTTACTTGAAGATTTGAATATGAAACCCCCAGAAAGATATATAATTTTGTGATGGAAGGAGACCACACAGTAGCAGAGTTATTTTATAAATATGACAAATGGTAATAAATTGTCGTATAATTAAAAAGCGTTTTTATATTTGCAATAAGTTGTAGATCTAGTTTTTAACCTACAAGGAATTTAATTCAAACCTCCCGCCCGCCAATGCACCCTCACCCGCAACATCCTCGATCAGATTTCCATGCGCTTAGTCCGCTTGATCCTGATATTCTCTATCTTCTCATCTTGTCGTGTGTGTGTCGAAATGATCTTGGATCCATTTACATGTCTCAATACTGATTCTCTGCATGTTTTCGACCATGAGTCATCATAATTTGTAAACTCGTGTTCTGAACATGAGTATTCTGCTTTCATGCTTGATTCAATTTGCTGAAGCTTGAATTGTGTTCATTTTTGATGAAAGATGAAGTATTTTTGTGCAAATCATTAATCTCTTTGAGTCTTTTCTAGGAGATTGCACGCGTGATTTGCTTTCGTTTGATGATTGGTTTCGAAAATACATCTTGATTTTCAGTGTATATCGGCAGCTTGTTGATTTTTCGTTTACTGCTTGACCTCTGAAATCTTCAGCAGATTGTTGAAAGATTAGAATGCCCGAATCTGTTGTTATCGAAGTCCCAGTGAAATCTCCTGTCCAGGGGACAAAATCCCCTGCTCAAGTCAGACTGGAGTCGCGTGCAAACGAGCCCAGAAGTCCCCTTAGTCCAGCAGCTTTGAAGCAAAATCTGGAGAATGCTGAGCTTAACCGCAAGGTTGGTTTATTCTCTCTTTGCATGGCTTCTCATTTTGTTTCCAGAACCTGCTCATGGCAAGAGCTGAGAAATGCAGGGACAACTACTCGAAGGCGAAGGAGGTCTCAATCACACAGAAAGAAGCGTTTAATGAGAAGACGAACCTTCAGGCAGAGAGCATCCAAAACAGACTTGTAAGCAGCATCTTTTCTCTCAGCGTCGCTCAATTGTTTGCAGGCTGTTGCAGAAGCCAACCGGTTGGCTCAGACTGAGAAGTGCCTTGAGCAAACCAAAGCTATGAACCAGAGGGTTCAAGAGGCTCAGAAGAAGCGAGAGGAGCAGATCGCATCGGAAAAAGAAGAGCTGGATAAGAGCGTCTCCTCCTCCAAGGAGCGTCTTTCGGCTGCTGAGGAGAGACGAACCAGCATGCTTCGCGAGGCTCAGGAGAAGGCAGCGGCGGAAGTTGCCAAGGTCTGTGTGCGTGAGAATAAGATGCTACCATGATGGGGTGTTGGCTTTGATGAACGGTGTTGGTTGGGACGATAGGGTGTTGATTGTGATGGAAGGGTGATGACTGGTGTTGTTAGGCGAAAGAGCTCGCAGCCAAGAAGCAGCAATCGCTGCAGGACATGGACGAGAAGATCAAAGAGAAGCTGTCAGCAGCTGAAGACAGGCGCAACATTATTCTCTCGGAACAGAAGGAGAAGGCAGCTGCTGCCTACATCCACGCCAAGGATGTCTCTGCTCAACAGCAGGCCAAGGAGACTCAGCTTCGAGATGACCTCGAGAACAAAATTCAAGCGAAACTTGCGGAAGCTGAGAACCGCAGACTTTCGGGATCTCCAGCGAAGTTTGCCAAGGCTAAGGCAGATGAGTCCATTAATTAAGCATGCCGGGATCAGAAGCTGCATGAGAGGTTCTATTGACACCCTCAGTGCGTCTTGTGAGATTATTAGATGATGCACTCATGAAAGTCGGTTGCACCTTTCTTCTCATGACTCAAGTGTGAATCTTAATCCATCTATTTCATGGTTATAATCTGTGTTAACGTTGAATAAACTTGGTGTACAAACTAGCTCACCTCCTTTAATTTCCTTGTGACACCCTCACCAATCTCTCTTCCCCTACCAGGAGTCGCCCCCGTTGGCATCTGCTGCAGCACTGACCATACTCATCAGTGACAAAGCAAGCGATGCGAAGGCGAACCTGTACTGCTTGTGCGCACTGCCATAGAGACCTTTGATAGTCGATAGCGGCATGTTCACAGACGAGTGATGAAACGCTCGCATGTGCACAGACTGGCCGCCCCCGCATGACTGCAAAGGACGTCATTTCCCGTCTCGCGATAGTACTACTACGTGATTTCAACACTGCAACTGGAAGAGAGGGGAGAAAGCATTGAGTGCATAACAAGAGCATCGCAGTACATAGAAATGAAGAGCACTAGAGCATTCAAGGTAGATGAGCATTGCAGGTAGATGAGCATTTCAGATAGATGAGCATCGAAGGTGAATGAGAAATGTTTCGCCACAATGTTGTTTTCTCGACTGAAATTGCAAGTCAAGTGCACACATTGGGCCTTACATTCCCATAGGGTCCACAGGCGTGAATGAGATGCTTGCGATTCTTGGCAGCAGTGTGAAGCCCCATGGTTTTCGAAGAGCCTGATGCAACCACGCCAAGTTATCAAGCCGCCCCGATCTCAACTGTCCAACTCTGTTCTCATTCCTGATACACAGCAAATCTCAAACTATAAACATGTCCCTGATTTCTTCTGTAAAGTTCGTCCTCGTCCTCGTCCTCGTCCTCGCGATTCTAGTTCCTTTCCTGATTCTCGCCATCGTTTGATTTCTCGCTGCTCTCATTCAAAACTCCCTTCGCCTCCTCGAAATGCTTTTCACAACAACCATGCCACACCCGTTAGTACCCTCCCCCCAAACCCTCGCCTTCTCTACTACCTCCCCGCTGTTACCGTGACCCCCTGTTTTCCTTGAAATTTAAGGGAAAGACGGGGGAGAATCGATAAAATATCCAAGGGGGTAGGGTGGTCTCCAACGATTGTTGGGTAAGGGTAGGGTAGACGCTGAAGTGTCGCGATGGCGATAGGCCGATGGGCGGCAGCGGGGCTGGGCATGCTGGCGATGGCGATGCTGCTGGTAAGTCATCGAGAAGACGAGCTTGAAGGAAGAGCAAGGAGAAATGAATGACGGGTAGAGCATGAGAAAGACCTAGATACCGAAGGACACAGTGAGAGGAATATAAACATAATATGGTGTGAAGTAGTGCGAGCAATAGCACGGTGAGGGGCAGGAATATAAGCAGAGAAGATTGTAATGAGTAGAAGAAAGACACATGAAGGTTGAAGGGATGTGCAAACGGTTGTGACACGCTTGAAAATGTGTGTGGGGGTTGAATCTCAATGCATTTTGTTCAAACATGATTCAACCGACTGCATCGCTGCATGTCTACTTCGATATGGTGTAGGCTTGTTCTGATTAGCTGAAGCACAAATATCTTTCTTTGTATTGTGTGTTCTGTGCGGTCGCTGGCTCATGCTCTGGGCAGACGTCCACGAAGAAAATTGTTCTCGAGCAAGAGATCGGCGAGTATGGGACAGGCTTGAACAACCAGCAAAGTTTGAATGCAGACAACCTCTATGAGAACACGTTTCAAGATGATCCAGGGCACATTTCAAGGGCTGAGATCAGGTTCAACGCTGCTCTCAAGGCTGCAGGTGGCGAAGGTGGACAGCCTCTTGCTCAGGCGAGAGCTCCGCTTGCTGCTGCTCCCTCCTCGGGCTCTGGCTGGGCTGCTTATCCGGTGTTGAGCAGGAAGCGCAAGGCGCAGGGAGTCACAGTCAACATAGTGGAGGGGAAGAGGGGAAGGGAGGAACATCGCCATGGCATGTCCGCGTCTGAGGCGCGGGGTGACCTCGAGAGCTATTTCTCTTCCCTCGGCAACCAACTGAAGGCGCAGGAGAGGAAACATGCCCAGCAGATCTTGAACTCGCTCTCCTCATCTTCTTCTTCAACCTCCTCCTCCTCCTCCTCAGATGCTTCCAGAGAGCAAGGGTCTGGTGGGGTTCCCAGACAGGAGAGAACGGATCAGAAACTCTCGGCGCTCATGAAGTTGGTGGAGAAAGCGGCTCACTCGCAGAAATTTCAGCGGGCGCTGGTCGGTGCGTCCAAGGGAAAGTTCAGACAATCCCTTGTGGGTGATTTCGAGTGAAGGGCATGGTTTGCCGCCTTTAAGCGTTAGTTTTTGGTGAGGAGAGGAAGGGATCAGGGATGTGTTTGTAAGTTTCATGAACAGCTGAGACTGTTAAAAGAGGATGGAGGGCATGATGGCATTGTCGAGGCTGAGCTCCCGCATCTTCACGTCCTGAACGATCTTCTCGTGCCTGCACACATGCCACACTCGCCTCATGCCCTTAGTCTCTATCTGGATGACAAGGCCGCTGCCATACGTGTCTTGAGGGGAGCAGTGCAGATCAGGAAGATGAGGATAGTGCAGATCATTCTCCTCCACCACAATGATGGCTGCGATCACCTGCTGTATTCAAGGTCAGGCTGAAAGAGAAGTTGTGAAATAAAGGATGTGTGCAAGGTGAGCGAGGAAAATATTAGGATAGGGGAGAGGGAAGCCGCTGGAGAGGAGCTACATCAACCTTCTTCTCGCGCGAAAAATTCTTGAGGAAGCGAGCGCACTGCGCATGTAGACTTGAGCTGCGGAAACCATGGGAAATGCCGACAGAGGAAGAGATCCGAGTCGAGACGTCTGATGAGCTTTGATGAAGGAAGTAGGCGACTGACTTGTGCTGATTTTCACGAAAGAATTTCATGCACGCAATCTTGAAGCCCTCGAGGATGAAGAGATTGACGGCTCCTTTGTCGTTCACATCCTGCTCGTCCTCAGCGTACCTCCTTTCCTCTCCATGCTCTCCAATCATGTCAAAGTCGTCCTCCATGCTCTTCGGACTCTGGACCCTTCTCGAAGGAGCCTCATCTTCGCGGTCTCGTCGCTTGCTCTTGGACTTCTTTGACTTTTTCTTCTTCGAGTCCTTCTTGTGCTTCCTGTCCTTCAGTATTTGTTGAGATTCGCCATCCTCCGCCATCCTGACATCCTCATCATCATCTCTTCTCTCCTCATCTTCTTTCCTTGCCATGGCCGGGATAACTCCGTCGGTTTCCTCCAGGCTGTCATCCGCGTGTGTCTCCTGCTTGTCTCCTTCTTTGCGATGCAGTTTGATTCGAATCACATGGTGGGCTGGTACTTCTTCACTTTCATCCTCAGGTTGCTTTGCCACCTCCTCACTCCCTCCATTCTCTGCTTGTCCCTCGACTTCACTTGACTGTCCTGCTGCATGAGGAAGCTCCACCTCCTTGGCTTCGTCAGAGTCCGACCTGGCAGATCTCGAAGAGTCGCTCTTATTGTCTTTCTTGGGCTTCTTGTTCGCCCGGCTCTCAGTCTCGTCGTCTGGTTCGGTCTTGACAGCTTGTTGAGATTCTGGTGCTGTTTCGGAAGCATGCGACCTTGTCCTGGTCTTAGACGGTTCACTAGGATAAGGTTGTTGATCCCTCTGACTCTGCTCTTTGTGCAGTTGATCTCGATGATTATTATGATCTTTGGTCCTCAGCGAGTGGTTCGAATTCACTTCTGCCGGTCTTGCTGGTTTTTTGGGGGCCGGCTCATCGAAAGTGAAGAAGTTTGGAAGCTTGCAATGTCTTTTCGTCCCCTCCTCCACGATGATCTTCTTGGAGTTCCTGATGTCTTCCTGCAGAGCTGCTAGTTCGGCGCTTCCTGGTCGGTTGTGCTTCTTCTTCGTTTCGCGTGGTTCTTGAGAAGCAGACTCGGTAACGTTGCTTCCTGAGGGGTTCTCTGTGCGCTGTAAGCTGCTCTGAATACCACTGGGAGATTTTCCTTCTACTTCTCTCTCGTACGAGCGATCTCGATTCTGATCTGCGGGTAGCTTCCTCTGCCTTTCCTCTTTGATTGGCTTGTCGTCCAAACCGTCTTCATGTCCACTCCTCGAGCTTTTATCACCTCCTATGGTAGTGAGCTTCATCTTGGCTTCTTCCGGCGATCTCGATCGCACGTTCCCGTCAAGGTCGAAATACGTTCGTCTTGCAGTATCAGACGAGCGGCAGGCGCTGGGGTAGGGGAAGTTCCTGATCCATAACTCGATTTGACGTCGCAGCTCATCTGCTAGCAGAGGACAATTGAAGGTAGATACTCTCTTCTTGCTCGGGTCCCACGTCCTGTAAGAAAACAGCTGATCATTCATCCACTCAAAGTTTGCATCTGGTCTCTCCCAGCCGAAGCAGCAGCTGCACTTGCCCATGATTAGCCTCCCATCGATCTTATCGCGATGAAGGGACACGAAAACCTCGTGAGTCCAGTCAACATCGCCACAAGATCTCAAGACATGCTTGGGAAGTTCTCCTGGTTTGTAGAACCATCGCACACTAACCATAGGTCCGTCATCGTCCACGTCATCAATCTCGTCGCTCAGTTTTCCCCTGTATGGCTCCATGAGTTGGGCAACCCAACAGACCTCGTCAGGCCCCTCGATCAGTACAAAATCTCCCTCACAAAAATCCACCACTTGAGATTTACTTTGTGGCCGACCACTCTCCTGAGTCTTACAGAGGCTCCTCAAGAAGGAGATCGAAAGACTCTCTGTCGAGATCTTGTTGACGTCGTCCAGAGACACTTTGTGAATTTGTCCTTTCACTCTTCCATCAGCGAATTGAATTCTGCAAAAATCCTCGCACGTCACTTCTTTCACCAGTCCTTCGAAAAATAGATCTGAACGGGTAGATCTGTGGAGGGCCAAGACCGTCGACCCAACCTACAGGAAGACCTGAGTACAAGCATTGCTGAGCACATACCAGCACCTTAGGGGGTTTATCGTACGGTTGCGACTGTCGTCGAAGATGACTTGCTTCAACCCACTCTTCCTCATCTGGGAAATCTCGCGCCTGCAGCGAAGGTGTAGTCAGGATTAAAAGAATCTGAGTGAAGTTGTGGACCTGAACTAGAAACCTGTCTCTTGACGGGTCGGCCGCTCTCATCTTTATATCATACCAAGCGCCATCAGAAAATTGAGCTTCAAGCTCGTGGCCCTCAAAAGTTTCTTCCATTATGCCGAGAGTGTCACGGAAGAAAGATACAACAGACCCTCATGCTGCTAGCAAGACCAGTCAGAGATTACATGTGCGATGCTATTCATATGCATTGATGTCCAAACAGTCACTAAGATGTCTAAGTACATTTAATTTTCAGTCACTCATTTCAGGCAAGCAGACGCCAATTCGACTCGCGAAATTGAATTGTACGCAATGACATCAATTGCGCATCAACTAGCTTCGCTCTATCAGGTCTCATCTTCAGCTTGTCAATACTTGAACGCTTAACCCCTCAAGCAAAACATCTCTTGTCCCAACTGATCTACTCTCCTATTCCTTCCCATCCCTACAATCGTTATCATGGCTCTTTCATGCCCTTCCTTACTTCTAACCTCTTCCCTGCTCTGCTCTGCCCTCCTCCAGGTGCCCTCCTCTTTCTTCGGTTGCTCAAGCCATATCCTGCTATGCCATCATCTGTCGTACTCTGTTCTGCCTCTCACTTCTCCGCCATAGTGCTGCTGTATGCTCACCTGAGCCCTTCCTGCATGGTGGGGCCGTTGCACTGTAAATCTAATTATTGTTGTAACTTGAACTAAAATAGGGTGCATCTACCAAGCTTAAAATAAATGTTTTTAGAATCCAAGAGATTTGTATGGAATTTGCAACCCAGCGCCTCACCACTATCAAACCATGAATCACTACAGTGAGTATAATTGTTATTTTTATACTTTTTAGTACCTTTGTTGTTATTATATATATTACATGTATAGGAACGTTTTATATTAGTTCAATTGTGCAACCCCCCCTCACAGCTGCTCTGCGACTGACCGTACTGACCGGGTACAGAAAGACCGGGTACCCGTTCTTTACTCAAAATTAAGTGAAAAATCAGTACGAGGACAACAGCACTGTAAGCAGGATCTTTCAAGGGCCGGTTCACAAGTGAAAGTTCGTCCGGTCAGCTCCGAGGCAAGGGCTCCCTGTCCGACCTTCGCTGCCGCCAGACGGTTTCAACTTGGTGACTGGGCGGCCCGGGGACCGTAGCCTCCGGGCGAGTTGGGACCCGCAGTGACGGGGCATCGTACGCCAGTGGCGGCCACACCGTTGGGGCCCCGGAGGCGTCGGAAGTCACACTGGGACCGTCGGACCGTCGTCGCCGCCCGGCCCAGTCACTGATGATGCCATCAGCCCGCCCCCGGCCCGGCTCCGGGAGTCGGACTCTGGCAGGGCCCATGCCGGCGGGCCGGGCTGATGAGGGGAGGTGGTACACGAGCAGTAACAGCCGTTGGCGCCACAAATCGGGGAGCCTGCTGAGAACAAGCCTGCCATGCTGCCACCGTCATGGTGAACACTGATTGATATGGAGTCAAGCCATAAGCAAGACAATCACGCGAAGCTGTGGAGGGCGAAATAAGAAATAAACTTGCAAGGCTTCAACCCCAGTCGAACATCAGCCATAGGTAATTTGTCCCGGGTATCGAGTTGCGGACAGGTGTGCCTCAGTCGCTCAACTTGATGGTGTTCAAGTTTCTGATTTTACTTGTTCAGACATGGCTCGAGCGGAAGAAAGAGAAGCTCTTGAACAAAAGCGGCTGGAAAAACGGCAGCAAAAGAGAGCCAAGAAGCGAGAGACACAAAATACTGACATGAGTGATCTTGATGCGCTTGGCATTGCTCGGGGTGAACTGAATAGGCTTCATGGAGAGCAACACGAGAGCCTTGGACATGAGGAAATAGGTACATGTCTCTTCTGTCGTGGTTCAGAACATGTTTAATCCTGGTTTAGATTTCAGGATTGAACAAGAGAACGAAGACACGGCTGAGAATGAAGTCGATGAGAGTCAGAAGTCTGGATTGATGGAATGTCTACGTTGGCTCTTCAAGGGCGAGAGTGCACCACCGAAAGAGTGGAAGACATACAGAAGGGAAGAGATACAAAATTACATCTCTTCGAAGCGAGAAATTTTCATCGGACGAATCTTCTCGGAAGGATTGTATTACAAGAGCGTACAAAGAAAGAAGATCCGCTATTGGGGGGACTACGATGGGAAAGGAAGAAGGGACGGTAGAGGAATATGTTGGTGGCCGGACCCACCGCTAGGAGGAGGAGGTTGTCATTCGGGAAGAGTCAAGTGACTGACTTGAACCAACAGAAAGCTACTACGGATTGTGGAGAGAAGATCAACCCAACGGACATGGTGTGTTCCGATGGTTTTCCGGCGACATATATATGGGAGAATGGCAAGCAGGTATGACACTTTATCTTCTCACAGCACATGTTCAAGAGTCCCGCAGGAAAAGAGCAAGGTTACGGAGTGTATGAGTATGGCGAGCATGGATCGTTCCGGGGGGATGTGTAAGCTTCGATGTTCAAGCTTTCTCGACCGCTGATGAAGTTCCGTATAAGATACGAAGGAACCTACTTTGCTGGTCTGCGCCAGGGCATCGGAGTTTACAAATATTCAGCCAGAGGCGAAAAACCAGGGGGCGTGTACATGGGAGAGTGGATGAGAGGCTACATGCATGGAAAGGGAGTGCTGACCTATGAGGACGGAGAATTCTACATCGGCACATGGAAGGTCGACCACAAGGATGGCATAGGGGTCCGTGGGTTCTGTAGGAGACAGGGGTTCATTGATTTCAACGTGCAGGTGTACAGCTGGGGAAGGTTAGCTGGTGAAAATGCAGGAGACAAATTCGAAGGGAAGTTTACGAAAGGCCTGGCGAATGGGCATGGCAGGACCATCTTCAATGATGGGTCGAAGCACCAGGTGCTGTGTGCTCATCGTTTGCCGTCATCTCATGCGCAGGGGCAGGGAGAATATTCCGACGGTGAGCTACATGGATGGGGCATCCTGAGGGCTTCCGACGGGTGGGAGTTTGTTGGGAAGTGGGTACGGAACGAGCTGGATGGAGAGGTTGTAAGAATGAATAGCTTCGGTTTTCAAGCCCAAAAAATTGTTCAGATCTACAGCAAAGGAAAACTAATTGGAACGAGAGAGTATGACAAGTTAGGAGATTGGGAGAAAATCGAATCGCAAGCTCATGAGAACGCAAAAGATGGAGAAGCTTATGCAAAGCTTGCTCGAAATATTTTTGCAACAGTTACAGCAACTGCAAAGAAAGCAAGAAATACCCAAATTTTGGCACAGGATGCAGCAGAAGAAGCAATATATTGGCTAAGAGAGGCGAAGAAATTTCGGAACTACATCCGTCAATGGTTTGGCATAAGAAAGTACATCTGGCCCATCGACGCTTGATTTGATTATCAACATACACATAAGAATTTCAGTAAAGCAAAAGTAAATTACTGTCAGACGTGGTCGAGTTTTTGACCCCGTCCATTCGTTGCAGCCAGACGGCCAATAAAGCAAAAATTATCATCTACAGCAAGCCCATACCTCTCAGGTCTCGCACGAGATTTGCCCTCTTGCCAACTTTGATCTGCAGGCGGAAGTCAAAGAGACATCAAAGAAATGAACTACCTTTATGACGCCCACGACATGCTCCCACTCAGAGCTCAGAGAGGGTCCTCGGATGCGGATGCTGGTCTTGGCCTGCTTGGCGGCTGCAAATTCTAGGTCCTGTCCCGAACCTCCTGGCAATGAAAACCGACGAGAAGCTCTGAGCCAGAGATCTTGAACCACATCGCTCGCAACAGCCGGGCGAGTATGGAAGACATCTTTCAGCCTTTCGAGCCAACTTGCAAAGCCATCCTTGAGATCTCTTGGCCCGCTCTTGCCTGACTCCAACGCACGATGCACCTTCATGCAAACGTCGTTGACTTGCTTTTCGAGCAATGGCTGAATGCAACCAGGTTCTACCATGGCCCCGACCTTGAGAAGTTCCAGAACTTGTTGTTCTGTGTCTAAGAATTTGCTGTGCTTGAAGTTCTCCACGAGGATGCACAGACACGATCCCAGGAAGGAGGTCTGTACCTCCGCATCACCCTCACCTCGACAGCCCTCCAAGGCCTGCGGCCCAAGGACCAGGATGAGCGACCTGAGCTCCAAGATGATCTGCTTGAGCGGCAGCCTTTTGCAGGCTGATTTCAGCTGCTCTTCAGCTGTACCTCTGCTTTCCATAAGAGCTGAACAACCAAAGAGCAGAGGGTACTCCTTTGAATGACAGTCTTTCCCCTGGATGAATTTCCGCACAAATTGAATCTTTTCCAGGCTCGAGTAATGGAGAAAAGCAATACACGAGGATGTGGAAGGGGAATGCTTGAAACACCACAAGACTAAAGTCTCTACCAGCTCCTTTTCTTCCTGGATGATCGCGACAGGAACAAGCCTGAACATCACACTCCAAAACCTATGATTATGCTTGATTTGATTGAACGCAGGAGACTTGCTCTCCTTCATCTCCTTGAGTTTCGTCATAATGTGATTCGCATGACGAATAGAAGCGGAAAAATCTCCTTCACGGGCTTGACGAACGCAGAATCGTACGAGAGAGAGGACGGAAGATGCAACTCCTTTGAAGTCATCCTCCACAAGTTCTGTCAGAGTCTCCTCATCAAGAGCTTTGGTTAGCATCATGGCTCCCTTGCCCTCTCCGACGGACCACTTGCTCGAGCCATAAAACACATCCTCCCCCATACCAGCATCTAGTCCTCCTGGTCCTGCCCACATCAACACCTCAAGGAACGGAGTAGTGGTGCCTCCACCAAGTGACGGGGCGACCTCTGCTTTCGACTGCTGATCCCTCGACTCTGCTAAATTGAGGACATCGGACAATATATTCCGACGACGGAAAAACACTTTGTGGGATGACTCGTACTTCTTCGGGCTCAGAGCACAGAGAAGTGAGATGAGCGCGAGGGCATTTCCTTGAGAGTGCAAGTTTGCCGCCATGCGCTCCGCTTCATCACAGAGGTTTGGATTCACATCCTTTCTGCCATGTAGCCTTGCAAACGCATGGATGCAAACGTCGATCACCCAAAGCTTATCGACTGATGAATTTCCATAGATGTGTTCCCTCTCCAGAATTTCATCGGTACTGGAACCATCTTCAAAGTCAGTAAGGCCTGTGTTATTCAAAAAGATCTGCGCCTTTTTTCTGATATCTTGTATACTTATCCCATGAGGAAGAATTACGCTGTGTTGGGAATAATCGCAAGGCAAGGAACATAATTGTTGCCAGTAACTGAATTCGCTGTCACTGGATCGCTTACACACTTCTGTAATTGTTTTCTCAGCAATTCACAACGGAGACTGAAAACAGGATCCATTTTTTCTAGATTGGGCTTGAAGAGCAATTTGTCACCAATCGCACTTCTCAAAGCAAACTTCATGCCAGATGAAAGGTCTATATTCCAGATTTTTGACCAGATGTCATTGAACTGTACATTTGACATCCAGTTTCTTGAACCCTTCTTGCCAGTTTCAGAAAAAGTATCAACAGGAACAGCGAGAGCAAATATGATGTTCAAAGCAGGGTTCATGCAATTCTTTGAAATCAAATCCTTGGCGAGGTCCAAATTTATACAATCAAGATTCGTATCATTTGCAACGAAGCGCTCAAAGTCGCTCTCTTCTCCTCCTGCTCTCAATGCCTGCAATCTCGCCAGCTTCAAGGCCTTCGACTCTTCACCTGAAACCTCGAGACTCCATCCATCAGAACAGACCCTCAAAAGGAATTGGAATATGTCTTCTACTTGTTGTCGGCAGCTTATAGGCACATTGCTATTACGTTGTGCAAAGAACTGCTTGGTAAATTCCAAGTATTGCTCAAATCTAGATTTGCATGCCTCGGATATCCTATTCCAATTGACATCACAATTTTCGTTATCGCTTGCTTTCTGATCGTCCTTTCTCATGGCAACGATAAGTAAAAGGGTAGACATGATGTTGGAAGCAAACTTGATAAATGAATGATACTGTTGCCAAGCTGCATTCATCGAGACAATTTCTTCCTCTCCTGCTTGGTCGAGAGAGATGCTTTCAGACATCGCAGAGGCAATGAGCACGTCCACCACACATATGTATCCTGCGGCCTCATCGACAGAAAGGGAGCCTTGTGATATGAGCTTTTGAGTTTCATCACAGTGCAATGTCACAGGTATATGTAGGTTGAGATGAGTAGCGACTGGCATCAAACACGAGCCAAGATGACGTAGTTTGTGGCGTGTCTTAACCTCCATACGTCTCCTCACCTCATTCCAAACAGTTTCTTCTTCTCCGCGATGATATTGCACAAAACTTTGGTGTATTCTCAAAGTCCCGTCGTATATTGCGCAAAGATGGCTTTCTTTTAGGCTTTGTTTCAGTACATCTGCAATCATACTATGAATGAAAGGGTCAAACTAGTGAAACCAACTAAATTTCAAAACACCTTGAGGGTAACAGTCCTACACGATAGACGCTTCTCAAACTTTTCCAAACCTCATGCTTGCTGTCCGCATTGCAGTGTCCGTTGTCTTTCCACATAACTTTATTTGCAGAATCGGCTGAGTATCGCTCCCAGCGTTGACATTCGTGTGCTCTCCGATCACAAACAAAGCAATAACAATTGTGACAACACAGCCTGCAGCCTATCTTTCAGCAAGTAATGGCAAAACAGAGAAACATTTCATACTTATTTGTGTCTTCTATTTCCCGTGGAATATCTTGTATAGCTTCACAACAGTGAGGAATAAACTTGGCTTGTTGGCACAAGCAACGGGGATGTGGAAGATCAGCAGCTGATCCGCCCGTTGCTGAGACCAATACTAGTTCACCGTCATCTTCCTTGGGTGGTTCTGCTGTCTCACGCATGGCTGCAGTCGAATCTGTATCATTACGAGCCTGTCCTTCAATTTCAGTCTTCAGGCTCGTTTGGACCATCGACTCACGTCGTTGTTCACTGATTCAGACTCATCTTCAGAATCCAGAACGATGATGTCAGATCGTCCTTCAGCTTTAGAGATCCTCTGAGATTCACGATCACTACTGATCGATGTGCTAGAGGCGTCGAGCGAAGGTTCTTCCTTCTTGTGTCATAAAAAATGATTCAGATGAAATCACATTCTCGTGTAGGACAAACAGCTTCCTCACCTTGTCCAAAGACTGTGCGCACTGTTGCTGCCGACTTTCTGATAAGATCCGATGATTTGATTGCAAAATCTGATGAGAACTGTGCAATGTCTTGGAGTAGGACAAGCAGAGCTCAAGTGTGTTTTGCAAGTGTGTGATTTGGTCTTGCATACGTTGGAGGAGCTGGTCCCTCGTTTCCCGATCTTGAGTATTGTGTGTAAGAACATCGCTCTGGGGTTCTGAGCTCAATCTCGCAGTCTTGCATGCTAGAGTGATGAGGTCATTTCAAATCCTCTTTGAAAACATATAAATTGAAAATATGCGGACCTGGGAGTTCAGAAGACTCTTCCTGCTGTTCGACTCTGGTTCTCTTTGTTGCGGGTGATTCTGGCAAACTCCTTTCCATCGTTTAGTCCATCTCAGCTGCCGACAACATCACTCTAGAGCGACTTGAGGAAGGTAGATCAAAGCAAGAACAGAGTCAGAATACGGTGAGCATTCGCAGAGAATGTGGTCTTGCGTCTATAACTCCCTGGCCTTCACAAGATCTGCTGTAGGAGACCATGCTTCCATGCGTCAGACTGGAGATACGAATCATCTGATGTACACAAGCATCTGATGTACACAAGCATCTGATGTACACAAGCATCTGATGTACACAAGCATCTGATGTACACAAGCATCTGATGTACACAAGCATCTGTACACAAGCATCTGATGTACACAAGCATCTGATGTACACAAGCATCTGATGTACACAAGCATCTGATGTACACAAGCATCTGATGTACACAAGCATCTGATGTACACAAGCATCTGATGTACACAAGCATCTGATGTACACAAGCATCTGATGTACACAAGCATCTGATGTACACAAGCATCTGAGGTACACAAGCATCTGATGTACACAAGCATCTGATGTACACAAGCATCTGATGTACACAAGCATCTGATGTACACAAGCATCTGATGTACACAAGCATCTGATGTACACAAGCATCTGATGTACACAAGCATCTGATGTACACAAGCATCTGAGGTACACAAGCATCTGATGTACACAAGCATCTGATGTACACAAGCATCTGATGTACACAAGCATCTGATGTACACAAGCATCTGATGTACACAAGCATCTGATGTACACAAGCATCTGATGTACACAAGCATCTGATGTACACAAGCATCTGATGTACACAAGCATCTGATGTACACAAGCATCTGAGGTACACAAGCATCTGATGTACACAAGCATCTGAGGTACACAAGCATCTGAGGTACACAAGCATCTGATGTACACTTCACTCTCTGCTTCAACTTCTACCTTCCTTCCCTCACTTCCCCTTCATCTTCCACCCTCATGCCGCACACAGGGAACCAGCCCGCCTCACCCACTCATCATATAATAAACATGCTGGCCATGGCAGCGATAGGAGTTGGCAGTCCTGCCGGGGCGTTTGTCCCTCACCTTCCATCAGGTCTGACTCAAGCTCGTCATTGTCTTGCAAGGAGAAATGGTGACTCTCCCTTGCTGCGAGGAGTGTCCTGTCGAGCTCCTTACCAGCGACAAGCCGCGAAGCTCAAAATGCAGGAGATGGATCGTGATGGAACCTTCCAGAGGGATGAGAGCGACAATGTGAGAAGATATGGCTTGCTGATAGCATGGGCTTGTTTCATGTCATATGGCATCTTCTTTGCACCAGAAGTGACCGAGGGAGCTTCAAAGCAAATTCTCCTCGACGTTCTGGATCCATCGAAGCTCCAGACTATCAATCCGATCTTCTTTGCCGTTTTCAATTTGCTTGGAGTTTGGCCAGCAGTGATGGCTTCTCTACTCTTTCCGCTCAAACCGATATCCCAGAAACTTCCTGCTTCTCCCTTCATATTTGGGTCATTCGCTCTGGGTGCTTTCGCTCTGACGCCTTACCTGGCACTGACGAGCTACGGCCCTGAAACGGATAAAGGTAGAGTTTTCGTTTATGCACTAGAATAGAAGGAAAGTAATTCATCTTTTCATCTAGATTCGATGTTTTCCCGTTTCTTTCAAAACAAGATAACTTCTGCTTGCCTCCTGATCTTCACTGTAAATGGTCTATAGATTTCTGCAGTTGTAATTTTGTCACTGTCAGGTTGGGCTATATTCGTACGGAGCCGGCTTTTTTGCACCAAACATTTTGAATGGAGGATCTGATTACAGCATTGATGTCCTCGTATACTCTTACTTCAAGGGCTTTATTGAGCTCTTCAGGTCAATTAAGCTGGTAAACGTGTCTTCATGCGATTTCATTTTTTTATGGTAAGCACGGCCAAGACGTCCAAAGTGAGCTGACGTAATACTTGTTGATTCAAGGCTTCTCAGTTCCAAGCCACTGTTTGAAGACATGAAGCGAAGGGGTAGTATACTCTATCTTCATCCCATGGATGACATTTCTTGCAGGATGGCTTAAAGAAGCTGGAGACCTTCCGCTTTTCCTTAGCTTTATGCTCGCTCCGGTCATTGGAGCCTGTCTATGGCTTTTGGTCAGACCAGATTTACCTCAGACCAGACGTACAGATTGAGAGAGATCCGGCGCATAAATAGGAGAAGAGAGGTATAAAGGTCGGTTTTCGGATGTTCGTTTGCGGCAAAGATTGAAGCAGTAGAACTGTGATTGTAGCTCAGATTGGCCTTTAGAAACATGGGTACATCAGCTCACTTGCTGTGGAAACAAGCTTATTGTCGCGAAGAAGGTGACGATGAATTTGGAACGGGGTTTTAAGCTTGTTTGCCCCAAAAAAGCAAATTTGGTTGAATCCCGAAATGGAATCCAACCCAAGTTTTAGCTTTGATCATGGAAACCAGTACACGAATGACCATTCAGTTTATTTGCTATACGAAGATGTTACAACAAGCCTACAGCGACATTTGATTTTCACGTCAAATGTTTTTATTCACGCCTAAAATTCACTTGAATGTCGGCTCCTCTGCACTTGAGGAGGCCACGTTACTCTGTTTTCTTCATTCAGAATATTCCAAAGATTTCCAGGTTCAAAATGTAAGAGATCATCCATCCTCGCTTCAGCAACTCCCCACATTCCCCTGAATATCTCATTTCTGAGTTGCTGCTGCGTCCATGCACAATATCCTTTGAAAATAAATGCTTGATTGTTCTTGTTCATTTCAAGAATGTTCATTGTCCATCGAACGGTCTCATGATCACAAGCGACAGAAAACTCTGCAGGCTGATATAAGTTCCTTGGATATCCGTCAACGTCCTGTTCTGTACCCTCGAGAAGGATTTTATAGTCCGAGGAAGAGCCGTTTTCCGACCCGTACCACAGCACAAAATATCGCACGACACCAAATCTACCACCACAAACAGGCCCACCAAGAAATGTTCGAATACGATGGTCTGCGACAGCATCTGGATTTCTTGAGGTGTGAGTTACAATGACACCCATCACTCTTGCGCTGTACTCACAAAGCAGGATCACACTACGAGCTAAAGAGCCAGTTGCTGAATGTGAAGCGACCAGAAATTTTCCTACCTTCAAATCTAATCCAAACTGTCCTTCCAGTTGAATACTATACTCGTGCTTGCATACACTGCATATCTTATCTTGTCCTCTTGCCAAGTCCGCCAGTTGACATTGTTGCAAACATGACCTATGTATAAATTCTTGCGATCCTCTACATGCACACGGAGAAATCAATGGGTTTCTTCCCTCTCCGCCTTCAACGTCCTCCCCTTCCGATTCAAAGCATATCCGGCAACATCTCTGATTCATCATTTTTACACCAATTTGCTTAAGGAAATAATTGATCACGGATTGCTTCTCTTGTGGTGGTTTCCAAATGAGCAGACAGAGATCAAATTGTCACAAATGGATAGCGGATTTCTTTCCAGTATTCTTTTGTAAAGCTCAGATCCGAAGGTTGTAGTGCAGCCACAGAACTTTCAGACAGGCATATTTACGTCAGTTCTCAAGTAGGCCCGAGCAGACAGCAACTGGATATGATTCTGCTGGAACACATCGCGTCGAAATCAGGGCAGATGTATGAAGGAGAGGATGCCGATAGAGAAGATGTGATGACAATCGTCAAGGTGGCTCATCCATCCTCCGTCAATTTTTTAAACCAGTATGTGTCGGCTTCAAGACGGAAGGAGTTGAGCTAGGGTGGGTGGATGTATCGGGGGGTGGGGTCATGTTCCTGGGCTAGTGGAATCAAAAGTGCTAGAAAGTGCAGTAGAAGTGATGGCAGGGTAGAGAAAAAAGTATACAGGTACAAATATATATACAAACAGTGGGCATAAACTAAGATTGTCTGTACCACATGCGTACAAATCCAATGTACCAGGTTATTGCCGTACAAAAACAGCCGACAGTAATCTCAACAAAGAGTTTTCGTAGTAAACAAATTGGCAGATAGGGGTGGTCTAACAGTACCCGTCATATGGGAAATAGGGGTCTTAAGATAATACAGTAGGGGTAGCATTACTCTTGTACTGCTCGTGTCGAATGGCGACGGGTAGTTCGATTTCTAGCTTATTGTGGGGGGTAGAGGGGGCAATAGTTTTTGGTAGTGCCTGGGATAGAACTTCAAAAATATGAAATAGTATTGAATATTTTCAAAATTGCCTGAATGATGATGGTAAAAATGCTGTTGTCGGCGAACAAAATCAGAAGAGTTTGCCAATTTCATTGGTTTCGGGTAAGTTTAAATATTTCATAGTACTTTTTCATTTTGGGGACCCTAGTTTGCTAATTCCAAAGGACCAACTTTTTTTTTCCATATCACAACCGAGAGGTAACGTGACTCATCAAATTTTTTCGGTCACGACCCCATGTTTTTTCATTCGGCGCGTCCCTGCCCTATAAGCTGAACCACACAAAACTTATAGTACTTTGGGAGGATAAGAAGGAGGAAAATATCCTACCGCTTTACCTCAGGACGCGTCGGATTGTTCTGAAGCGGGCCCACTGAGGCCTGCTAAAGCTTTAGCTTGAATCCTACAGATCAACGAGGCCGGGACAGATCAAAAGGGAAATCCCAAAAGCAAGCAACCAGGATAAGCAAGGCAGGGAAGCACCTTACTAGCAGACCTGAGATAGCACGACGGCGAGCAGACGACATCTCAGTCACCGTCTCCTTCCTTCGGAATGAAGCAGCCAAGGAGCTATGGGAAGGCAGGAGAGAATACACCATCGAAGGGAGAGCGTTCCGAGCCACAGAGGTAAGCATAGCACACGACCGGTCCTTCAAGCTTCGAGCCAAGCGAGGACTCCGGACCTTGGGGCAAGGGAGGGAGCCTTGCCTTAGGGTTTTGGGTTTAGGGTTTAGTCAAGAGAGTCTTCAGTGTTGGAGATCGCTAACAGGCTCGAGATCAAAGTTGAAGGCATCGACATGGAGGAGGATTTGAACACTAAGTCCTGGAACGGGTCCAAGCTATGCATCTTCCTTGGCTCCACGGAGGATGCTCAGCGACGCATGATGAAGGAGCTGCCCTTCTATCTCGAAGGCGCAGCCACCTCGAAGCAGTCGGCTTCGACAGGGAGCCTGAGGCGGCTGGTCAGCGGGAGAGAGCAAGAAGGCAAGGAGGGGCAGCGCGTTCTCGCCACGGGCAACGGCAGCTGCTGAGCTTGAGCAGGAGGCGGAGAGCGACGACATAGAGCGTCGATCTCTTAGCTTCCTGTTCATAGCACTGAGTAAATTCGCAGAGATGCATGTGCTGGCCTGCTCGCTGAAGGTGGACAAGAAGGACCGACTGCGGGTGGAGATGAGGGAAGATGACGAAGAAGAGGAAGACTTTAGGGTTTAGGGTTTAGGGTTTAGGGTTTAGGGTTTAGGGTTTAGGGTTTAGGGTTTAGGGTTTAGGGTTTAGGGTTTAGGGTTTAGGGTTTAGGGTTTAGGGTTTAGGGTTTAGGGTTTAGGGTTTAGGGTTTAGGGTTTAGGGTTTAGGGTTTAGGGTTTAGGGTTTAGGTTTAGGGTTTAGGTGGCATGGCTGAGTTAGGTATCGGTTCCAACGCGGC